>NW_004524698.1:3650605-3658127 GCF_000260255.1 Octodon degus
AAATTTTAAGTGTTAACTGCTCCTTTCAAAAGAGCAGCAGAAATTGACAAAAAAATCATCTAAACTATTCTGCATATATACCTATATATATGTATTTTCCCTTCTTTCATTTCTCCTTTTCCTCTTCTCAGTTTTCCTTTCCCATTGAATAATTTCTTTCTTTTTCACAGTATCTGTTGCATCTTTTAGATTTTTTTTTTTTTTCAGAACCAGGGATTGAACTCAGGCCCTTGCGTTTGCCAATTATTCCACTGAGCCATCCCACCAGCCCCACATCTTTTAGATTTTCATTACTCTTTCTGATTCTCACACTAGCAAGATAACACAACTTTTGAGCATGTGGATCTGATTTATCTCACTTAACAATATAGTCTCTAGTTGTATCGATTTATCTACAAAAGCATTACTCTTTTTATAGCTGAATAATACACCATTGTATAAAAATACCATATCTTTTTTATCCATTTCTCAGTTGATAGGCATTTGGGTTGTTTCCAAGATTTAGCTATGACAAATTATGCTACTGTAAACATGGGTGCACGTGCATCACTGTGGTATGATGATTTCAGTTCTTTTGGAAAAATACCTAGGAGGGGAATAGCTGGTTTGAATGGGACCTCCAATCCTAGCTTTTGTAGGAATCTCCATATTGATTTCCGTAATGGTCATACCAGTCTGCACTGCCACCAACAGTGGAGGTTTCCTTTTTCCCCACAGCTTCTATAGCATTTGTGATTGGCTGACTTCTTGATGATACCCATTCTTTCTCGCATAATATCTCAGTGCTGTTTTAATTTGCATCTCTCGAATGACCAATGATGTTGAAAATTTTTGAAAGTTTATTAATTTGCCATTTGTATCTCTTCATTTGTGAGATGTATATTCATCTCAGATGCCCATTTTTGGATTGGGTCTTTTGAATTTTGGAGGCCTGATTTCTAAAAATTCTTTATATGTTCTAGATAAGAGTCCCTTGTCTGACAGACAGTCTTCCATAATTGTCTCCCAGTTTGTGGGGTTTCTTTATACTCTGTTGGTGGTTTCTTTTGCCATGCAGAAACTTTTTAAAAAGATGAGCTCCTAATTGTTGATTCTTTGAAGTATTTCCCATGCAGTTTGATTTCTGTTTAAGAACTCTTTATCTACCCCTATGTCCTTAAGGTTTCTACCTATTCCTCTTCCAGAAGATTTAGTGTTTCAGTTTTAATATTTAAATATTTGATCCATTTTGACTGTAGTTTTGTGCACTGTGATAGGCATGGATCTATTTTAAGCCTTTGGCATGTGGAAAGCCATTTTTTCCAGCACTTTATTAAAAAGGCTATCTTTTTTTCAATGAACATGTTTGGCCCCTTTGTCAAAGATAAGTTTGCTGAGTGTGCTTGTAGTTGTGTCTGTATCTTCTAATCTGTTCCACTGATCTTCAGGAGAGGCAGAAGGATTTTAAATTCAAGGCCAGCCTGGGCAACATAGCAAGACCTTATCTTAAAATAAAACTTAAAAATAGGGCTGAGGATATAGCTCAGTGGTAGAGCATTTACTTAGCACACATATGGCCCTGGGTTCAATCTCCAGTATCAAAATAGAATAAATTATTTTTAGCTCTTTGGATATTGTCGAAACTCAATTGCAAAAAGATGAAGCAAGACCTCTTTTTGTTGGGACTAGGTTAATAATCATACCAAATTCTTTAAAAATTATTAGTCTCAGTGCCAGCCAGATAGCTCAGCAAACTAAAGCGCCTGCTTAGGCAGAGTGCAGTGGCTGGGGTTGGATCCCCGGAGTGCCATGCAGGCCTGCCCCTCGCCCCCTGGCACACCAAGATGGCAATTGAGACTGGGTGTGGTGATGCATGCCTGTAATCCCAGTGCGTGGGAGGACAAAAACAGGAGAATCAGGGGCTGGTGAGATGGCTCAGTGGTCTAAAGCACCTACTTAGAACAAGCTTAGCAAAGCACAGGGACCACAGTTCAATCCCCCAGCACCACATGCCAGCCAGCCCTGCCCCTTGAGCTGGCCACACACACACACACACACACACACACGAATAAATAAATAAAATTTTTAAAAAATAAAACAGGAGAATCACTACGAGTCTGATCTATGTAATGAGACCCTGTAGACTCTGTACTAAATACACTAAAAAAAAATTATTAGTCTCTTCAAATGTCTTTTCCTCTTTGTACCAATTGATTTAGTATTATCCCTAAAGCCTTCCTTGTGCCAGTCTGTAGAGATGTGTTAAAAATCTCCAAAAATAGGAATAAAGTGTGTATTTCAGGTTGCTTAAGTCTCTCTCTCAGAGAGAGAGAGAGAGAGAGAGAGAGAGAGAGAGAGAGAGAGATCCTAAGATTTTTTGTTGTCTCATCTATTTCTGTTATTCTGCCCTCTGATGCTTTCTACACAGCCATGTGCCACATAGGGATATTGGGGTCAAGGACATACTGCATATATCAAGGTAGTTTCATAAGAGTACAACAGAGATAAACATTCCTTTCATCTAATGATGTCTCAGGGCACAACACCCTAGCACAATGCATTATTCACCTTTGCAGTGATACTGATGTAAACCTGTGCTTCCAGTCACAGCAAAGTGTGGAGGAAAGGGAGAGCAAATTCCATTATAGTCTTTGTAGTTCTCCACATTAATGTATTTTTTCCTCTATAATATATATATATTACCATCAAACACTTTACTTACTCATTATAAGTTTATTTATTTATTTTTGATACCAGTGTTTGAACTCAGGACTTTGGGCTTGCCAGGCAGGTGCTTATGCCGCTGAGCTATCTCCCCAGTTGAGTTCTTTTACTTTTAGTAAATGTACAGAATTTTTCTGTTCAGTTTTCTTATGACATGAGTCAGTTGGGAGAGACAGCTAGCAGCACTTGCTGGTTTGCTGCCTTCAAAAGATCCTCTCTTTCTTGGGCTAGTGATATGGACTGAATATATGTGCTCTCCAAATTCAGGTGTGGCAGTATTTTGCAGAGTGCTAGGATTAGGAGTAAAGCTTTAGGTCACGAGGGTAGAACTCTCATAGTATAGTTAATGCCTTTACAAAGAGAGCTTACTTTCTCTCTACCAGGTTGAAGAGAATGAGAAGATGGCCATCTACAAACCAGGAAAAATTTCCTCACCTGATCTTGGATTTACTGACTTCTTCTTTTTGAAATTCTCAGCCTCCAAAACTATGAGAGGTAAATATACTTTATTTAAGTCACCCGGGCTATGCTTTATTCATCCTTGAGAGCTCAGCTCAGATTCAGCGAGCCATCACCTGCCTTTCTCCCACTGGGCCCTTTTTTCATTATAGGCTTTCCAGGATCCTAGTGATTTTTCTATGGTACACAATACCAACGTGATCAAGTCAGTAACTGTATGGGAGTGGGGACCTCAGGCCACGCCTTGGACAAGCAAGAAATATGACATGTCATTCAACAACTGTGATGGCAGAAATATCAGTTTGGGGGCCCAGGGGTTTCTGCAGTTCTATAGAACCAAGGATCAAGAGTTGGAGGGAGGAAGAGGCAAAAGGAAGGTGGTAGGGCACCCACTTTGTCTTCAGTTTTGTCTATCCATGAGCTGTCTGGTTAAAACAGTGAAATTTTATTTGGTTCTATTTTCTTAAGCAACTGGGCTATTAGACAATAGTCGGAAAAGAGCCTTTTGTGCTGTAGGCATCAGCCCTGTGGTAACAAATACAGACTAACTATTTAAGTGGAAAGAATATAAGGGAAGTAGCTAGAGAGAAAAAATACGGTTAATATTTTAATAGTTTTTTTTTAAGGTATTTGGTTGTTGCAGGATCTCACTACACAGCTTGAACTTGTGGAGATCCTCCTGCTTTCAGCCTTCTCAGCACTGGTATTACAGGTGTGTGCCTCTATTCCCGGACTCTGGCCAGCTCAGCCCACCCTAGGGGCAGGGCTGGCACGACATGTGGTGGGAGTGGGGTGGTGGTTGACCCACCATCCCTGCACTTGCCAAAACTTGCCTGAGTAGACACTTTAGTCTGCTGAGCTATCTCGCTGGCCCTTAAAATAGTAGTTCTAATGTATATGTACTCTGGAAATATGTACAGTTATGTGGGAGAAATCATTTGTTAGTCTTTGCTGGCACCATAAGTCTAAGATGGAAGTGTAAACTTCTTTAAGATGAAAAAAAAAAGTATGGCTATAATTCAGAGGTACAGTGCTTGTTTAGTATATGCAAGGCGCTGGGTTTGAGCCCCAGTATAGCATACATACACTTAAAACACCATTGGATAGCAGCAACCCAAGTGTCCATTGATAGATGAATGAATAAACAATATATAGCATACACTTATTAAATAATATTTAACACTAAAGAGGATGGAAGTTGTGACAGATGCTGCAACATGGATGAACTTTAAAAACACATTATGCCAAGTGAAATAGGCCAGGCCAATCACACACATCCCCCCCATACACACACAGCTTTTGTTTTTAAAATTCTGTTTCTCTGAGGTACCCAGAGTAGTCAAACTTACAGATAGAAAGTAAAATGGTGGTTGGAGAAGTCTACAGTTTTTTTTTTTTTTTTGCTCCTTGAATGCCTTCAGGGCACTTTTGCATGGCTGGAGTGTTGTGGGGATCGAACTACAGCAAACTGAGGCTGCCAGCATTGTGGAAGCAGCCACTTAAAGAACTGAGCTAGGGCTGGGCCCCCAACAGTTATTGTTTAATGAATAAAGAATTTTGGTTTTACAAATTAAAGAGTCGGGATGGCGAGAGGGGGGTTGGTGAGGGTTGTACAACAGTGGGAACACACTGGATTTCACTGTACACTAAAAATAATGAGGGTGGCACATTTCATATCACGCATATATTTCACAGCAACAGAAACTATTATCAAGGAGTGGGATGTACTCAGCAGTAAAGCATGTGCTTAGCACGTTTAAAGTTCTAGGTTCAATCCCCAGCACAAAAACAAACAAAAACTATCCAAGCTCATCATATAATTAGTTTTTTAAAATCCCATTTCCATCAGCTAGAAGATAATCTCTGTGAGTGGGACCGGGTGGATCTGAGTCATTACTCTCTGCCCACCAGCAGTACAGCTCCCAGCACATGGCAGCGCTTCTGGAGATATTTGTCAAATGAATAAATAACCCTCAGAGTGGGATTTGGGGGCAGAGTAGGCCTCAAGAAAGCAGTATCTCACATAATGAATTACCTAGGAAACACTGGCAAAGGTTGCATAATTTGCTACTGATAATATTCAGTTGCCATAGTGCTTGGGATTTGTGAACACATATCTTGCTTGATTAAATGCGCAAAAAGTGGAAAACTGGGTATTGTATTATATACCTATAGTCACATATTTGGTCCCTGGCCAAGAAGGGCTTCATATTATTGAGTCTTTTAAAACAATATGGATTTCTTTACTTTATAATATCTGTTTTACTTTCATAGTTTATCACAAATACTGCATAAACTTGACCAAAGTCAAAAACTTCAGTCTTTTAATATAGACAATAAAACAGGGAAAGGATGTGGTAGAGAGTGAGAAAGAGATTTATAGGAAACTCAGAGGGAAAAAGGATGGCTCTAGGAAAAAAAGCCCTTGTGACTGAAGAGGGTGTGAATTAAAATTAAAAATTCATGTCTTTTGACTCAGCAGGCCGATGCCTGGGAATCTATCCCGCTGAGATAAAACCACAAGTTCATGTAGACACACATGCGGATGCTATTGCAGCAATATTCATTGTGACATAAGGCAGAAAACAAAGCACTTGGCTGAATAATTTATCACATATTGACATCATGAATTATTATTTACCCACTAAAATGAATTAAATCTAAATCAATTGACTTGGAGAGATTTTCATGTGATAGTGTTAAGAAAAGAAACATACGGAAAAGTATACATAATATGTTTTCACTTTTAGAAAACAAACAAAAAATGACACAGACAGACAAACCCCCATGTCTCTGTATGTGATTTTCTTGAACATGGAGGAATGAGTGCTTGCCTTCTGATGTTGGAAGGAGGAAGAGGAGGAAAGGAGGAGGAACCAAAACCGAGAAGAAAAAAGAAAAGCATTGCACTAAAATAACAAAAGCAAGGGGCTGGGAAATGGCTCAGTAGAATAAGTACTTCCCTGCAAGCGCAAGGGGCTGAGTTCAATCCCCGGTTCCGCCAAAAAAAAAAAAAAATTGATAAAATAACAAAAGCACATGTTATTTATGTAAAGTTTCTGTAATACAGAAAACAATCTTCCTTGTGATGGGTTTGAACCCAGGACCTCACACATGTTAGCATGTGCATGCCACTGAGCGATACTGAAAATAATTTAGATAAAATAAATATATAATTACAATTTAGATAAAATACATTTTGTCTAAAATAATTTAAATAAAATAATTTAAATCTTGAAAACTAATTTAAATTAAAAATTATCAAAAAAAGTCAATTGCTTGCTTACTGTGGGCTGCTTCTTAGCTTCCATTCCGTTATCTGTGTCACTTCCGTGAGAATCGTAGAGGGAGCACCGCCTTATGCAACATTGACTTCTGGACCTGAAGAATCTAGATCATGCTCCACTTCCTCTTGTCCTGACTGTGATGGAGGTGGTAGATTGGGGTTGGGGGATGTGGAGCAACTGACTTGCATACTGGGAACGAAATTGCTTGGTTATAAAAATAGAAATGAGGTTGTTCCTAAGGATCCTACAGATGACCCTTAGAGGTAAAAACACAAGGTCCTTTTCTTCGAAGGACCATGCTCAGAGAGTAAAAGCATCCCACTGGCCACAATCTAGTCACATGACTTCCATGTAGCTGTCAAGGGGGCAAGGAAATGTGGTCTCTGGGTGGCATAAACTCAGCCAAAACTTTCATTATTAAATAAGACAGGGTAATAGACATTAACTCAAAATCCACATAACTATATTCTGATAAGCCTAAGAAGGAATGGCAAAATGAACTTCCAAGCATAAAATAGCAAGTCTTGATCTAGTCATGGAGTAGGGGTCAGAAAGTTAACTTTTTCCTAAGGAATTAACTAAATGAAACAAGGAAAAAGGTTTTAGGAGGAGGAACCTGCTACAAAGATTCTAAAACAGGAAGTATAAGGTATGTCTCAGGACTTCAATATAGATTTAATTTAAGCACCTGCCTAGGCAGATGCAGGGACTGGGGTTCGAGCCCCAGCATGCCATGCCAGCCCCGCCCCCAGGGTGTGCTGAGACAGCAATTGAGACTGGGTGTGGTGGTGCGCACCTGTAATCCCAGCACTTGGGAGGCTGAAAACAGCAAAATCACTACAAGTCTGATCTGTGTAGTGAGACCCTGTACATCCTGTACTAAATACAAAAGAGAGAGAGAGAGAGAGAGAGAGAGAGAGAGAGAGAGAGAGAGAGAGATTTAATTTAAAGCAATACATAAATTACCAGGCATGGTGGTGGCATGTTTATAATCCTAGCACTCAGGAGGTAAGGCAGGAGGATTGCCACATATTCTAGGCCTGCCTGAGCTACATAGTGACTTCAAGGCCAGA
>NW_004524698.1:3658617-3680414 GCF_000260255.1 Octodon degus
TAGGTCTTTGTGTGTTAGCTCTGAAGAATTTGGCTCTGAAAGTGGTGTGCTCTGTTTGTGTGATTTATGACTTTAAGTAACCTTAGGAAACATCCCTATGATTTTGTCTATTGTATGGATATAGGGTGGTTTTGAAAATCTTTGCAGCTCTGCATTAAAGGAACCATAGCACTCTGGGTAATGGGCTGCCCTGGGGTGGGAGGTGAGGGCTGCAGGAGTGTGGGCTCCTCAAGCCTCATTTCCATACAATGCACATGAAAATCAGTTTCATGCTCTATAGTTTCATCTCCTGTTAGAGTGCCCTTAAATGTGAGCCACAGTAAACTGAGGTCCAGGAATTTGATACAACTCAATATAAAAAATTCATGAAATCTTTCTGCACTGCTTACTCTACCTTTTCCAATTGCAACCAAGTAATTGCGTTTTAAAATTTTAATGTGCTTCTTTCCTTTGCTTTCCTAAAGATACTACTTTTACTTTAATCTGCTCTAGGCATATGACTGGCAGAGATGAAAGTCTGATATGGGAGGAAAGCAGAGAAAAAGGCTTTCAACTGTGGGCTGGTGATTTGCACCTCTGGGTTCCCCGTCCCCCCAGTGTAACAAAAGGTGTCTTCTTAACTCCTCAGTGCAGAGTCTTCCGTTTGGATTGATGTTAAGTTTTTTTGCTACAGTATGGGTAGGGATGGAGGAGGAGGACTAGGTTGGTGAAAAATTAAAAATATTTCCCTGCTTCCTATCTGCGTGCCCTGTAAGTTAACTTGTGTGACCCTGAAATCTCTCTGCACTTTAGATGCCCCCTGTGCCTCAGCTGCCCAGGCAGCTCCTTGCTACACCTCCCCGCTTTGGCCAGGCAGGCACAGGACCCCACATTCACATAAGAACTGCAGAGCCAGGACTCAGCTATTGCAGCTTATGACCTGGAAAGAAATCAATGGTTTCCACGGTGCTTCAGCTTCAAACCCTGTGTGAGTCTGTTTATTCTGCTCCCTGTGTGGGGAACTTTTTCTTCTGCACTTGAAAAAGCCCATTAGTCCCTCAAGAGCCAGATCAAACATCACACCTGGGGCATTTCTTGAGAACTATTTTCTCTCCTACTCTCCCCTCTAAGCTGAATTCATCATCCTGACCTTTGGGCTACAAGGTTGCCTGCCTTTCTAGTGTAGAAGATGACCACTGTTATACTTCACAGCTTCTGACAGACCCAGGCAAACATCAGGGCTCCAGCAAGTGTTGCTGAGCTAAGTGACTAAGTTTGCTGCTTTGTCTTCCTCATATCGCATCTAAATGACCTTCAGTTATATTTGCTTTTGGTCTCAATACTGCCAAGTTCCCATCATCCATAGTAGTACTATAGAGTACTACTCTGCCATAAAGAAGGATAAGCTTGAGACATTTTAGCCCCTTGAGACCATAGTTCTAAATGAAATAAATTGGACACACATGTTCAAATCTCTCATGATTTCTCTGGTGTGAGAAACCAAAACTGTAAACAAGGGCCAGCATCTATAGTAGATATTGGGAAATGGGAAGAAAACGTTCGAATGATAAGGAGAACAAGGGAGGGGGGAGACAGGGAAAGGAAAGAAGGGTTAAAAGAAAGAAGAAAAAAATGAAAACAAGACTTCTGTAAATAAAGAGGCAAAAAGAGGTTGAAGAAAGAGGAGGAAAATGGGAAAAACAAGCAAGATTCATCATGAACAGATACAAACTCCATACGATAAATGTGACCATTATGTGTATCTACAATGCACCAATAAAAGAAACAGTAAAAAACAAAATACTGAGAAGTGTTCTTTCCTGTCCACTCATCAGAGTGCACAATTCAAAGGCCACCCAGCACAGGCGCTCATAGCGCCACTGACTGGATTGGGTGTCTTAGCTCAGTGCTTCCATTCACAAAACGCCGGGCTCTGAAGAGACGGCAGAAGCCATCTGGGGTGGCCTGCGCCTGGTGTGTGCCCTGGGGAGCACTGCGTACCCTTGCTGAGGACCCCCCAGGCAGGATGTGTGTGGGCTTAGCTCGGGCTCTCAGATGCTACAAGGTCAGGTCTTTGTTCAGGTCCTACCAGCACTGATAGACACCTTCTATGTGGATGGTTGCCATGAGGATGGAAGTCGTTAGCTGCCAAGGCCATTCCGCTGCCTCCTCTTGACAACAATAGTAACATCTAATATTTAGTAGATGTCTGCTGCTGTTAAGGCATTTTGCTGACAACAGAGGGACAAAAAATACAGCACAACAAATGAACCAGACTTGTTCTTTCTTTCTTTTTTTCTTCTTTTCCCTGTATTTTAGGGAAGGATCTATAGGGTGTTCAGGTTTCACTACTAGATCGGACTCGTCGTGATTATCCTGTTTACAGCCTCCCAAGTGCTGGAATCACAGGCGTGCACCACCAGGCCCAGTCTCATTCGCTGGCTCAGTGTGCCCCGGGCTGGCATGACAGGCCCAGGGCTCGAATCCCTGGCCCCTGCACCTGCATGCAGGTGCTTTAATCTGCTCAGCTGTTTGGCTGGCCCTCAGACTTGTCCTTAAGCAGACACTCTAGGAAAGGAACCAGCCAGTCAGACAAACCCAGTCCAATGAGGGAGGTGAACTTAGCTGAGAAGTTTTTCTGGTGGACAAAGCGGGAAGCAGTTCAGCAACAGGAAATAGAATGTGCTACATCAGAAGAATTATTTGGGGAGATAATTGTTTGGAGCTTCTGAGCCTTTAGAAAGGCAGTAGTGGGGGTAGTGGAGAGACAAGGGATGAGCTGAAGAAAGAAGCAGGAGTCAGATCGCAAAGGACTTTCCTTGTTATGCAAAGGAATTGATTTTCATTATGCTGCCATCGAGGACCTATGGGGAATTTATGCAATGGAATGGAGGCATTTTAGAAATACTGCTCTGGTCTCATTAAGATTGAGGCTTAGGGAGGCGGAAGACTGACAAGGACGTGATTCTAGTGTTTGAGGAGAGTAATGATGAGGGCCTGGGTTAAGAAGGTGGAGGATGGAGAAGAGGTAAATGATGACATGGGCCAGAGGGATAGAGCCAGAGTAGCGCTCAGGTGTTGTACCTTGGGCTGTGAGTGAACGGCAGTGCTGCATGGAGCTGGGGTCATTCGGGTGAAGATAGCTAAGTCATCATTTTTATCTTGTGCTTTTGAGAAGGGCTAGCTAAAGCTACTGATGTGGTCCTGACAGCCCCTAGAAAGAGGAAAGGCTGCTTGAGGACCCCAAGGGACCCAGAGCAGACAAGAGAGGAGGCAGAGTAGAGGAACAGGAGAGTCATGCTGAGGAAGGCAAAACTTTTGAGAAAGTATCCCAGAGATTAATCGCTGCAGAGAGGAACAGAACGTGTTCTTTAAAAAACGTCCTTTATTGCTGGGAATGTGTCTGTAATCCTAGCACTCAGGAGGCTGAGCTAGGAAGACCATGAGTTTGAGGCTAGCCTGGGCTGTATAATCAATTCAAGGCCAGCCTGGGAAAGATAGTGAGTTTGAGGCTACCCTGGACCACATAGTAAGACTGTTTCAAAAACTTAAAAGCATTTTTTTATAAGTCATCATTTTAGCCACTATGAGGGCTCCCAGGAGAAGAGTTGCAACCGGATCAGAAAAGCAGAGTTCAGAGCCAAAGAGAGAAGTACAAAGAATTCTCTTTTTTCATTCTGTCCTGCCTCCCTCTCTCCCTCCCTCCCTTCTTTCCTTCCTTCTTTCTTTCTTGTCATGCTAGGGATTAAACCCAGCCCCTCACATGACCCAGGCAAGTGCTGTACCACTGAGCCACATCTCCAGCTTCATGAGAAATGTTTATAAGAGCTTGCATGGAAAAGAAAGAGTATGACAACTAGAACTGTGTTCTTTAAAAGCATACAGGGGCCCGGGAGACAGCTCAATGGACTTAGGAAAGTGCAGGGACTGTGGTTCTATCTCAGTTCTGGGGAGACTGAAAATAGGAGGATCACTATGAACCTGAGCTGTGTAGTGAGCAAATGCTACAACAACCAAATACATTAAAAAAAAGTGTACAGTAGGTCCTGGGAGTGTGGCCCAGTGGCACCTACCCTGCCTGAAGGCTTCATCCCAGAATGGGGCAGGGAAGGGAAAGTAGGATTGACTTGTACCGGCTTTCATGCTGAGAGGAAGCTGACACAAGAGAAGAATGGGGGGTTGTAATGCACACAGGAAAGAAGTAAAGAGGAGAAACAAGAATCTGATTTTGCAACCCTACTGTTTCACCTTCAAAATGGCAAAAAGGCTCATTCATATCTCACTCACTGCAAGCATAAGCCCATGAGTATAAACCTAAACCCTAATAGTTTTTCAAAGAAGACTTTGAGTAAATGAACCTTTTTAAAAGGACCTGGAGGGACAGGTAGTGTGTTAGCTGTGACATAGATGTGGTAGGGTCAGTAGACTGCCCAGCACAGAAAAGTGATTAGTGAGTGTTTGCTGAATGCATAAGTGAATGATGATTTTTGAGGTGTGGTAAGAGGGCAGAAAGATTTAGAGGAGCACAATGGGTCTAACAGAGGGCTGGCCAAATAGCTCAGTGGATTAAAGCGCCTGCTTAGGTAGACACAGCAGCCGGGGTTTGATCCCTGGCGTGCTGTGCTGACCCAGCTCTTTGGGAGGCTGAACACAAGGCAGATCCCTACGAGTCCAATCTACATAGTGAGACCCTGTAGACCCTTACTAAAAAATACAAGAATAAACAAATAAAAATTAAAATGAAAATTGTTCTAACAGAGGAAGTCCTATAAAAAGGTTTTCTTCCTAACATTTTATATTAGCACCCCAACATTACTTAAATGTCTGTAAAACACTCTCTTAAGAACTGACATCTCTTGACCAATATTAACTAGGGCTAACTGTTCTCCTGCAGCCAGAGCCTACCAAATTCTAGATGGTAACAGCCCAGCTGGTTTAAATGAGTTTCCATGGTTACACTCATACTCTGGTTTCTATGGTTACATCTCCCGGTCCCTCATAGGAGTTAGATATTTATTTGAAATTTTAAAAGATTTCTTTTTCTCACCTGCCTACACAGATATCTGGGGTCCAAAGGTCTAGGAAAGTTTCGGTCATAAAATCTGTGACAGAAATGATCAATTCTGGAAGGAGAGAGGACTCATTCAATGGCGAGGGATTATTGCCGTGGGCTGAAGATTCCATAGGATGAGCCTGAGCATTTCGCTAAATTAGGAGGGAAGGGAGGGTACCTGGACCAAGGGAATGGTGTGCTATTTGGAATGTGGCTCCTGCAGGCAGGCATGGGACGCAATGCAGAGCTGGAGGAGTTCTCCATTACGTCCCTTTAAAGCTATCATTCCCCTTTTACACCACGCTGTAAGCTGCCTGCATTTATTTCTCCCGCAGCCCTTGTTTCAAATCATCTTGGCTAGCAGGGCTCAGCCAAGCGTCTGCTGAAAGGACCCAGCCTAGGTCCTCTCTGGGATCTGAAGGTCCCTGGCAGAGTGAACCCACGTGTGACTCTAGCGCCCCCTTGTGATGCATCTAGCAATTTCTGTTCTGCCTCACTTGGAAAACAAGGGCTGTTTTCTATGGCTGTCATATAGGAAGAAAGTGAGTAGACTTTCTCCAGATAGTGATTTATCCATCTCTCCCTCCCTACCACAGACTTCCCTGGGAAGATGTTATATTTAGCCTAGGAACTAGAAGTAATATTAATGAAAAGAGAAGATGCGGCCTTCTGAGCATTCACAATCCAAGGGTAGGGAGAAGAGGGAGAACAAGTCAATAGCGCCCAATAGTCCCCAGAGCCTGGGAGAGAACGACTGGTCTCCAGCTGGTGGGGGAAGCTGTGTGCGCTTATGATATAGAGGACTTTCTTTCTTTCTTCTTTCTCTTTTTCAGTCAAGCTCTCACTATGTGCTTCAGGCCAGCCTTGAACTCACTTTGTAGCCCAGGCTGGCCTCAATCTCGAAGTGATCTTCCTTCCCCAGCCTCCCAAGAGCTGGGATTACAGGGGGGTGTCACCTCACCTGGCTAGGGGATTTTCTTGAGATGAATGGTTGAAGACTCTGTTCCTCAAGATTGAAAGATGCAATAACAACACAATTTTATCATCAAGATTCTATCATTAAAATAAAACAGAGGTGAAAATGCAATACTAGCTCTTTTTACCTGGGGCATACACCTGGTGGCTTCAAAATTGATCAGCAGTCAGCATCAGTACAAATAGGTAGCACTGTGGAAAACCCAGGATGCTTTCAATAGGGACAAAATATAACGTGATAACCTTGGTTGACATCTGTGGACAGCCAGCGCAGAGCTGGAGGCGGCTCCTGGGAGGAACAGGGTCTTTACTGAGCAGGAGTGGAGAGGGGATAGGGGTGGCACAGACAGAGGCTGGGCTGGCAGGAGGAAGGGACACCCTCCCTCAGCATGGAAAGCCTGGGGAACCAGCCACACCCTTGAACTAGAGTGCCACAGAGTCATTGAGAGACTTTAAAAGGGATGTAACATAATCAAATTTGCATTTTATAGAGGTTCATTTCTTGACCTCATGTTCATAATCCAGTCGAATGACTCCTGAGCTCTGTTCCTGGGCGACCCTCTTGTGGGCAATTCTCATTCACAGGAAGAGAGTAAAGGTGGAAACCCAGCAGCCACGTTGGCTGGGTTCTGGTGTTTTCTCCCAGAGACAGTCAATCTTTGCATCTATAAGTATGTTTTGATTTAAAGCAAATATTGAGTTCTCTTTTGAACATCCTAGTGGAGATGCTGCAGGTGCTTAGTCTTGCCGGCCAAACATGTTGAGTTCTAAAAAATGTTTTAATATTTGTTAATCTAGCAGGTGAAAAATCATTTCTTACTGTATTTTTAAAAATGTATTTTTATTTTTGTCTCTTTTTTTTTTAACTGTAATTGGTTTTTTTTTGGGGGGGGGGTTACTGGGGATTGAACATAGGACCTTGTGCTTGCCCTGCAAATACTTATTCTACTGAGCTATCTCTCTGGGCCCTAAAAATTTGAGAAGGGTTTTTCTTTTGTGGCTACTTCTGGCTGCCGTAAAAGCGGATCTGGTGCAGCTTCTGGAGCTGGGAATCGAACTGTGGTCCTCTGCGTCTGACTGCATTTGCCCTAGCAGCGCTGTAAAACAACTGAACTATCGGGCAAGGCCCCATAATGTTGAGGAGGATTTTTTTTTTTCTGGCTCCAGTTACCTTAAAGGTGGGTGTAGTATGGCATATGGAGCTGGAGATAGAACTGCGGTCCCACAAGCTGGGTTTGCTCAGGCAGGTGCTTAAACAACTGAGCTAATCAGCAAGCCCTCATTTTTATTTTAAAGAGAAAAAAAAAACAAAAACCAAATTTAAAAGAAGATAATAGGAGGGTAACCATGGTTAACACATTGTGTATTGTTATCTTTAAATTAGTTACCCAGAGTACAAGATATTTACACTTGATTGTCTAAACAAGATTAGCACAAGACAGTCTTTTTAATGAACTAAGAGAAATTTGTAGTAAAACTATCTTAACACACACACACCTTTTTTTTCTTTTCTCCATTCCCCAGTTTCTCTTTCCTTTTGAAGTTTCTTTCCATTTTACAATATCTATATACATTTTGGATCTTATTTGCTCTTTCAGTGTCTCCCATTTGGGAGACAATACAATGTATATACATGTGTCTGCTTTATTCATTTATGAGTATGGTCTCAGAGTTGCATCCATTTACCTATAAAAGTCTCTAGTTTATTCTTCTTTATGGTTAATACTCCACCATATAAAAAAAGAGCATATCATTTTATCCATCTCTCAGATGTTGGGCATTTGCTTTACTTCTAATAGCTAGTTATTACAAATTGTACTGCTATGGTAAGATGTTTTTAATTCTTTGTGGAAGAAACCCAGAAGGGGAGTAGCTGGGTCGAATAGGACCTCCAGTCCTAGTTTTTTGAGGCATCTCCACACTGATTTCCACAGTGGTTGCACCAGTGTACATTCCCATCAACAGTGAAGAAGGGGTCCTCTTATACCAAAGCCCCTCCAGCATTTGAAGTTGGTTAATTTCTTGATAATAGCCATTCTTTCTGTGGGGAGGTGGAATCTCATTGTTGTTTTCATTCGCATCTCTCAAATGACCAGCGATGTTGAACATTTCTTCATATACGACGTGTTTGCTGTCTGTATTTCTTTCTCTGAGAAATGTGTATTCATCTCAGATGCCCATTTTTGGACTGGGTCTTTAAATTTGGGAGGTCTGAATTTTTTTGAGTTCTTCATATGTCCTCAAGGGTAGTAACCCTTCATCTGAGGAACAGTTGGCAAACAAACTTCTTTTTCCCCCCACATTGTGCATTGTCTCTTCATTCTGTTGCTGGTTTCTCTTACTGTGAAAAAGCTTTTTAGTAAGATGATAGAGTCTCACGATATAGTTCAGGCTGGCCTTGAGCTCACTCTGTAGCCCAGGATACAAACTTGAACTCGCCGTGATCATCCTGCCTCAGCCTCCCAAGTGCTGGGATTACAGGTGTACACCACCACACCCAGCTCCTGTCTCACTGTATTTTTAATTTGCTTTTCATTCCATGCATTTTCTGTTATACCGACCTGTTATCAATGTTTTTAAAAACTGAGTTTTTAGGCATTGGATTATCCTTTGGAAGCCCTTGCTCATTGTAAGATTACAAAGAATAATTTTGTCTTATATAAAATATATTTGTATAAAATTAAAAAAAAACCCCTCCCATATTTTCTCCTAGAACTTTATGTTTTAGATCTAAAAATATTTATCTGGGCTGGGGAGATAGCTTGGTGGTTCAAACACCTGCCTGGCAAGTGCAAGGACCCACATTGGATCCCTGGTACTACATGTCACACTGGGCCGGAACCCCTGGCATGGTGGTGCACGCCTATAATCCCAGCGCTGGGGAAGCTCAGACAGGAGGAATCACTGTATGTCAGAGCTGTGTAGCGAGACACTGTACCAAAGAAACATTTTTTAAATTTTTAAAAATATTTATCACCATTTTGTATCTGTAAACTCAAAATAGAATAGATATACAGCTACTTTCTCTTAACTCAATGAATAGAAAAATTTGTACTAAAAGTGTTTGGACAGGATGTCATGTCTGAATCTTGTACTACGAATGACCACTAAGACAACAATATGCAATGTATTAATTATTGAAACTGTCCTACTAATAGGTTTTGAAACAGTCTCATTGCTATTTTTCAATAAAATTATTTAAAATTATTTATTTATTTCAAATTTATTTTGGTCCATTATGGGAGACAGATCAAGTATTTACAAATTAAAAAAAAATTTTTTTATTGAACACTGAGGTCGTCCGGCGGTGGGTTCCGCCGTTTGGAGGCTGCTGTCAAGATGCCGGGGAGCTTTGGCGAAGGGCTCGCATCGTCCAAGGCAATCGAGGGTTTTGTGGAGACCTGAAGCGTGGCGGCGGACAGCGTAGCTCCGAGCACAGAGCTCGGGAGCCCCTGGGACTCCTGCGCCGGATCATCACGGGCCACCGCTGGAGTAACGCTGGGGAACTGACGGAGCTGATCCGCAGGGAAGGCAGGAGGACCACGGCCGCGCAGCCCTCCGAGACCCCCGAGGGAAACACGGTGCGGAGAGTGCTCAAGATCATGCGCGAGGAATTCGGCAGCCTACACGGATGGGCGCAGCGATCAGCAGGAGCCCCTGCACAAGCTCTTGGCCTCCGGAGGCCCGAGCGAGGATTGCAGCCTACATTATGCTCAGCTTCTTTCCAATATCTTTGAAGCGATTAATGAGCTGCTGGTGGAGCTGGAAGGCACAACGGAGAACACTGCAGCCCAGGCTCTTGACCACTGGGTTTTCGAGAACAGTAGAGGCCTTCCTGAAAGAGGCTGCCCGAAAGAGAAAATTCCGTATCATTGTGGCAGAGTGTGCTCCTTTCTGCCAGGGTCATGAAATGGCTGTCAACTTTTCCAAAGCTGGAATTGAGACAACTGTCATGACTGATGCTACTATCTTTCTTTTTTTTTTCCTGGTACCAGGGAATGAACTCAGGACCTTGTGCTTGGCAGGCAGGTGCTTAAGCCACTGAGCTATCTCCCCAAGCCAGATGCAGCTCTTTTTGCTGTAATGTCAAGAGTCAACAAGGCGATCATCGGCACCAAGACCATCCTGGCAAACGGCGCCCCGAGAGCTGTGACAGGAACTCACACTGGGGCACTGGCAGCAAAAACACCACTCCACCCCCTCATTGTCTGCGCGCCCATGTTCGAGCTTTCTCCACAGTTCCCCAATGAAGACAATTTATTTCACAAGTTTGCGGCTTCTGAAGAAGTCCCCCCTTTTACAGAAGGCAATGCCCTAGAGGAGGTCAGCGTTCACTGCCCTGTGTTGGACTATGTCCCCCGCCCCCCAGCTCATCACCCTCTTCATCTCCAACATCGGTGGGAACGCACTTTCCTACGTCTACCGCCTGATGAGTGCGCTCTACCACCCAGACGACCAGGGCCTGCGACTGGCATTCGTGCTCAGAGCAAGTCTCCGGCAGGTGGAGCCGCAGGGGACTTGAGCCGCAGCTTGGGGGGGGGGGTCCCCGCGGCCGACAGAGTCAAGGTGAAGCAGCTGCACACCCATCCCTGGCGTCTCGGCCGCCCGATTGCGAGGCTCCCGTCCAGGACTGTTTCTTGCCTTTCAGAATTTGACAGCAGCGGGGCTGAAACTATTGATTTTGGAGCCTCTTGGTGACCTGGCAGCATCTGTTTCAGGAATCTGGACTTTCTGGTTCACTGTTGTGTTAAGCACAACACACCTCGGATACAACTTCTACCCAAAAGAGGCTCCTGCACCTTTTCCTGCGCTGTGCCCATAAAAGCTTCTGCAAAGTTCCCAAGTTTACTTATTGTCCTCAGCTCCCATTGAACCGAGGTAGCAGCAGAACCGTTTGTCTTTTCTTGAGGGAAAAGTAAAATTTAGAGGTGGAAATGAAAGTATTTAATTTCCTTTTATAATTCACTGGAATTACTCACAACTTGTTCAAGTCACCGAAGATGATGTTTCTGGGAACTCTGATCACCAGTCACCTAAAAGGACACCCTCCGGCCTTGGGAGCACCTGGCAGCCCCTTGAGCTTCCGCAGGGGCCTTCTTGTTTCCTGTTACCAGGACTGTAAACTGGGATAATGTTCTGAAAGACAACTTGGAACCTACCCTTTTACAGCTATTTGCACAAGCACACAAAGACATGTTCTCTGTAGCAGTTATGTCACGGTCTAAGTGTTTAGCAATAAAGGAAGCTTAAGTAAGAAAAAAAAACCACCATTATTTATTTATTTGTATTTTGAGGGAAGGGTCTACAGGGTGTTCAGGGTCTCACTACTACACTGGACTCGTAGTGATTCCCCTGTTCACAGCCTCCCAAGAACTGGGATTACAGGTGCGCGCCACCATGCCCAGTCTCAATTGCCATCTCAGTGCACCTTGGTGCAGGGCCAGCACAGCAGGCCCAGGGATCAAACCCCGGGCCCCTGCGCCTGCTTGCAGGTGCTTTAATCCACTGAGCTATTTGGCTGACCCTTATTTATTTATTTATATGTATGTATGTATTTGTGCAGGGTCTCGCTATGCAGCTCAGACTTGTAGTGATTCTCTTGTCTCAGCCTCACCAGCACTGAGATTACAGGCTTGTGTCACCACGCCCAGTCTTGGAGGCTCAGCATGCCTGTGCGGGTGGGAGCCGGTGTGGTATGTGGTGCCAGGGATCAAACGTGGTCCCTGCGCATGCCTCAGCAGGTGCTTACCCGGTAAGCTATCTCCCCAGCCCAGATCAAGTATTTTTTTTTCCCATTTTTCTATGCAGTAGCTTTAACATCATCTATTAATTTACTTTTCCTCCAAGTCACTCGAAATGCCACCTTTGTTTTTGTGTCTGTTTTAGAATATTCTATGAAAGATGAACTTTAATTCCTTTCCTAACATTGTCCTTGAAGGATGTTTATTGCTGCTTGGTTTTTCAGTACGGGAGAGGCTTGAGCATGCTTATACATGGAGGGGGAAGAGCCAGGAGATGAGTGGAAGAAATGGAGCTTCAAGAATTAGTGATAGATAAACTGGGCATGGTGGCACACATCTGTAATGCCAGCACTCGGGAGGTTGAGACAGGAGGATCTCTGAGTTCGAGACCAGCCCAGGGACTACAAAAGTGAGCACAAGGCCAGTCCAAACTGCATAGTGAGACCCTCTCTCTTAAAAAAAAGAAAAATAGAATTAGTGATAGGTGCTTACCTCAAGAAGGGAATGTGTGGTCTGAAATTTTTAAGCTTAGTTTTTTGATGATGTGAGGCTGTTCTCCTTGTAGGTCATACACAGTTTATCTGTCCCCTCTTGCCTTTCCAGTCTAGACTTTGTGTCTGTCACTTAACTGTTCCCTCCTGGGCATATCTGTCCCCTCTTGCCTTTCCAGTCTAGACTTTGTGTCTGTCACTTAACTGTTCCCTCCTGGGCATTCTACTTCTTCCAGCCTCACCTGGATCAATCCTAAAGTTCACCTTGGCAGAGGGGGATCGGTAGACATCCACAAGACAGCTTCTCACCCCAGCCCGGGCCCTGAGCCTCGCCTTGTGCTTGTCTTGGTTCAGCTCCCTTTCTCTTAGCCTTAAATGTATATCCCAAACCTTTAATGCCCTAACTCCCACCACAAATGACCTATCTCATCCACATGCTCCACATGATGCCTGTGGTTGAGACTCCAAAGATTTATATGTAAAAATTTGAGTAAATCAGCCTTTTTGAAAAGAAAACATCTATCATTTTTATGGGATTCTCAGCATCCCAGAAAGTTAAAACCTACTCTCACAAATTGAGTATGCCAGGTGTGCTCTCCCTCAACTTCCTGACCCTCTACCTGCAATCCTACATGCACCAGTAATCACCATTACCTCATTTTTAATTTACTCTCTGATGTTAGATCCTTCTTCCTATTTATTCAAGGACAACTCCTATACATCATCCTTTAACTGCAGCCTTCCAGCAATGTATGCTTTTTCTTCAAGAACCAGCTTTCTCTCTCCATTGTGTTTTCCTTTCAAGCAAGGCTCTCATTCCTAATCATACACACAATACAGCAGCAGACATGCTCTGAACCCCTTGGTATCGTTTTTTAAGATCCCCAGGCATCCTGATGCTGCTTCTCCATGATAAGATCAATACTTGTCCATGTATTTGTCCTGTGCTCCCTGCATTGCAGGATTCAAGCCTATCCCATGTATCTGTCCTCTCCACTAAACTGTCAATTTGGGAATTATGTTTTATTTATTTTTATATCCCCAGGCCATGTCTTACACATTATGGAATGTCAGTAAGTACATGTAGCCAGGAAACCGGGCATGGTGGTGCACAACTGTAAGCCCAGTGCTGGGGAGGCTGAGACAGAAGGATCACTATAGTCTGAGCTAGCTTCATAGTGAGACTCTGTACCAAATAAATAATGATTAAAAATAGTAATAATACTACACGTAGGCAGAATCTAATCAACAGTACTGTTATTCTCTAGACCTTCTTAGATTATTTTTTATCCCCCTTGAGCTGTAGAAATTAGAACAGGAAAGTTTTCTAGGTAGACACCACATAGGTATGGCTAAGTACAGCTCATATATTCCCCTTGTAGTTTTTCTTCTCCTATTAGCTAGTATTCTGCTATTTATTTATTTATTTTGGCCATAGCTATATACTGAGTTGGTCTAAATGACTCCTCCACTTTTTTTTTGCATTAAAACTGAGAACTCAAAACTCATGTTATACTAAGTATAATTTATATTATCAATGCCTAAATTAATGCTATTCCTGTCCACAGTATAAAATAAAAAATCTCATCTTCTGTTGTCCTTGGAATGATACATTACAAATTATCTGAATTGCTATGTATAAGAGGCCAGCAGCACTATGGAAACATGATTAATTACTAATGATAACAATTTTTTTTTTAAAAGAACTACTTGACAATATTTTTTAAAAGTCATTTCTAACTACTTCATTGTAACTTTTTTTTTTTTTAACTGGTCTCCTTTTTCTCTTCTTTAAATTTTTGCCAGGCTGGGGGTATAGCTCAGCGACATAAGCACCTGTCTAACAAGCACAAGGTCCCGAGTTTGATCCCCATACCGCAAAAAATTTTTTTTTGCCTACCTAGGGTACATTTCTTTATTTTGATAACAACACTGTCAGTTTCTTTTAGGGAACCACTAGAAATTACGTATCTGCAGAGCACTGGGGTACTAGTCCCACCCAATAATGACAGTGGTTAACTGGGAGCTTCTAACACCAGCTCCAATCTTGGACTTGCAGAAGTGGAGTCAGATCTGGCTCCGACTGTGGCTAACCTCTCTTCTGGGCTTCTCATATCTGAGACATGATTAATTACCAAAGGCAGGCAGGCTTTTTTGCCATTGACTGGGTTGGAGCTAGCAACTGTCACAGTTTTTCTCTTTCTTATTTGTAGATGGAAGGGCTACCTTTTGGAATTGTACTGTGACTTTCAAATTGCAGCCAGATGTGGTAAGCTTACTGTGTGGGCCTCCTTTTTCATCATCTTGGTGGTAAATGTACTTGATTCCACAAGATTTGAGGGAGGTGAGTAAGGATGGGGTGAGGAGGATTTTAGGGTCTATATTATCCTGTCAAGCAGAACCTACGCTAGCCTGTCACCTCTACAGCCTGTCGGGGTGTACGTGTGTCCCCCTTCCTTTTCTTAATCCTGTGAACTGGATGCTACCACATGCCCAAAGGGGCTCCACAATGGCCAAACTAACACTGACAAACCTCAGATGAACTGACCAGATAGGCAAGTGATAACTCATTTTGGTAAACAAAATATTAAGAAATTGTTGGGAATCAAAGATGGGACAGGAGCCATAAAAAGCACCAGTTGTTTTGGCCTTTATAGTATGCTAGTCTGGTTTTCAATTCCTACTTTGATTTAGGGAACTACTGTGGAGGACCACTTGAGCAGATCTCCTTGAAAGAAGAGCAACTGTCTCCTTTTTCACTGAGCCTGACCTTATTTCTTCTATAGATATGTACAGAGTTGGCTAGGAATTCTGTTTATCATTTCAGTTGGCCTTAAGCAATGTATATTGGTCTAGTTGAGGTGCTGGTGATTGTCTTTGAAGGTGGCATGCGTGTTTCCCTGGTAACCTACACCTACTGCTCTTTAATGTGAGCTGGGTAGGGACAGGATGGAAGCGCTAATGTTCCACGCTGCCAGCTGGGATTGAGCCCCGAGATAGAGGCTATGACTTCGTGGGGTTTGAAAGACTACATCAAAGCTGAAGCACCAGACCCCCCAAAACATTAGATACTATCTCAACAGCATAAAGCAGATTACTTTCTCTGCATATCCTCTCTGCATATGGCAGAGGTAAATGTAGGCCACCCACCTAGCTCAGCTCACCCATATTGCAATACTCTATAGCAAAGCCCTAGTGTCACTACCATTCCACAGGCAGGTCACCAGGCAGTCACGATACTTGGGACCAGGTACAGAAATACTACCTTTGTTGCTGTTGAGGATCTATCCCTCTCCACCACTGTAACTACCAGATGATTCTGCAAATGTTTCTTTCTTCTTTCTGAGGAATTCTAAACCCATGTGGGCACATCTGACTGACAGAGCCTGGCTATGTACCTGTGCTCTAGCTGCAAGGGAGCCAGGGATAATTATTTTTGGTCTTTTAAAAATTTTTTTATTTTTTTGTGGATCTGGAGGTTGAATCAAAAGCCTGTGCATGCTAAGCATATATTCTACCACTGACCTATACCCTCAACCGCTGCATTCTGTCTTTTGAATCCAGAGGTTCAGTGACTACAATCCAACATTGGTGATTCTAGAAATCTTTATATGTCATGTTTAAATCAAATCAGTCTCATACTTTGGAGTGTATTAGAGTTAGCTATGGAAATTGTGAAAAATAAATGCCTGGGTATAACTCTTAAGCCTATAGACAGAATCAAAACCTTTTACAGTAAAGCAAGGATACCTATATTTGTAATTAGCTTCCAGGATATTCAGATTCAGTTTGGAAAAGTGACTTAGGTGATTTTGTTGATATAATAGTCTACACCATTTGTATTAAACTATCATCTTCTATCACCTCAAGCCTACATATTATTCAGTCTGGTAAATGCTAAATAAGAGCTGCAATCCTACTGGATATAGATATTCACTCACTGATAAAGATTATATTTGGTTTTTAAAAATCCATGCTTTGTTCATAGAAGGAAACACTCAGGTTTCCCATTGTTGGGATGACACACAGTGCCCAGCACCTGCAGTTTAAGGTTCGGCTCACAGTCTCAGCCTCACACACCAGCTCCAACACAGAGATGGCATGAGGGAGGATGTCTTCTCAGTTCTTGGCAGCCAGGAAGCAGAGAGAGAAAGGGGGAGTGGGGGAGGGGGGGTGGCGCTTCTAGGTCGTGACCTCAGTGATCTGCTTCTAACCAGGCCCTGCCCTCTAATAATAGCCCAGTCAGCCACAAACTCAGCAGTGGGTGAACCCATGAAAAGTACAAGGCCTCCACGGTCTACTCACTTTTAGCATCTGAACATGTAAGACTTGTAGGAGACGTTTTAGATCTAAACCATAATATCATCTCTTTATGTCATTTTCTTAGAAGCAACACACTATAAAGGATAAACTAATAGTGTATACACTGATTGGCTGAGATTTTTAATCTTGTTATTGATAAACTATGGTGCAGTTACAAGTATTTTGAACTCTAAGATTCTCAGTTTTCAAAATAAAAATTTTATTAACCAATATATGAAGTTGTTTTGGGAGGATGAGGAAATTTTAAAAATTCACTTGTAATTAAAATTGAAGAATGGTCACAATTTCTAAGTGTATTTGCTGGTCAATATCAAATTAATTATATTTTTACCAGTTGTAAAAAGTAGGTATCTTAGGCTAATACTTTAAGTAGTATAGTACTATTTAGTCTTAACTTTGAAATGTTTCTCTTTCAAATTTCTATATTAAGACCTTGAATATTTTCTAGGTCTCAAGACAATGATTCATCTTTGCTATCCTTGAACATTTTATCTGTTACCTATTTTTTTTTTTTTTCATTTATGTATTTGGTACAGGGTCTCACTATACAGCTCAGACTTGTAGTGATTCTGTTTTCAGTCTCCCCAGTGCTGGGATTACAGGCATGTGCTACCATGCCTGGACCTGGTTGCTGGCTAGAGCACCCGGGGGGTGGGGCCGGCACGGCATGTGGCACTAGGGATCAAACCCGGTCCCTGCACTTGCTTAAGCAGGCACTTAGCTTGCTGAGCTATCTTGCTGGTCCTATTGTTAGCTTTCTTGCATCAGAAAATGCAGAAACTGGTATCTAAAAGTAAACTTGTTTGCTTTTTAAGTTCTTCAGTTAGAACAATGACTTGGTTTTCAAAACACAATGTAGCTAGTAATATTAATCAATCCCCTGAAAGAAAAGTCAAAATGTAGATACCATTCTTTAGTTTAGCTTCAGCATCTCACTCTTTCCTTTTTTGTGCCTTTTGCCCTTTTAATGTTCTGGACTTTTCAGATACTCAGTCAGTACCTCAAATTAATCAGAGGTCAGGACCTTTTAACTTATCTATTCTTTCCAATAACTTATCTACTTAAAAAGGTGTGTAATGAAACAGAATTGTTGGCAGTAGAAATCTTAAGTATTTGTGGTGGCTGGTTGGTAGATGTTTGAATAATGCCTTTTAGGAATTAATTCATTCAGGGCCAGAGATATAGCTCAGAGGCACAGTGCCTGTCTGGCAAGCAGAAGGGAAGGTCCTGAGTTCAATTCCTGATTGCAAAAAAAAAAAAAAAAGAATAAATTCATTCAACAGAGGTGACAGTCCACTATTCCCAAAGTACTATTGATATTGGTGATTGTAGTGTTACCAAATGATTATATACTTCTAAGTATAAAACACAGGAAAGTAGAATAAAGAACAAGAGGAGATCATTTGAATAAACATGTAGGTACAATTGCCCTCAAAATTGAGTTTATAATGGCCTTGGCTAATTGTTCAAAAAGGAGATTTTGTGACTCTAACTGTAAAATCCAATTCAATATGGACCTGGGAATCTGAGTTTAATCAAATTCTCCAGGTGATTCTGACAGAGACTGATAGAGACTATTCAAAGAGTACAAAAAAAAAAAAAAGAGTGAAAATAGCGATGTGGTGATTGGCAGCAAAATCCAGCCTCTTTAAAATTCAGAATCCAAACAGCTAGAAAATAACAATATGAGAAAGAGAGAAGTAGATTGCTGGGAATTGACAGGAAAATTAGAAGCTACAAGGAAGTTGAAGAGATGCAACACAATGCAGAGAAAAATATGAAACAGCCTTGAGTATCTATCACCTTGGCTTGTGGGGAGGGGAATGTGGCTCTGCAGGTGCAAGGTAAACACCCAAGGCTGGGAGGTCCAGGGAGACATGGCACCCTGGGTTGGTGGCATGGGCTTTGAGGGAGCCCACAGTTCTTGCAAACAGCAGAAGCAGCACAGGGTTTTGCTCTGAGGGGATTCCTAACATAGGGTGGGTATCTGCTGGCTCCAGCAGCGCATGGGAGATTTCAAGGATGATCCCAGGTTAAAGAACACACATGTGCAAAACACCAGCAACAGCAGACAGCATGAAGCAGAGCTAAGGGCAAGAGCACAAGAGTAGCCTGCATCTTTACTGTATAATTCTTACATGGGTCGTTATCACAGAGTACATTCTTGTATAGTGCTGTAACAAGTGCATGTTTAACTGTGCTAAGTCATGATTATATAACTGTATTCCACTGTGTGCCTGTATTAGATAAGCAGGGCCACAGGTTTCTGTAGATGCCCCTGAAGTTTGAAACAGTTTAAGTGGTTTCCCACACTGGGCGGCCACTAGAGAGAAGATCTAGTGTGGTACCTGCAATATTGCCAGAGAATGACTATTCAGGTGCCATTTCAGGACAAGGTATGGTTATTTAAATCTAGGACTTAGAACTGTGGGAGACCAGAGGCAAACTGAGGCTGAACTGGCCTCCTCTGTGAGCACAGAGGAGAAAGGCATCATGCAGGGGTAATGGCAGTTGCAAGTACCATGATAAAGAATATAACTGAGATGAACTTGTTTACCTGGGCATGCATTAAATGGATGTTGGAAGGCAGATGGTATTTTGGTTGCTTATACTTGTGTTCAGGTGAATAAAAGGAAGATGAGGCAGAGGTTATGGACTCCTGTGACTGCCCGCTGCTCACATGTTGCACTGACTCTGTGTCTATTTTGTCATCAATCCTTGTCCATCCCTGGGCCAGGGGACAAATTAGCAGCAGGAGTAGGTCTCCACAAGTGGCACCTGGGTAGAGAAGGCTTGGAAGAGTGGGCTGGTTCCCCATGGGTGATGCCTGGGAGAGGGACTTGGGGACCAGCAGCAAAGGCTAGTCTCTGACACAGAGCTATGTAATAATTTCACTTCAGGGTTCTCAGTGTAATGTGCTCAGAGTGCACAGATGAGAGACAGTCATACACAGGGTGCTGGCTAGATGGAGAGCCCCTGAAAAGTTTCAGCTTAGGCTGGGAAGGACACAGGTCCCACTTCTGTCTGCCTTCCCCATATGCCAACATGAACAAGAACACAAGGTCGTAAGCATGCTAAAGATGAGGGAGTAAAACAGTAAATGTGTAATAAAATCCCAAATTTCACAAAAGTATATGAATTAAGGGCTGACCAGCTAGCTCAGTAGATTAAAGTACCTACTTAGGCAGATAAAGGGACCAGGTTTGATCTTCAGTGTGTTGTGTTGGCCCTGCCCCAGGGCACACTGAGGCGGCGATTGAGACTGGGCATGGTGGTGCGCACCTGTAATCCTGACTCTTGGGAGGCTGAAAACAGGTCCAATCTATATAGTGAGACCCTGCAGACCCTCTACTAAATACATAAAAAAAAAAAAAATAAACAATGATGAAGAATTACAAAACATTTTTTCTTCATCACGAAAATTTTTTTTTTCATCATGAAAATTTTTTAAAAATCACAAAATTAAATGAATACAATTGATACTGCTATCCACTGATTTCTTTTTTCAGAAATATTATCCACTAAAAATGACATCTTTAATCAAAAGGCAGCTCTGTCCAATTTGCTTACACAAGAGGCCTTTTCAATCTGTTCAGAGGATAATTTATCATTTTAATAGCAACACCCCTTTTGTAGGTTACTGTTAAATTGATGTTATAAAAATTGTATTGCTGGTACAAGAATAATTCTACCATAATCTGAACAGTTTAGCCAATTTTCATAAAGCTTATATGAACTAGGAATGAGAATACTTTTCTTTTGAAACCTTGTCTTTCATTAAAATTAGAACACAAGTAGCAGAACAATTGAGGTTAATCTATAAGAAAATATAATTTATACAAAGTTCATTCAGGCTTTAATTAAATGGAATAAGGATTTTTTTTTTTTTTTTTTGCTCTGAATGCCTTCAGGGGAGGTTTGGCTGGCTTGAGTTGTGGGGATCGAACCACAGCAACCTGAGCCTGAGTGCTTTGTTGAAGCAGCCACTTAAAGAACTGAGCTAAGGGGCAGGCCCCCCTCAGGCTTTAATTATTTAGAAGTTTTTGTTTAATTTGTCCTTTCTTCCTTTTTTTTTTTTTGAAACAAGGTCTCACGATGTAGTTCAGGTGCTGAGCCTGGCACTGAACTCTGTGCAGCCAAGGGTGGCTTGGAGCTGGTGGTCCTCCTGAGCCTCCTGCATGCTGGGGCTATAGGCATGTCCCAATGCCCAGATCTATTTAACATAGTAAGTTTGATTATGAAAATTTTATAAAATTTTTATTATTTTTATATGATTGATATAAAAGCTCTACTTCCAGTAAATTAACCACAAACTGTTAACAATATTAATGGGTAAAATCTCATCATCTCAAAGCAAAGTTCAAAGACTCAGGTTAAGTCATGAAGACAGAATATTAACAGATGTCAGATTAATAAACAGTGAATGGTGTAACTAGTCTCTCAAACTTCTTCTTTTAGAAATACGATTAAAGCTGGAAAAATAAAAACATTTTCTTTATTATATGAGACAATCCAGAAAGCCCTCTTTCTAACTTCAACACAGAAAAGGACTAGTTTGTGGTGGAGATTCAGTGGACAATCCTGACCAGATCTGAGAGGGAATCTGTGAGATACCTCAAACACTGTGAATTGGAGTTAGGAGGGTTGGACTTAATCATATAAAAAAAAAGTCTGTGCTTCTTCAGAAGCCAAAGGCAAACCACATGTTGTATTCTACAAAAGAAATGCTGATTTATTCTTTCTACATGACCTCAAAGGACACACAGGACAAGGTAAATCTGGATGTTTTTAAAGATTATTTTTAGAGCTGCCAGCCCCCACCAGCCCCCAAGGTGGCCTTTACAGGCCAAGCAGGTGGACAAATACCCACCTCTGGCCTGGTGAAACAAACTGGCAGCAAAATACAGCTTCTCCTGGACCTGGAATCAAGACACCTGGAAAACAACAACTTAAGTTTAAAAAAAAAAAAAAAGACAAAAACAAGACCTTTGGTAATCAACAAAAAGCCAATAGGAAAACTAGAAAATACAGAGAAACGGAACACACAATGTAGAGAAAAGAAGTAGCGTGGAACTTAACCCTAGCTCCTTAGGAGGCAGATCTGTCCTCATTAATACAAGGCAAGCCCAGAGAGAATTGGTGGCAGCTCCAGGGACAAATAATGACTTAGGCTGGCAGCTCTAACCCCAAGAAAAGCTTATGGCTATAGTAAACTACAAAAACTTTGCTAGAGCA
>NW_004524698.1:3680987-3687041 GCF_000260255.1 Octodon degus
TAGTAAGACCCTGTACTAAATACATTAAAAAAAAATGACTACAATCCCCAAACTGACATTCAGTCACATGATCTCTGTGAAAGGATCCAAAAACACATGGTAGAGAAAAGACAGACCCTTTATCAAATGGTGCCAGGAAAACTGGCCATCCACATTGCAGAAGATCCGAATCTAGACCCATATCTCTCACAATGTAATAAAAATTAAAATTACCAAATATTTAAATACAGTATTAACAGAGAAACAATCTTCTATTATATCTCCCAGAAGATTCTTAGAAGTACAAATGGCCAACAAATACATGAAAAAATGTTCAACACCTCTGGACCCTAGAGAAGAAATGCAAGTTAAAAGAACACAGATTCCATTTTACTTTATAAAGAATGGCCATCATCAAGAAATCAAATAATAAATGTTGCCAAGGCAGGGGGAAAAAGCAGCTCTTGTACACTGTTGGTAGGAACACAAACTAGAACAACTGTTATAGAAATCAATATGGATAGGGCCGACCAAATAGCTCAGCAGATTAAAGCATCTGCAAGCAGGTGCAAGGGCCAGGGGTTCGATCCCTGGGCCTGCTGGGCCGGCCCCACCCCTGGGGCGCATTGAGATGGCGATTGAAACTGGGCATGGTGGTGCGCGCCTGTAATCCCAGCACTTGGGAGGCTGTAAACAGGAGAATCACTAAGAGTCCAACCTAGTAGTAAGATCCTGAATAACTTGTAGACCCTTCCCTAAAATTACAGAAAAAAAAAAAAAAAGAAAAAGAAATCAACATGGAAATTCTTTAAGAAGGTAAACATAGAAATTCTATTAAACCCAGCTATTTCCCTCCTAGGGATTTTCTTAAAAGAGTTAAAGACACCCTACTGCAGGGTACATGCATACCCATGCTTGTAGCAGCATGACTCATACCAGCTAAATCTTGAAAGCAAGCCTGTATGTCTAGCAACAGATGGATAAAGAATGTGTTACTTATACACAATGGAGCACTACTCTGCCATGATGGAGAAACTTAAGTCATTTGTAGGAAAATGAATGTACCCTGGGCAATAAGGTTAAATGAAATAAATCAGATACACAGTTTAAATATTGAATGGTTTCCCTCATATGAGAAACCCAAAATATAGGGCCAGGAAGATAGCTCAGAGGCAAAGTACCTACCTGACAAGCACAAGGTCCTGAGTTTTATCCCTGGTACTGCACACAGATACACAGACACACAGACACACAGACACACACACATGAAATATAAATAATTTGAAGAAGGAAATAAAAGAAGGAAACAGGGAGATAATTTTTTTAAATTTAAATAATTTTATTGAGAAACAATTAGCAACAAGACAGCTCCATAACCGACTACCAGCACATTTTCAACAATTAATACAATGCATACTGTTGTCTCAGTGGTCATTCACTGTACAAGATGCAGACATGATATCCTGTCTCAAACACTATTAGAACAAACCTCTCTATTCATTGAATTAAAAGAATGGAGCTGTGCATCTATCCCAAATATTTTGAGAATACCGATACAAAATAGTTGTTCATTCCTATTCCACCACTTCGGTTACTTTCGTCAGAGAAGGGCACTCCACTGTCATTTAAATACTGAAGGTGCATGAATTCAGCAAAATATCCCAATATAGTCCAGTAGCCCATAACAGCAGTGGCATAAGACTGGCCATGTTCGAAGTTGTTGACTTGAGCCTTTTACAGCTAAGCATATTAAACGTGGCTTTACTTTTTATACTTCATTTTTATACCATTCTGCTGGATGGTTAAGATCAAGATAAAGCAAGACCTATAAAACAAGAAATGTAACTTTTGTATCTCATAAGGTCAGTCAAATCCCCTCAGGTTTTAACCTGAAACCCTATACCGCATTTTGTTGAGCCTTTGTCAGTGTCAGCCATGTGGATGAGTCATGGCTATTGCTTGACCAATTTACTCTCTGTGAAAGCCTGAGAGAAAGTTTTCTCTTCATGTGACTCTCCTTAGCACATGCTACATCATCGCTCATTTTCCTCTTTGGCCCCATAATCTCCTTGAACAGAAAATTTGGGACACAACTGAGTTACATGATGCTACAGTACAGGTTTGCCTATGTCCTGAGTCTTCACTGACCCTGAAAGGCTAGGGCCATAATGCTGGCTGTACTTGCAGACCTTCTTTTCCTCTAATTTTTGGTCTGCAAACTTAGGTTGTTAACCCTCCAGAAGAGAAGCTTATTAGTATTACCCTACAACATAGGCAGTTGAGCTTAACCTCAGTATCTTTCTGAATATCAGACATCTTAGGCATACCAAGGAACAGGTATTTTCCATCAAGTATTGATATGATAAACTTTAAATCACTCCAGAATATGAAACAAAAAATTTAAAACATGAAAAAATATTTAAAAATTAGGAATAAACAGTTCCATATTTTTATACAGAAATTTAGAAATCCAACCATATACAGTATTGTTACAGGACAGTCCTGTGACTTTTGTCTTTCATTTTCATTTATAGGGAGATAAATATTTTGCAAATGATAAGAATATCATTAAACTTCTCTTCTGGAGGGTTAACAAGTTTGCAGACCAAAAATTAAAGGAAAAGAAGGGCTACAAGACAGCCAACATTTTGGCCCTAGCCTTTCAAGGTCAGTAAGGACTCAGGAAATAGGAGAACCTGTACTGTAACATCCTGTAACTCAATTGTGTCCCAAATTTTCTGATCAATGATATTATGGGGCCACAGATCAATGTGATCAATGATGTAGAGTGTGCCTAAGGAGAGTCACATGGAGAGAAAATTCTTTTAAGCTTTCACAGAGAGTAAATTGGTCAAGCAATGGCCATGACTCATCCACATGGCTGACACTGACAAAGGATCTACAAACTGAGGTATAGGGTTTCAGGTTAAATCCTGAGGGGATATGACTGACCTTATGAGATACAAAAGTTACATTTCTTGTTATATAGGTCTTGCTTTATCTTGATCTTAACCATCCAGCAGAAAAGTATGAAAATGAAGTATAAAAAGTAAAGCCATATTAATATAATGAGCTATAAAATATTCAAGTCAAGTCAACAACTTCGGACATTGACAGTCTTATGGAAAACCCACTACTATTATGCACTATTGGACTATATTGGGATATTTTGTTGAATTTATGCATCTACACTATTTAAATGACAATGGAATGTCCTTCTCTGACAAAACTTACCAAAACAGGGGGATACAAATGAACGACCATTTTGTTTCTGTATACTCAAAATAGTTAGGATAGATATATAGCTCCATTCTCTTTATTCAATGAATAGAGAGGTTAGTTCTAGTAGTGTTTGAGACAGGATATCAGGTCTGCATCTTGTACAATGAATAACCACTAAGACAACAATATGCAATGTATTAATTATTGAAAATGTAGTAGTAATCAGTTGTAAAACTGTCTCATTGCTATTTGTTTCCCAATAAAAATAATAAAAAAAAGAAGAAACAAAAATATTTCGCAAATGAGAGAGGGAAGAAGAGATGGAGGGAGAGGAAGGAAATATAAAAAGACTTAGGTGTTTTGTGTATTGTCAACTTTTCACTTACTATATCCTGCAAATATGTAGTAATTAAAATAAATACTATTCCTTAATATTAAGATGTACAAAACAAAGGCAAAAAGTGGACAGAGATTAAAAAAATTTCTTCCTTTTACATGGGAATCTCAAGCTAACTTATGTAAGAGAATTCATGAATTGGAAAACATTTCCAACTTTGGCTATATTTTCTTTTAAAGTCACATTTGAATATTGATGTAGGGTTCATACAGTTAAAAAGTCACATTCCGGGCCAATGAGACAGCTCAGTAGACTAAATGCCTGCTTTGGCCAGTGCAAGGACCAGGGTTTGATCCCCAGTCCCACAGGGCACGCTGAGAATAAGTCTGGGCGTGGTGGTGCACACCTGTAATCCCAGCACCGTGGATGCTGAAAATAAGAGGATCACTATGAGTCTGAGCTGTGTAGTGAGACCTTGTACCAAATACATAAAAAATAGAAAGAAAATAAAGAAGAAAAAAAAATCACATTTGAGTTCGACTAAGGCTGAAAACAGGAGGATCACTATGAGTACAAGCTGCATAGTGAGACACTGTACCAAATACAAAAACAAAAAAAACAAAAAAAAAAAGAAAGAAAGAAAAAAAGAAGAAATGAAAAGTCTGTCTGTATTTATTTATTTATTTGGATATAGGGTCTTGCTACGCAGGTTAGACTCATAGTGATCCTCTTGTCTCAACCTTCCCAGCTCTGGGATTGCCGATGTGTACCGCCATGCCCCGTTTTGGGGCCTGCACAGCATGTGGGGCTGGGGACTGAACTCAGGTCCTTGTGCTTGCCAGATTTGTGCTTATGCCTCTGAGCTATCTTCCCAACTCCCATAAATTTTTAAGAAGCAACCTCACCTCTTATACAATTCCTTTATCACTAAAGCCCTAGTCAGATTGCACTGTGAATGAATAGTAAACAAAATTTAAGATGGCCATCCAAAGAAATGCACATTTTTTAATTGTGATCTTATTTAAAAAAATAAAAACTACCAGCAAACCTCCTTCCTTCATTCTTTTTGTTGTTGTTGTTGTACTGGGCACTAAACTTGGGACTCTGCAACTTGCCAGGCAGGTGCTTATGCTGCTGAACTATATTCCTGGCCCCTTCCTTCATTCTTTAATAAAGCATGCATATTTAATCTTCAAACCACACTACTTTGCTATCTCTCATACATGCAACTTTTATTTTAACATTTTTAATAGCAACCACATAAGACTGATTTTTCAACAATTCCATTTACTTAATTTCAAAAAATGTAGACTTATAATTTACTTTATTATAAAAGCAAATATTTTCAGTACATAATTATTATAGACAAGTATATTCAGAAAGGTTCAAGTTGATGAGTATGAAAATATACCCTCCAGACATATACTTACTTATAAAAACATATTGCCTTTGCCATGTGAAAATCTGGTGTTCAGTTCTCTAGATTTTTTTATTAGGGCTTTTTTCTGAGCATCATCAAATCGATTAACCTTGAGATCCTTATCACGGTCAAATGGTATTCTCTCTTGGGGCTTATTTTTATCTTCGGTGGCCTTACTCTTTAACTTTTTATGATGAATGTCCATAAGAGATTCTGATCTTTTTGATTCCTGGAAAAAGAAGAAGAGCAGAACAATATTCATATACCACATGTACACATACTGTATGTATGACATATTGTATGTATATATGATAATATGCATATTTGTGAATATATATTGACTGAATTTGATCATGGTGCAGAAAATTAGGCAACAATGTACAGTAAAGAAGGCTATTTTCAAACTCCAAAAGGTTTTACAAAATCTAGGACATCATCTATGAAGAAAATATGCATCAGAGGCAAATTCAACCAAAGTAAAAATATTTACTGACTATATGCCATGCATTAAAAATTAAAAGAAACAAATATTCAAATAATCATAACAAAAAGCATTCCAGTTATTTATACTTATATACTAACAAAATTACAAACTTGTGGATGCGGATGGGGCTCAGTGGTAAAGCACTTGCCTCACATGTGGAAGGCCATGGATTCAATCAGCACAAAAACCAAACAGTACAAACTAAGCACATGGGTATGAGAGGAAGAGCCATTGCACTCTTACTTCATGGTCTAGTTCCTGAAGCCTACATGCTTTACAGAAGGAAAGGCACTGTCAGGATGTAGCCAAAACAAAAATGACAAAGGAGAACAAGAGTAAAGAGGCAAAATTCAGGGACTGTAAAGGAGATGCTGGCACATGGTCCAACTTCTGACCGTTCAGTTGTCTCTTACCCCTCTAATTTTTTCTTTCTTATTAGCTAGGATAGATTTTTACATTTTCAAATATATCTAGTAAGACACGGTATGAGTAAAGGAAATTGGTTTAATAAATTGGAAATTCAGCTAGGTGTGGCGGCACACACCTGTAATCCAGCACTTGGGAGGCTGAGGCTAGCTTTAGCTATATAGTAAATAAGTTCAAAGCCAGCTT
>NW_004524698.1:3688622-3695872 GCF_000260255.1 Octodon degus
TTTATTTTTATCTATATGTAAAACTAGGGACTGACTCCAGGGCCTTTCTGAGCTATATCCTTAGCTCTTCACAAAGTTTTTCTCTTTTGAGATGGGGGTCTTTCCCATAGACTGGGTTTAAATTTTTGATCCTGATGCCTCAAGGGCTGGAGATGTGGTGCAGTGCGAATGCCTTGGGTTCAATCACCAGTACAAATGCCAACACGTGAAAATGCAAGACAAAAAAGCAACTGCCTTTAATCACAGAAGGTAAGATATTCTATGTAAAATATACCAAACAAACTATCCTGGAAATATTAAGCAAGTACAGCAAAACTACAGGATACAACATAAATATGCAAAATATATAAGTAATAGATAACTGGAATTTAAAACAAAGCAAAGATAATACTGATAATAGTATGCACACAAAAATTAAATAATTAGGAAAACTTACAATAAAATGTAATAAGAAAAATGTTATAATGGTATTCTATAGAATATAGAGTGAGGAAGATCTGCATAAAAATGGCTGATAAAACATTGTCTTCAAGGCACATTTTTATGTTGTTGTTTAATTAGGAAAACGAGGGCCTGTGAGATAGTTCAGTGGACTAAGTGCCTGCTCAGGCAAGCACAGGGACCGGTTTCTATCTCTGGCACCACATGCTGCGTTGGCCCTACCCCGGGGCGCACTGAGCCAAAGAGACCAGGCGTGATGGTGCATGCCTGTAATCCCAGTGCTGAGGAGCTGAAAACAGGAGGATCACTACGAGTCTGAACTGCACAATGAGACCCTGTACCAAATACATAAAGGAAAAAAAAGGAAAACCAAGGAGACTTTCTTAACAAAATTTGTATCTTCCTATGAACTAAAACAACCAAAACTTAATAAAGTATGTTAAAAATATTGGAATAGTTTATTCCTTATTTTTCCATAAAACTTTCCTCAAAAAAACATGTTTTTGTTTTTCGTGAGGTAGGGTCTCACTATGTAGTTCAGGCTGGCTTTGAACTTATGGTGATCCTCCTGTCTCAGTCCTCCAAGTGCTGGGATTATAGGCGTGTGTCACCACACCTGGCTAAAAAAAATCATGTTTTTACTTGTAAATATTAAGAGAAAGGTGATACTATGTTAAAATGGAGATGTAAACTTGATCCTTGAATAACAGACAACAGAGTCATCTGCTATTACATTTTGTCAGGACTTGGAGGTAAGGACAGATAGATCTCATTCAGTTAATTTATGCAAAACTTTTTCATTTCTTTCTAATGAACAATGATTTATTTTAGGTCATGTTGGTTAAGGGAATATGAGAGCTATGAAAGACGTTGGGAAAGCAAACATAAAATGATAAAGTGAGTGGAGAAAATATATTAACAAGGATATCTGGCTGAGATCAATTAGAAAATTAGTCAAGGGGCCGGGGAGATGGCTCAGTGGAATAAGCGCTTCCCTGGCAAGCGCAAGGGCCTGAGTTCAATCCCTGGTTCCGCCAAAAAAAAAAAGAAGAAGAAGAAAATTAGTCGTAAACTTTACAAAGGAGCAAAGAACAGTATATTATATCATTTCTGACCTAAGTCTATGGTACTATGAACTATGATACAGAATTACATAAAACTTAAAAGAGGCATTAATAATCCCTTTGAGTCCACTGTTAGCATTGAGCAAAAATTTTCAGCACTAAGATGAAGAATCATCTCGGTCATATGGATTAAAGTGACTCAAGTTCAAACTATACTGCCTGGTGCTTGTGCTCTTTTTAAATAGTGCTTTCCTCTGAGGATGATTCCCTGCACACGTAGAAGTATGGTAGTCATCTGTATTAACCTACAGCGAGAGGCCAAACAACAACAAGGCCCAGAAAAGGCTCAGTTATAAAAATTGCAATATGCTACAGTTTAGGTCTAGACTGGCCCTCAAAGCCTCATGTGTTTGGAGGGTGACTGGACTGTAGGAGAATTCTAGCTGGCTTGCTGTTGGGAGCCTTGGAAGCTGGAAAATCAGTTAAAGGTGTGTAGGCAGGACTAGGCCTCAGTGCTGAAAGCAAGTAAGCTACCTCGGTCTTGAGACAAACATCCTGTCTGGTTAAGGTCAGCTATTAGTCCCTCGGCAACCCTGTGTCACCTTTTATTAACTTTACAAAGATATAAATAAATGTCTGTTTTGTTTTGCAGGTGGGTTAGTCTTGTCAACCAGGCAGACCAGTCACCACCCAGCCCAGCTTTTGTCTGCTTGTCTATCTTTTTCCCATTCCTGTCCATGGTCTAGGGAGAAGAAGAAGGTCAGTGTGGGCAAGACTGACAAGGGTCTACCTGCCTTCCCAGTCTGTGCTTGACTTGTTTTCTGCTCCCCCAGGGCCATGCCAGAAACAAGTTTCCTTTGCAGGAACTCCTACCATGCTGCTTCGGCCTGGACACAGCCAGTCATGTGAGGACTGAAACTTCTAAACATGAGTCAACATAAACCTCTCTTCATTTAATTTGTTGATGTTAGGCACAGCATCCCAGGGAGGAAGAAAGTGACTAAGACATGCCATTAGTATAAAAATACATACCCTGATTATATCATTATTATAAAAACCAGCAAAGAAAGAACAGATACACCAACACTAGCCTTTCAATGTCTGGGGCTTATGTATACACTGTATCCTTTTTTGTCTCTTCTGCTTTCATGTGTCACTTCACCTCAACTTTCTATTTGTTAGGGTAATATGAGACACAGTTGAGACCACTGAGACAGGTAGAGTTTAAGCAATGTGTGGGAACTTCCTCCTCTGATTGGGACCCCTCTGGCTGCCACTCACCCCCACCCACGCTGTCCTGCCCATCCCCCCACCTCTCAGCCCTCCCTCTCAGCCCCTGCTTGCCCAACTCCCTCTCTGCAAGGTTGCTGGTGCAGAGGGCACTGTCCAGGTCCATGCTTCCTTCTCCCTCAGTCATGTCTCAAGTTGCACTGTCTTTGCTCCTTTCTCTCCGATCCCTGCACTTACATCCAAGAGTTTCACCATCTGGCTCAAACCTTACTTGGGATGAAGAGGAGTGAGAACAGGTCTGGACAGTAGCCCACACATGTGCCAGCAACCACAGTTGGACCAAGCCCTATGGAGGGATGGTGCCATGGCTGTCCCCAGGCCAGATCCATTGGGACTTTAACCAAAGAGATAAGGAAGAAACCTGCTCCACTAAAAGGATAAGCAACTATACGATCACTTGCCTTCACTTGACTACAGAAAAGCAGCCCACAAGTTGGTCAATCATGACAAACATATTATTCAAAAAAGGATGAAAATCTGGCTCAGTTTATGACCTGACTGGCAACCATCCTAAAATATAGTACCCTCAATCCAGAAGGCCCAGAGAGACAACTGATTCACAAAATGCATTTTATCACTCCATCAGCTCCTGACATTAGCAAAAAACTCCAAAAAATTGAGATAGGCCCTCAGACCCCAGGACAGGAATTAAATTCCCAGGCCTTCAAGGTCTACAACAACTGAGAAAAGGCTGCTTGCAGCAATACATCTCTGTAGTTAATAGCTACACAGTCATTACTTGCTTCCACCATAAGAAACCCAAAACCCAAACAAGCTGCCAATAAAATGTCCAGGGACACAAAAGATTCACCCCTGCAGGACCCTGCTTTAAGTGTCAACAGTCAGCCACTGAGCAAGAGTGCCCAAACCCCAAGCCCCCTACCAAGCCTTGTTGGACTGTCCTGTGGCAACCAGATTTGCTACAGGGGGTCCCTCCCAGGGCACCCCACAGGACAACCTGGTTTTCTCTGACCTGATTGGTTTGGCCTCTGACAAGTGACATGCCCTGAAGGTCCTGGATGGCCCTTGGCCCATCCCAGCTGCTGAACTCTGGGTAAATCTTAAGGTGGAGAGTAAGACTGTTCAATCCCAACAGACATGGGGGTGACCTATTCCACCTTCCCTTCTTGTGCACAACAGTTCCTTTTGGCTGATATTTCTGTTGTGGGGACTGATGGCCCTATGTCTAACCTTCTCACTGGCTCCTCTGCCAGCTGTAAAACCACATATTCTCCTTGTCTTGCTGGCCATCATGACCTGCCCCATCCTGCTCTTGAAGAGAGACATCTTAACAAAACTATCTGCTACTCTTGAATATCCCTAGTACCACCCCATGCCCACTGCCCTCCTGCTCTCTCCTTCTCCACCCCCTCCCACATAGAGATGAAAGACACTGGGCACCTACTTGGGAGTGTAACTGCCTGGCCCTCCTACATGGACACACCAGGCTCTTCCCTGACATCTCTAGGCCTTCCTATACAGAACCCACAACACCTGGCTGCTAGATGGCAGTTGTGCAAAGCCTCAGCTGCTTCTATGGTAAGAGTAGGATACACCACAGTTACAACTGACACAATAATCCAGGCCCAAACTCTTCCCCAACACACCCCCTCACAACAGGCTGAACTCAGCTCTGACACCAGCCCTCAGCCTGGGAAAGAAAGCAGAGTTAATATCTACGGACTGAAAATACACTTTTCACATCCTTCACAGCCAAGCAGTAATTTGAGCTAAAAGAGGATTTCTTATTCCCAGGGTATCCTCTATCATTAACTTATACCCAACAAAGGCACTCCTAGCCGGGCAGGAGTGATTCACTGTAAGGGACATCAAAACCCCACAGACCCCATTGCACAGGGAAACTCTTTCATAGACCAGACAGCCAAGGAGGTTGCTGCCTCTGCTAGCACTCCACCCGCCTCCCAAGGCCCAACTATTCCACAGAAGAACACTCACAGTACCAGATATTCCCTACCTCAGCAGGACGGGTTCCTTGACTAAGTAAAGTATCTCATTCCCACGCCCCAGACTCATCAGATTCTCTCCTCTCCATGATAGCTTCCACATAGGTTATAATACAATAGATAAAAATGTCAGGTCTTCAAACCAGACCCCCACCCATTTAGGAGAGAAAACCTTCCCAAACTGATCTGTTATTCACACCTGTAGGTACACAGCATGAACAGAAAGCTACCAGCTTTCCCCAAGGAGCTTGACCACCTAGCAGCCGCCCCAAACAGCTCAACTTGCAGAGAGCTGATTCTGAGAAAAACCATAAGAGACATGCTGTGCCTGCCAGCAACCTCCTGTGCCCAACACTCCTTGTCTATCAGCCAGCCCTAGGTCCCCTACTCAGACCCCAAATTTTGCAACCCTCCGGCCCCCAGCTATGCATCTCTCCTATACCAAAACTCTCCTATAAAACACGCTGTTGCCCCTTACCTGGGGCCAATGATCTTTTCAACCTTGGTCCAGCTGCACCCAGTCTGCAATAAACCTTGTATTATGCTTAAACTCTGCCTGCCTCAGTGGCCTCACACAGGAGGATTGCCATGAGTTCGAGGCCAGCCTGAATTACATAGCAAGACCCTGTCTCAAAAACAACACAATAAAAGTAAACATATCAATTCCATACACAAGGAATGTAAACAATCTGTATTGAAAACGTGTTAAAAAAAAAAAAACTAAATCAAGTCAGTAAACCTGTATCTTAGGTTTTCTTGAGATTTCAATGAGGACATTTATTAGAAAATAGTAGACAAACAGTGCGACTTTCCTTCATAACTTTCCTTCACAAGGAAAAAATTTATAATTTTCTTTGGAAACATTAATTTCAAAAATTAGTGTCCTTAAATAATTTTGCCTTTTATGTTTTCAAAATTGAGCCAACACAGACAAAAATATATAAACAAACACCTTAGCTTTCCTTTCCCTGTCAGCAGGAGTATCTGTCCAGACTGATCGATCTCCGGATTTGTCATCAGCTCTTCTTTTAAAGGTCCTTGGCCCGAGACCAAAGTCCTTCATTTCTGGAGGAAGCTCAGTCATCCATGATTCTCTTGTAATTGGTCTAGATGAAGCCTTGAAGAGAAATAAGAATTTAAAACACACATTTTTTAAAAAACACACATACTTTATATAATAAATAAATATGGTACAAAGAATTATATTTCTCAATTGGGTTTTAAATGTACTTAACAGACTTTAACAGAAAGGACTGATGTTTTCAGCATTATAGTTGCCATATACTTTTACTAGTCAAACTTGCTGATCTTCTCCTTTATATAGTAGTCCCTCGCTATTTCATGTTCAATTTTTGCAGACTCACTGTTTCGCAAGTTTTCAAAAAAAACTAATCTAAATTATTTATTGCAGATTTTTCACTATATCATGGGATTTTGTGGTAGTGTATAGTACTGTATATGTATTTATATGTGTAGTATTTATGCTTTTAATGATTTTTGCCTAAAAATTTTAAAAATACACAAAAATGTATTTAAAATGTTAATTTTAAAATATTAAATTGAAACAAAATCAATTTATAGTATGTATTTCTTTAGCAGATGAACACATACTTAACTGTATAGCATACTATGTTGTTAAAATTACTCAGGTTTACTGCTTAGGCAGGCACAGGAACCAGGGTCCGATCCCCTGCATCACTTGCTATGCTGGTGCTGGCCCTGCCCTTGGGCATGCTGAATTGGCCACTGAGACTGGGCGTGGTGGCACACACCTATAATCCCAGCACCAAGGAAAGTGGGAAAGTGGGAGGCTGAAAACAGGAGGATCACTAGAGTCTGAGGTGTGTAGTGAGACTCTGTACCAAATACATAAAAAAAAGGGGGGGGGGCTGGCCAAATAGCTCAGAGGGGGCTCGATCCCCGGGCCTGCTGTGCCGGCCCTGCTCCCAGGACGTGCTGAGACGGAAACTGAGACTAGGCATGCTGGCATAAGCCTGTAATCCTGGCTCTTAAAAGGCTGGAAACAGGCAGATCACTATGAGTCCATCTAGCAGTGAGACCCTGAACACCCTGTAGACACTTCCCTAAAATACAAAAATAGATAAAAAATAAAAAAATGTGGGAAGGGTTTACAAGGCCCTGAAATATAAATAAATACTAAAATACAACTTCACCACTTCACTGACTTTCACTTCTTGCAGGGGTGTCTGGAATATACCCACCGCTGTGAGACCCCACTGTACAGTGCACTAATGTGAAAAACCCATTTTACAAATAAAAATCACCAAAATAAACCAAACTAAACCTTCTCAATAGTTATTTTTTAATTAATGAAACCCAGTGTTTGTTTTTTAAATTAGAATATATTTTTAAAAATAGGCATAAAGAATTATATACTTCTCATGTTTACACATAAGTCCAGAAATCTAACCATATATATCCTTGAAGCAGGACAGTCCCACAGCATTCCTTTTCCTGTCTCCTGCCTTCA
>NW_004524698.1:3695972-3698390 GCF_000260255.1 Octodon degus
GTGTTTTAAAAGTGTGGGAAAGGTTTATAGGAGTATAGGAAGGGTTTATGAAGCCTTAATATATATAAAAATACTAAATTATAACGTTGCTACTTTGCTGATTTTCACTTATCATGGAGGTGTCTGAAACATAACTTCCGTGATAAGTGAGGGACTACTATATAAAACAGGTGTGGTGCAGGCCTGTAATCTCAGCACTTGGGCAGCTGAGGTAAGAGGACAGTCACAAGTTCAAGGCCAGCGTGGACTACATGGTGAGTTCAAGGTCAGCATGAACTACATAGGAAGACCCTGTCTCCAAAAACAAAACGAAACACAACACCTAGGAAAGACAATATACAAAAAAAAAAAAAAAAAAGGAAAGACAATATACATACATAGGTAAAACTTGAAAATAAGTATACATATCTCTAAATTTTAGAAATAAACATCAAAATATATGCAACTATTTGAAATATATACATATATTAATATTTTTTCTACTATTTAGATCTTTTCAGCCAGTTTAGTTTATTTCTTAAAATGTCTTTAAAAAACTCACATCATCTCCTTTAGTTAGTTTTTCTTTCATTCTCTGGGCCCTTTTTTCAAATTCTGTTGTTACACTATAGTCAACTGGCCCCTTAGCAGGCATTGGTCCAACAATGTCTTCATCTTCACTGCTATCTGTTTCCTTCTAAAACAAGACATTACCTTTAATCCAAGAGAGAGTTATGAGTTACACAAGAATGATCCCAATTTACTTAAATTTAATTGAAAGGGATTACCCATAGACAATAAAACAACAACAAATAAACAATATATTTATTGTTGGCTTTTCACTGAACAATGAATACCCTTTTCCTGCCTTGAGTGCATGGTAGACAACAAATCCACAGCATACAGACTGTCACATCTTTTTTGTATGCTATGGCAGTTATTATTAAATTATTGTAGCTTTCCTCCTGCTAAACACAGATGTGGTCTTGGAGTTCTCAACACAGAATTCCTGGTAATTATTACCAATTGGGCACTGATTACACATTTGAAAATAATTCTGTTAGACCAAAATCTGACCCTATGGACAGAGAGTCTAGTGGAAAGAGGATAAAAAACAAATAGAACTCGTAAAGTCAATGGTATCTTTAGGGGTGATAAATACTATGGAGAAAACTAAAGGAAGGAGCTAACAGTAAAAGAAAGAACAAATTTAGGTTAGGAGGTTAGAGATGAACTCATTGGGAAGGTGATATTCTAGCACCACCCCCAAGGCCTTAAGGTCTTAGAGGTCAGCCATGTAGACATCTAGCAGAAGATCATTTTGGACAGACTTGAATGGCAGGCATAAGAGTTCAGTGGTAGAAGCTGGCCGGGTGTATTTGCAGAGGAACAGCAAAAAGCCCAGTGTGGTTGTACTACAGCAACTACAGCAAAAGAAAAAATCAGTGCTAATGGAGATCAGACTGTATATGGCTCTGTAAAGACTGAATTTTTTGGAGATGATGCTTTTGAGGATTACAAACATGATCTGACTTAGTCTCATGCAGACCATTCCAGCGGCTATGATAAGAAGAGGCAGAAGGAAGCAAGGGCTAACTGAAGTCTGAAGACCAATCAAATAGATGGAATATGAGGTCAATTGGGCTGGGGTGGGCCCAGAGTGGTAGGACTGGATGCCTGTCAAAGGAAATGAACAAGAATTTGTTGACAGACTCATGTCTATGACTATCTGCCTCCCATATTGCAGGTGCTCTAGAAACACTTGTCGAGAGTGAGTAACAATTCTGATGTTAACGCTCTTAAGCACTTCACCATGTCTACTTTCAGCAAGCTCAGTGTAACCACTGAATTCTCAGTGATGAGCTGGGGTCTCTTGATTGTATCAATTCACTTGTAGAAAGGTACTGCAGCATAATGGACTATGCACTTTAAAGTCATAAAAACTGTGTGAGCAATCGTTCTAGTAATTAAAAACTATAAATTTGGCTATGATACCCTTTTCTTTTAGTCTTTTGCATCTGTAACATTCAAGTATTATGTATTTTATGAGGCTTTGGAGAAGATGAAAATAAGACCTATCCATGGAGAAAGTATACTTCAAATGGTACTCTATAAATCTCAGCTACTATTTTTTTAAAAAATGTATTTAGTGCAGGGTCTACAGGGTCTCACTACACAGATCAGACTCGTAGTGATCCTCCTGTTTTCAGCCTCCCAAGCACTGGGACTATAGGTATGCTACCACACCCAGTCTTATTCACCCTCTCAGCACACCCCAGGGGCGGGGTCGGCATGGCATGCTAGAGATTGAACCCTGGTCCCTGCATCTGCCTAAGCAGGTGCTTTAGTCTGCTGAGCTATCTGGCTGGTCCTTTCTCAGCTACTATCAAGGAAGAAAATAGTCTTTATCTTTTACTCCAAAATCGTTTTATCTATCTT
>NW_004524698.1:3698975-3708393 GCF_000260255.1 Octodon degus
AAAGCTCCTCATAGATGAGCATGGTGGCACCACCCAGTAATTCCAGCACCCTGAGAGGCTGAGGCAGGAGGATTGTGAGTTTGACCCTACTCTGGGCAATGAGACCCACTATTGAGACCAGGGAAACAGCTCAGTGGCGTAAGTGCCTTCCTGACAAGCACAAAGTCCTGAGTTCAATCCCCAGTACCAAACCCCAAGTACCAAAAATATATACAAAGAAAAAAGTAAAATAAAATGAGACACAGTATCAAAATTTTTAAAAGAAGGGTTGGGGATGTAGCTCAGGGGAAGGCCCTGAATTCAATCCTTATTATTAGGGCTGGGGAGATGGCTCAGTGGATTAAGCGCTTCCCTGGCAAGTGCAAGGGTCTGAGTTCAATCCCCGGTTCTGCCAAAAAAAGAAAAAAAAAAATCCTTATTATCACAAAAAACAATGTCATCAGTTTTTATTTCTCTGGTTCAAATCATAATGATTCCTTAAGTATTATGTTCCTCTTTTCTTATACTTTGAAGCCACCTGATATTACAGCATTTGGGAGACTGAGGCAGGAAGATCACCTTGAGTTCAAGGCCAGCCTGGGCTACAAAGTGAGCTTAAGGCCAGCCAGAACAATCCTGCCTCAAAAACCCGGAAACAAACAAACAAAACCCCCAAAAGATAGCAGAATCAACCTTGTTTTTCTTTTGAATACAATCTCTTATCAACAGTTTTTGATTTTTATTTATGTTATAATCTTGAATCAATGTAACTGTGACTAAAGGGCCAGGGATGTAGATGAAAGGCATAAGGCCTGTCAGGAAAGGGCAAGGTCCTGTGTTGGATTCCCAATACAAAACGAACAAACAAACAAAGGTTACCTTTAGTCAAGTGATTGCAGCTATCACTAAAGTTCTTCATTTGTTACACACCTGAGAGTTGAAGTACGATGATACTTGTCCTGGATCATCTCTGCTTCTGTCACTTTTCTGTGCAGATTTCATGAAACCAGGGGGCAATGCAGGACCTATTATAGGCCTGAGAAACAACATATACCTTTATCAGTTACTTGCCTTTAAAAGCAGCTTTCAGAATAACAGTTCACAACAACCATAAAAGTCGATAACTTTATGTTGAAAATGAGAATTTAACACATTTTTATTACTTTTGCTTACTATTTTTCTGCTAGGTGTCTTAAACACAATATTAACATTTTAAACTATTTGTTAGTCAATTAGATACTAAACCAATAATTCTCAATCTTTGTGACAATGATGCATACCTAAAAGGAATATACTAAGTAAACATGATCACAACACTTTTTCCGAGAATCATGGAATAATTAAGATCATGACCTGAGTTACCACTGTAGTCAGAACTATTTAAGGAGAAACTGAGATCTTCCAAGGACATATCCAGTATATGCATACAGTGTGTGTCACTAATTGGTGGTGTATTTACCACAGTGATATACAAATTTATCCAGTGACAATATAGAAGTGTTTAGAATTTTCCTTTTTTTTTGGCTGGTTCAGGATTCCTTCAGGGCAGGTCTGGTATGGTTTGTGGATCTGGGGATTGAACCACAGCATCCTGATTGCTTTGTTTAAGCAGTCACTTAAACAGCTGAGCTAATGGGCAGGTGCCCGACAATACAGAAGTGTAGAAGAATGCAGCTGATTCATGGAGAAGCACAGTAGGATGAAAATGAGTTAAACACATTTCAACTGCTATACCTGCTTCTTTAAAACAACCTGGTCAGTGTAAGGGATTCCATTTTTAACAAAATTAATCCCAAAGGTCAACATACTCAGCAGGTGGCTGAGCTGGGTTTAAGCTGTGACATTCTTGTTGCCAAAGTTCATTTCCTTTCTTTTTTAGTACCAGGAATTGAACTCATGACCTTGCACTTTCCAGTCTGGTGCTGTGCTGTTGAGCTACATTCTCAGCCGAAGTTCATTTTCTTTTGTAGCTGCAGACTGCCACCCTGAAGTAACTGTTACTAGCTCAAAGGACAGAAGTGTCTGAATTATGAGCCTGATTTTATATAGGGAAAAAATAAAAGAGAAAGCATATTTTCTACTCTTTTTGATACTTCAGTTTCTCCATCCTTGCTTCTCTGTACCAGTGTTGTCGCCATGATTGTCATTATGCCAGTGGTAGCAACCCACATGGCTCTGAAGCCCTAAGTTGAATTTACCAGGTTGAAATGTGTTCAATTAGCGCCTCACAGATAAGGTTCCTGGCAGAGACAGTACTAAAAGAAAGTCTGAGTTCTGATCCTGACATTAACAACTTCCTGTCTTGTTTCATTTTTATTTATTTGTATTTGTTACTGATACAGGGTCTTTTTACTTCTGGGGCTGGCACAGCTTGCAGTGCCCAAACATGGGACCTTGCACTTGCCAGACAGGTGCTTGGACAGGTGCTATCTCTCTGGCCTCATTGTGTCTTGTTTCATAAAACCTTTCTGAGCATAAAGATGTTGCATTTGAAAGACAGGGAAGGAATCGGGAGATAGCTCAGCTGTCTAAGCACCTGCCTGTCAAGCACAAGGACTTGGGTTTGATCCCTGGTACTGCATGCTGTGCTGGCGTGCCGGCCACTGAAACCCAGCATGGTGGCACATGCTTGTAATCCCAGTGATGAGACAGGAGGATCACTACAAGTTTGAGCTGTGTAGCAAGACCCTATACCAAATAAATAGTGAATGAATGATTTTTTTAAAAAAAGAAAGAAAGACAGGGAAGTGTGGCCTTGTTAGAAAGGCCCAGTTAGCTATAATGCTATAAGGAAGCACAGCATGGGATTTTTACAATTACAAGCAGAGATACCAAGGAAATTATTGTTCAAAATTCTTGCCTCAGAAGATTTGTCGAAAAAAATTAGTGTTGTGAAAAAAACTTAAATATAGTAAATATGATATAAACATGGAATGCTATAGTTGTATAAGAATTTTTGATTTTAAAATATGCTAAATATATTTTAAATCACGCCTAGATTTAATTATTGGCAAACTATAATTCTCAAGAAAGAAACTGCTGCAGATCTAATGCGTGGGACCAGAAGTGTTTAAAATTTTATACTTTAGAATATTTGTATATACTGAATTAGGTATCTTAGTACTTAAATCTAAACATGAAATTTATTTGTATACCCCTTATACATATAACCTGAAGGTAATTTTATGCAAACAAAGTTTGTATACATGGAATCTTCAGACTATGTGATATCATGTTGGGCCTTAGGGTTTTGGATTTTGGAACATTTTGGCATTTCAGGTTGGAGATGTTCCAACTGTAATGTGTTTTCTTGAAAGAAATGTTATATCCCAAAGGTCAGTAAAATTTCTATTCAGGGATAGATAGTAAATTTTAGGCTTTGAGGGCCACGTTGGGTCTCTGTGGCTTATCTGTATTTTTGTAACTGCTATTTAAAAATTCAAAAATCATTCTTAGATTAGGGGTCATACCCCCTCAAAATACACACACACACATATGTGTGCATATATATGTGTGTGTGTATATATATATGTATATGTATAACCTAAAAGAACTTGAGTTATGTGAAAATTAGGACTACCAAACATAATTATAAATTCTGAACAAAACAAATATACATCTTTTCTACTTCTTCTATACTGGTATATAGTGCTATGAACTATAAACAATTTAGTGCATAATTTTATACTTGGCATTTAAAATGTTTATAGTTCTCAGAAGACAGGCAATAATATTTATTATACACTTACTCTGTGGCAGACACCAGTAAGATACACAAGTGTGTGTATACAAATAGGGAATCTCAACCATTACAACAATTTTGGAGGGTGTGTGCCACAATTGTATTTTAAAAATGACAAATTTGAGATTTGGAGAAGTTAGTCAAATTGTATTTTAGGATTTTTTTTCTTCTATAAGTAAATAATTAAGAAAACAGCTGAATTAGAAGTCCAAACCTCAGGATTCAAGTGCTAGGTCTACTAATTATCACAGTACTTTAAGTGTTTCAAAAGGAAGAGAGAGAAGACCATTCCACCCCACCTACCAGCACTTTCTGAATATCACATAAGAAGTGAAGATTTTTAAAATCTGTGAGTACCATAAGCATGTTAATATATTAATTATAAGAAACAACTATTGCTCTGTAAATAATTTCAAGTGTTTGAAATATACAAATTAAAAAATATCAGCTAATTCTTCAATGAGCTAATATACATTAATTGAATATAGGTATATTTTTAAGAGTAGAGGAACTTATTGAGAGAAGGAAAGGTTCTAACAAAGAGGGACAGAAGGGAGCCCAGAAAGTGGGTTGCCCCAGTTGAAATATTTTAGACTGGCTGGCATGAAATATTACACGTGATCACCTTGGAGGAGATTCATCTTGTTTTTTAAATCCAGGGGGAAGGGCAGGGCCAAAAAACCCATCATCACCTTCATCTTCATCCTGATTTCTCTTCTGTTTTCTGAAAACAGTAAAAATAAATGTATATAATGTATATATGTCTATACTTTTGCACAAAGAGAAATTTGTTGCTGTTGTTTCTGAGACAGAGTTTCACTGTTCAGGCTGCCCCTGAGCTCACTCTGCAGCCCAGGCTGGCCTCACTCATGGCGACCCTTCTGCCTCAGCCTCTGAGTGCTGGGATTGAGTGTGTCACCACTCCCTGCACAAAGAAATTTTAAAGGAAGCATCAACTTTAACCACGTGTATAAATACTAAAACAATAAATTAACTTTCCAAAATAAGAAAATATATACAATAGTTCTATATCTTTCTAGAATTTATTTTTGACCTAAAATAATTATCACTGTTATTTATTTATTTATTTATTTATTTATTTTTTTGCGGAACCAGGGATTGAACTCAGGCCCTTGCACTTGCCAGGGAAGCACTTATTCTACTGAGCCATCTCCCTGTCCCCTATTATTATTATTTTTAACTGGGGAAAAAAGAATATATTTAGAATTAGCCAGTTGGACTCAGTTTAGATGATCCCAATTTTGTTGGCAACATCCAATGCATCATAATCGGGAGCCAGTCGAACATACGCCTTCTTCTCTCCATCAGGCCTGAATAGGGTATTGACCTTGGCAACATCAATGTCATAGAGCTTCTTTACAGCTTGTTTGATTTGGTGCTTATTGGCTTTGACATCCACAATGAATACGAGTGTGTTGTCCTCGATCTTTTTCATGGCTGACTCTGTGGTCAGGGGAAACCTGATGATGGCATAGAGATCAAGCTTGTTTCTCCTGGGGGTGCTCTTCTGAGGGTATCTGGGCTGCCTCAGGAGCTGCATACTCTTGGGATAGCTGCATACTCTTGGGACAGTGGGTGACAGTCGTATCTTTTTTTTAAAATTTAGGACAGGGTGTACAGGGTCTCACTGTGTAGATCAGACTTGTAGTGATCCTCCTGTTACAGCCTCCCAAGTGCTGGCATTAAAGGTGTGCCACCATGCCCAGTTTCAATCACTGTCTCAGTGTGCCCTGGGGGTGGAACAGGCATGGCAGGCCCCGAGACTGAATTACCAGCCCTGTGCCCACTTGCAGGCGCTTTAATCCACTGAGCTACTTGGCCAGCCCTGTATCATCTTTTGTGGCTGTGGATGCCTTTCAACACGGCCTTCTTGGCCTTCAAAGCTTTTGCTTTGGCTTCAGCTTTGGTAGGGGCGGGAGCTTCCTTCTTCACCTTCGGCGCCATCTTGGTAAAAAGGCCTAGATTACTTTTTCGAAGCACTAATATACTGCTTTCTCTAATAATAAAGCAGTAATTCCATGCTTTTCTAATAATAAAGATTCCATTGAATATATTTTTGAAATGTCTTCTTAGATGTTTCTCAATGAAAAGGGTAAAAGTTAGCTTTTATTCTCATGTAAAGCAGGGCTGTAAATTGTTCTGTCTCATATTCATTTATTGCTTTTAAAAATTATTTATTTATATGACAAAAGGTCTTGCTACACAGCTCAGACTTGTAGGAATTTTCCTGTCTCAGCCTCCCCAGTGTTAAAATTACAGGCATGTACCACCATGCCCATTTTCGGCGGCTAACTCAGTGGTACAGGGTAGGTCGGTATGAAATGTGGTACTGGAGATAGAACCTGGGTCCTTGCACTTGCCAGGCAGGCCCTTAGACTGCCCAGCTATCTCCTCAACCCTGTCTCATACTCTTTAAAGTGCATAAAATAACTTGTTACTCAATAATATATAATTTTTTTTTTTTTTTTTCCGGAACCGGGGATTGAACTCAGGTCCTTGCGCTTGCCAGGGAAGCGCTTATTCTACTAAGCCATCTCCCTGGCCCCTACACAATAATAAAGACTCAAGTTCTTCTTTGAGTCAAGATCTCACTATGTAGGTCAGGCTTGCCTTAAGCTCACTATGTAGCCCAGGTTGATCTTGAGCTCACAGCACTCCTGCTTCAGCCTCCTGGTCTCCTGATTGCTGGGATTATAGGCATATGCCACAATGCCCCGCTCAATTTTTTATTTAGTTGGATTCATCATGACTAAGGTTAGATAAAAGTCAAATCATTCATTTATTTAAATAAAACATCCATTACATATGTAACTGTAAAAAGAAATTCTACAGTTTATTTAGAATATTCACTTCAATAAAACCTTAAGGAAAGGTTTTTATATAAGAATTTTACTGAAATACTATGTACTTCCACAGCTATACATGACTAGAATAACTTGTTAAAAAAGTATAGTTCATAATGAAAGGCCGTATTATATAATTTCTTACTGTGCTATATAAATCTAAATATAACATCCTCTTACTAGCCATCTGTGTCAGTCACCTCACACCAGGTTGGAAGCTGGCTTATTACATAAGTGACTTACCTTGTAGGTGGACCGGTGTCATCTTCTTCAGATTCTTGATTTCCTTCTTCATATAGAGAACTGCTGTCTTCATCACTTTCTGATGAATCTGAACTACTGCTTTTATAATTAGGGGGCAGAGCAGGTCCTGCAACTAAAGAAGATGTGTTGTGTGTAATAATGAGCCACAACTACTTTACTGAGTGCTCCTGGCATGTATTTTTCATTTTCTGAAATTCAAAGCACTTACGGATTTTAATTTTACTCACTACTGTGTTGTACACATTGCTTTTGTCTTTCCAACTCCAGGAAGGCAGAAAACATATCTTATACCATCTTTAAAAAAAAAAAATTCCACAAAATCTTAGTTACTAAACTTAAAACCATAATTTTTCTGATAATATGAAATTTTTGTATTGATTGGTATACCTGCCAAAACAGCATTTTTAAAAAATAGGTAGAACATGGTAAACAATAGTTATGTTTATGCCATGGAGTTCAACTACAAATTTGCCATTCCATAGTGTATCAAATCAAAATGATTCACTCTGACTTCTAACAAACATTTCTTTCAAAAATGTATTTATTGGGACCGGGGAGATGGCTCAGTAGGATAAGCGCTTGACTGGCAAATGCAGGGATCTGAGTTCAATCCCCGGTTCCGCCAAAAAAAAAAAAAAAAAAAAAAAAAAAAAAAAGTATTTATTAGCATCATCATATTTCTCAGTTTTTCTTTCAAGTTCATTTTCAGAAAGAAACAAAATTAGAGTCACTCTGAACTTTATTGCTTGCTATTGGTGATACACAGGAAAAGAGAATGAGGATCTGATGGGGATACCGGGGAGGGAGTGAGGGTCTTCTGTTCAGGAAAATTACAAATTACTTACTGCTTAGTGGCACTGCATGATGTCAGAGTCACAATTATCTATGTTGATCCTCAGAAGTGATGCTAAAAATCTACCGTCCTACTTCAGTCATAGCAAAATACGTATATTTTTAAAGACTCCTATTTCTTTTTCTATAACTTACTTGGCCTACAAAAAGGCCTGAAAACATGATTATGGGTTTAAGTGTTACACCTGTCCCAGGGTGTGTAGCCTGCATATAATACAAGGGAGGAAAAGAGGCTTGCGCTCCCTTCTCGTGTTTGGTAATACAAAAGAGCACTCTATTATTTTTGAATTTCAATTAAAAATTATAGAAATTGGTTTTCTCTTCTATATACATGTAGATCCTGTCCTGTGATCTACAAAGTCTGAAATACATAGTTCAGTACAAAGACCCAGGGGGCAGTAAAAAGACCAAGGCTCCATTGAGTGTTGGAGTGTATAGACTGGTTTTAAAAAAGCATGCAGCCCATTGTTTCAACATGGCATGATCTCAGGAGATATTTCCAAGCACTCAATTTCTAGAGCATATATTTGAATGAAGTTTATTGTTCCCGAGATGAATACCCTTCTCTTTTCCACTGAACTGGTTATTCCTGTCCATGATTTCTCTCTTATTCCTGTCCATGATTTCTCTCTTATAGATAGCCAAAGAACACAGGAAAGTTATCTGACCAGGCTGGAAAATCACAATTTAACGGACGTTCTGATACAAGCTAGACAGATGAGCCCTCAGGTCATTATTCCTAGTGAAATAAAAGCAGTCATAAAAACTACACCTACTGTTATTTGATTCCATTAATGTGTGATACTTAGTGTAGTCAAATGTCATATGAAAAGAAAGTGGAATATGATTGTCAGGGGCTGATAGGAAGGCAGATTAGGGAGCTTTTGGGTAATGGACACAGGTTTCCATTTTGCAAGATGAATTCTGGAGAGGGACAGCAATGATAACTGCACAAAAATGGAAATGTGCCTAAAGCCACTGAATTATACTCTTAATGGTTATGATACAGAATAGTGGTACACATCTAGGCTTGGCAGGTGCATCCCCAGCTTAGGCAACTTAGCAAGACACTAACTCAAAACAAAAAGTAGAAGAATGGTAGGGAATATAGCTCAGTGTAAGGGCCCTGTTTTAATTTCCAGTACCAATCACAGAAAAAAAGGTTAATATGGTAGGCTTTTGTGTGTATTTTATATACAGATGTCAGATTTATAAAGACAGTAACAATATAGTACGGTAGAGAAAGAATACCCTGTTCAGTAAATGGAACCAGGTCAGCTGGATGGAGAAAACAGTCTTCACTCTACCTCACACCATATAACAAACATCAATTCCGGATGGACTATAAAAGTAAGGCTGGGTGTGGTGGTGCACATTTTTTTCCCAGCTATTTGGGAGGCTGAGAAGTACAAATTTTGGGTGCAACTGTGGCAACTTAGTAAAATCCTAAATTTAGTGGTAGAGGTTTTTTTTTTTTTTTTTTGGTTTGGTTGTTTTTTGTGGAACTGGGGATTGAACTCAGATCCTTACATTTGCCAGTCAAGCGCTTATCCTACTGAGCCATCTCCCCGGCCCAGAAGGAATTTTTTTTTTTTCTCCCAATGCCTTCAGGGCAGGTTTGGCTGGCTTGAGTTGTGGGGATCCAACCACAGCAACCTGAGCCTGACAGCTTTGTTGAAGCAGCCACTTAAAGAACTGAGCTAAGGGGCAGGCCCCC
>NW_004524698.1:3708839-3731334 GCF_000260255.1 Octodon degus
GCTTAATATGTGATCACAAAAAAAAAAAAGTGGTCACTTTCATTTTTTTCCTCCTGGGGAATTGCAAATTAAAACTGCCATGGATTATCAAGTATAAAATACATTAAGAAGAAAAAATAAGTATTAAAGAGAATGCAGAAAAACTGGAATTCTTACACTTGCTGACAACTTAATAAATTGGCAGTACTTCAGTGCACATAAGTGAAGCATTTCTAACAATGTACAGCAGCACTCTTTGTAATTGCCAGAAAAATGTAATCAAACATCCACCAAGAGTAAAATGGATACACCGTTAGCTGTGTATCCATTCATCCAATGGAACTCACATTTTTCTTTAATTTTCATTTGATGGAAAGTACTTGGCTAAAATAAAAGTAATACTTTATAGTGGCTATAACAGAAATGAGATGTGAGAGGAACTTTCTAGTGAAAACCATTCTGGTGGAATAGTTTTTGGATAGACAGAACAGAAAAATTTGATTCAGGAATAATTGTGCTATTCTTTCTGTGAAACTCTTTTTCGACTACAGCGTCAGTCCCAGGCTACACATTAGCACAGAAAACAAGATAAATATGTATGAAGGAGTCTGGGACGCATATAGGAAGTATCTATTATGTGTTAAGGTAGAAGGCCACATAAGTCCACAGTGAAATAGTGGAGACTGGTATGTTCAAATACAACATTTAAATATACAATGTAATTTAAAAATGGGAAACCCCGAGGTTAAGTAAAGATAAGAGCCTTCACAGAGCTTAGAGGGGTCACCTGGGCCTTGAAGGATTGCCAGGATTTTGTTAGATGCATGTAAAAGTGCAACCAGAGGCCAGAAGCCTAGCAATGAGGAAGAGCACAGAAACTGCGGGACCCGCTGAGGCACAGGCTGTGTGCGCCAGATGCAAGGACGGAATGCGGCGCTAGGAAAGCAGGTGGGCGATTACAGGGCCCTGGGTCTCCTGCAAGGCCCTGTAAGGCAGAAAGCAGTACCGGTCAGAGGCTGAGAGAGCGATTTCGTTCTCATTTGGGCCCCCCTAACAGCTAGCTAGGTCATCTGAGCACCTGTCTGGGCCTTGGTGACCTGATACATAACACGGCAAAAGTAATCTTTTCCTCGTACAGACGCTGGGAAAATTAGACTGAACGTGTGCTGTCCAATCAGCACCAAGTCTGTCTCACATTAAGCACCAACTGTGAATCTACCGTGGTTATAATGATTATCAGGCCAAACCTAGGTTTCTGAGGCGCCTCCTCCCTATTGCGAGACTCGGGAGGCTGGGGTCTGGCGGCGCCCACTCTCCACTCCTCCGTCCTCCTAGTCCTTAGTTTTCTTTAAGAGAAGGGTTGTACAGAGGGCGGGTGGGCCTGGCGCACGGGGACACGCCTTCTTTTACCCGGGCTCGGGTCCCGCTCCTCTTCCTCCGCTGTCCCGCGGTTCTTGAAGCCAGGCGGCAGCGCCGGCCCGATCAGGTCCCTTGCCATCCGCGGTGGCAGACGCTGGTCACGCGTGCAAGTCTAGACAACCGAGTCAGAGCTATCCTAAAAGGCCCGGTCGCGAAGTGCAGCGAATGCCGGAAGTTTTTTCGGCGCTGATCGATGACGCATCCGCCTGTGGTTGGCCGAGCCGTGTGCTTCTCAGTAACGGAAGTGACGTATAAACCCTGTTACACAGGCGCACGTTGTGTATCGTTCCAGGAGAGCGGCATGGCTCAACAGGCTAGTGACTTCGGGACTCCAGCTGGGTGGTTTCCAGCCCCCGATCTGGGGTCCCTACCTAACAGCACTCCGCGGCCCGACAATTGGACACTCTGGGCGATGCTCCCTCCACCGCCACCTCCTTCGTCGTCTCAAGCGGCCGGGCCGGAGCCTTTCACCGTCGTGCAGCCTCCCGTGGAGGTGCAGTCTCTGTCCGGGGCGCCGCCTCCCTTCGACGCCCAGATTCTTCCTGGGGCGCAGCCCCCTGTCGACGTCCAGACCTCCCTTGATGCTCAGCCTCAACTCAGCAGCTATCCCTACAATTTCCAGGCTTCGACATTATGGTATTGGGGACACTCGCCTGGTAGTTACCTTCGATATCAGAATCCCCACAACCCGCCAGGTATGCAGTTCTTCTTCTCGGTACCACCTCTGTACCTTCCCGTTTATCCCCTCTTCCCATTTTCCCTATCCTGTCTCCACTCTGCCCTGCGCCCTTGAAATCTGCTAATGTCTCAAGATACATCCTATTGGATTATGTCCCCTGCCTACTCATTAAATACAGTTGTTATTTATTAAATTCCAGCTGTATGTCAGGGGCTGAGAATGTAATAGTAACACAGAAATCCTTATTTTTAATGTAGCTTATCGTCATCTCCCTAATGTAGGAATAAAGACAGTAAAGTTGTGTATTAGAGGACAATCAATTCTGTGGAGAGATAAAAGATAACTAGGCATTATTACTATTTTTTAAAGGCAGGATCTCGCCTTGAACTCATGGCCGTCTTCCTAGCCGCTTGAATGCAGGAATTACAGGCGTATGCCAGCATGCCCGGTACAGTTGCATTTTTAAATAGCATCGTCTCTCCAGGAAAGAGACGTTTGAGCATAGTTTCAGAGTGCAATATCAGATCATTGTACTTATGTCTGGATGAGTAGCGATGAGGATTGAAGGAAGTGCAAACGCAAAGGCTTTGAGGCGGGATCTGCAGCACACATCAGAAGTGGCCAGAAAAGATGGATTCGTGGTTACATTTGTAGATGACTGGGGAAGAGGGCAGCCTTGCTAGGTTCTTTTAGATGATGAGGCTTTGGCCTTTGTTCCTGTGAGATGGGTTGTGGGGGAGCATGCGATAATCCAGTTTATGTTTTGATGAGATTAAGGGGACAACTGATGGGAGCTGACTGAAAGCGAGGCCAGTTAGAAAGCTATCCCAGTTGTTCTGGTGACGTCTTGGACCAGGTGGAAATCTGGGGGTGATGAAAAGTGTTCAGATTCTAGATATAACTTAAAGGTAGGGTCAAAATGATTTATCCAAAGACAGAATGTGAGATGAGATTAAAGAAGAGTGAAGGGTTAACTTGGAAGTTTTTGCCAAACAACTTTAAGGATGGAGTTTTAACTAGCTGACATAGGAAAGAGATGTAGGTGAGGCAGATTTAGAAGATCAGGAGTTGAGTGTGAAGTATATTCATAACAAGTAGAGATAGTGAAATTTGTTATGAGTCTGTACTTTAGGAAGAAATGTCGCAGATTTTCCACTTAAAACCACTATCCAACTCTGTTTAAGATCCTGTTTGTATTAAATCGAATTCAAACAGTGTTTACTGTGTGCCAGATACCAGGCATGTGAGTTTGACAGACTCAAATGAGATAGGTTTATAAGAATAAATCACAGCACAGTGTTGTGATAAAAACATGTAAAAGGTAATTATGTTGTGCAAAAAAAGTGGGGAAAAACTTGCAAGAAATGTCTTGAAAGGTTTGTAGAATTTTGAGAGCAATACTTTTTAGGCATAGGCAAAGAAATGTCAGTAAAAGTGAGTTTTGGAGATTGCAGTGTTCTGGTGTGATGGAAGCAGAATATGTAAAACCTTTGGGAGAAGGGGTAGGAAGAAAAAATAAACTGGAATGTTATTGGAACATTCTAGGAAGCCATTTGCAGGTTTTTTTGGTTTGTTTTCATTTATTTATTTGGTACAGGGTCTTACTACGCAGCTTGGACTTGTAGTGATCTTCCTGTTTTCAGCCTCCCCAGTGCTGGGATTATAGGCATGAGCTACCAAGCCCAACTCGTTTCCAGCTCAGTGTGCCCAGGGGTGGGGCTGGCATGGCTTTCGAGACTGGGAATCGACTGGTCCCTGCGTTTGCCAAAGCTGGCCCTTAGTCTGCTGAGCTATCTCGCCAGCCCACATGTGCAGTTTTTGAGCCAATATGTGAGGTGATTGAAAAATTAGTTTTGTGGTACGGTTATGCAAAGTTACTAGAAGAAAGGGTTAGGGGAGGGGAAGATAGTCTGGGGGAGGGTGGCACTGTAATCTACAAAAGATTGGAGTTTCTGAGTTGGGTGATGGCAATGAGAATGAAAGGTGTGATGGGATTTAAGAGATATATTTCACAAGGTTCTGTTTTCCTGGTATGAAAGATTAAGGATAGAGATTTTACTATTTAGATTTATAATGTTTGGACTAGCTGAAGGAGTTTCATTTGAATAGGTTGTCCATTGTATTTAGACACCAAAAAATTTGTGGATATGTAATCTCACCAGTGTTTATTTGAAAAATACTTAAAACTAGTAATCTTTGCTAACACTTTAAAAAATTTTTTTTAATTTATTTGATACAGGGTCTTGCTACGCAGCCGTAGTGATCCTCCTGTCTCAGCCTCCCCAGCGCTGGGATTACAGGCATGCACCACCATGTCTGGTTTTGGTGGCCAGCATAGCATGCAGTACCAGGGATTGAACCCAGGTCCTTGAGCTTTGCCAGTCAGGCAGTTGGACCACTGAGCTATCTCCCCAGCCACTAGTATGTTTTTAACTGTTCTTCCCGGAAGAAGTAGTTTACTGGTATATTTATGCAAATGTTGGTGGTATGCTGTGATAAATAATTAAACAATTATGTATTTGTAAAAATTTGTTTCTTTTTGTTCATCAGGTAAATATTCTTATTTTCCACAAAAATATGATCCAAACTTCGCTAACTTCAACTTCTCTCCCAGCAAAAAGCAGAAAAAGAAGGTATTTCTGAGATATTCTTGAATATGACCCTCTGGTTCCTGTGTTACTGTGTTTTAACTGTTATTTCTATTATAACTGTTGTAGTGTCTTACATCTGTTTCTGACACAGTGGAGCTTTGCTCTAATAGGATTTTCAAGGATCTTAGCTATAAATAAAAATTTTAAAATCACTTTGAGAAGTAAACAATTGTAGAAGAAAACAGAATAAACAGCATCAAGAGTAAAAATAATTGAAAAAGTGATTACAAATAAATGTAAATGTTATTAAACTTAAATAAAATAAATTACTAGCAGATTGGGAGGTGAGTGATAGAAGGGCACCTTAACTATAAGCCACGTATAGTGGTGCATGCCTGTAGTCTTAGCACTCGGGAGTCTGAGGCAGGAGGAACATTGCAAGTTTGAGGCCAGCCTGAACTACATAGTGGGACCCTGTCTCAAAAAGACAAACAAAAACAAAAAAAACTGTAACAAAAGAACCTTTTTTCATAGTCCTTGCTTTTTAACATAGAAGGATATTTTAAGAACAGATTAGTACCAAAGCAGTTTATTGTGCTTATGTTATATTCCAGTAAAACTAAATGTAATGTTTCTAACTTAAAAGTCCTTTTTGCATGTTGAATAGTGTTTCAATTAATGTTTGAAATTCAGACTGAGTGTATTACTGAGTGTATTCATTGTAAATGCTTCAGTTTTTTAACTAGTGAGTAGTCGTTTTTGTGAAATTTTCTTTTAGTGAAGAATTCTTTGTACTTTTGTATTAAAGTAGGTTTCCTTTATTATGTAACTAACAGATACAGTATTTCAAATTTAAGGCATGCAGGCAATTCCAATAGTTTAGAATAAGTTGACCAATGTACATGAAGTTACGAAAATTGGCATGAAAACTGTGTAGTTCATGTTGATGTCGTTTCACAAGTATAATATCCCCAGTATTAAAGAATTAGAGATTATTTCCAATAGTTTCTATAGTACTAAATAATAATGATGTTTTATGAATCACACAGTATGAACCACAAACAACTAATTTTTACCTACATAGTTCTTGTATTCCTTTTCTGTAAATTTAAAACTATATATGAAATATTTTTCCAAAAAGAGAAAATATTCTTATCTTGAATATTTATTTTTAGATCCCTTTGCTATTTTGTACTAAATCCTGATTAGATTATCAACTTGAAATTTATTCATAGTTTACATTCACTATGTTTATTTCTTTATTTATTTGTATTTTAGGAAAGGGTCTACAGGGTGTTCAGGGTCTCACTACTAGATTGTAGCGCTCCGCCTATTTACAGCCTCCCAGGAGCTGGGATTACAGGGGCATGCCAGTTGCTATCTCAGTGCGCCCTGGGGGCGGGGCCGGCAGAGCCTGCCCAGGGATCAAACCCCCAGCCCCTGTGCCTGCTTGCAGGTGCTTTAATCCACTGAGCTATTTGGCCAGCCCTTATATTCACTATATTTAGATTTAAAGGATTTTTATCATGCTTAGCTTTTGTTAGTATTTTTGTTAAAAATTTAAAAAGCAAGCAATCTGTTGAGAGATGTACTTAGAAGCATATGCACATGTGAGGATTAATCTAAAAATAAGTGAAATTTTAGATTTAAAAACTTTATTACAGTAAAGACACATTGCCATTAATCAGCCTAAAAATGATCCTTCTCTCTTTGAATGCACTTACCCCATTATTCTTACTACTTTCTGACGTAGTTCTGGAAATTCTCATATACAAAGATCCTTAGTTGCACTGTCATCGCTGCCTTGATGTCCTGAATCAATCCATTTGCCATCCCTGATTATTTGAATTTAGGAAATGGCCAGAGGTTTCTTAGTGTCCTGTCCAGTGAGTGATGTGCATGAGGACAGTGATGTTTGTCTGAGGCTGCCTTCCTGTTGGATTGCGTGTGCCAGCAATATTTATCATAATTTTGACCCCGTTTGGTAAAGCTATGAAATGAGTCTCTGGAACTTTTTCAAGAAAGTTATAAGGATGATGGGACTTTTTGTGTTTGAAGTGAAGGAGTATTTTGAGAGTGACTAATAGTTGTATTTTTTATTGTAATGTTAAACAGATACTTTAAGCATGGCTTGCATAAAGGTTATGTGAAATCGAAATGTGTTTAACTAGAAGGATAGTTATATTTTTATTATTGACTGTGACTTTTAAACCACAGTCTATTGCCTCTTTTTGTTTGCAGAGAAGAAAGGAACCCATTTTTTACTTTTTTTGTGATACCTGTGATCGTGGTTTTAAAAATCAAGAAAAGTATGATCAACACATGTCTGAACATACAAAAGTAAGTATTCCTAGTTGTCTTGAAATTTGTGTAGCAAAATGGGCTTTAATTTGTGTTCTTGGTAGAAAGCTTTTTTTACAAGTTGGTTTTTATAGAAATGTTTAATGACTTGACAGCTGGGGATAGTGGCCTAGGGATTTGCAGTTTGGAAGTGGGGTGACCACCGCTTTAGGGACAGGTCAGATGGCAGCAAAGAGGAAGACCTAGAAGCTCCTCAACCTGCTGAGAGGCCTGTCTTGTTCACCTTTGAGTTCTCTACCTTAAAGGCCCAGATGGTTTAACCGTATTGATACTTGCTGTGGCATACCATCCTGTAAGATGGTCCAGATTTTAAGTGCTTAAAAAAAATTGGCCAGAATGTTTACAATTGTAAAAGTTCTTGATTTGGAAAAGTTCTCTTTTCATTTAATAAATTCAACATAAAATGAGGTATATAGCGGTGCGCTGTACTTAGTGAATGTCATTCCTTTTTAAATGCAGCTCCAGTTTGTAGTGATTTCTGTTTTGCAATTGACATAAGAATGGAGGCACAGTACTACACAGATGGGATAATTATGTAGTATGAATAGAATGTGTATATGTGAATAGTAGGAGAATTTTAATATGCAAAACATTAAATGGTTTTTAAAAAAACTTCTTACAGTGTCCTGAAGTAGATTGTTCTTTTAGTGCACATGAGAAGATTGTGCAGTTCCACTGGAGAAACGTAAGTTTTTTCATGTTTTTTAAACCGTAGCCTTTTATTGATATATGCTGTACTTAATCTGTGATCATCATATCTTATCATTTAATCATCTAATTATAAGTGACATTTATGGAGTACTTTGTCCTTTTTTGTCCCCCTGTGGTACTGGGGATTGGACCCAAGGCCTTCACATGAGCTACATACTGCACTTCTTACGGTTTTTTATTTTGAGGTGAGGTCTTACTGAGTTACCAAATTAAATTGTCCAAGTTGGATTTGAACTTGGAATCCTCCTGCCGTGGCCTTCTAGGTACCAGATCACAGGCCACTGTTCCTTGCTATACTTTCTACTTTCTAGGAAAACTTTAAAATTTTTGCTCAATTTCAGACTCAAAAACATCTGTGCAAAGTAAATAAATATTGGGGGAGGGGTTGGATTTTCTCAAGGCCTCAGAACTGATTCTTACCTTTTGAGTTTCTTAACTGTAAATTCTATGCTGATTTTATTGTGTCATGCTACATAAAATTGTCTTATCTGTGCATTTCTTTAGCTTCCACTCAATTTTGGTTGGTAAGCTATTCATTTGGGTGTTTAATGTCAATAGAGAAAATATACATGTGCTTTGTAACTATGTTATTCCATTTTCATATATTAATAGTATCAATAAAACTGCATAAAATTGTTCCTTCTCCTTTAAAATAAGTTATAAGGTTGTATAAAAATGGGCTTATTTGCCATAGTTTTTTAATTTGTTTTCGCTTGTAAATTCAATGTTGGAAACAATGTCCTGCTTAGTCAGAGGCATACATCATGCTTCCTGATGTTCAGTAGTCTCTTTGCGCCTAGATGCATGCTCCTGGCATGAAGAAGATCAAGCTGGATACCCCAGAGGAGATCGCGAGGTGGAGGGAAGAAAGAAGGAAGTGAGTAGAAGGTTCCAGACGAGGGGCGTGACTGCCGTCCCAGGGCACATCACAAAGGCAGTTTGGTCTTTTATAGCATTACAGTCATTTAATTAAAAATGACTGATCCTGATTTTGTTCTTCAGAATTAATGCTGTGCAGGCCCCGCCCCCGGGGGCACACTGAGTCAGGAATTGAGACCGGGCGTGGTGGCTCATGCCTGTAATCCCAGCACTTGGGAGGCCCTGAACAGGAGAATCACTACACGTCCCATCTGTATAGTGAGACCCTGAACACCCTGTAGGCCCTTACTAAAATATAACAACAGCAACAACAGAATTAGTATGTCATGATTTTGAGGATTCTGTTACTTGATTGTTTAAAAATAATCATTTTTATTAAAGAAGTTAAATTCATTGAATTCCTTTATAATACTTATACTGAGGAAGGGGTCTGTAAACCACATTTGCTAAAACTGTTGTTGAAGATAGTTTTTTTGGGAACACTGACCAGGAGTGCTACGTTTATATAACAAATATGTAATAACTGGATTATACCCTTCTCTTTTAGGGGCAGTTAATTGCTACTTATTGTTTAGTATCTGAAGCAATAACGGCTGGGCGCTTTTATTTTTAAAACGTACTTGCTGTGTTTAAACACAAAATTATTGAATAAATACTGTATAGTAGGCAGAAGAGGCACATCAAGAAACATACAGGTGGTTATTTTTAACTATAAAAAGACCAAGAATTCATTCTTGTAGTTCACACGTTTAAGAAATTCAAGCCTTACCACATGATCTGTAGTTTAATACTTAATAAGGGAAAAAAGTTTAATGAATGTATAGCTAGAATATACATTCTAAAATGGGAAAATCTCGCTATGGCTCTGTTTCGCCGTCTTCTCAGATAATATGAGCCAGAATAATAAGGGCCAAATAAGGAGGGGGCTGGCGAAATAGCTCAGCTGTCTACAGGGCCTGCTCAGGCAAGCTTAGGCAGGCACAGGGGACCATGGTTTGATCCCCATCACCGCATGCCCTGCCAGCCCCACCCTCAGGGTGGGCTTAGCCAGCCAAATAAAATAAATGAATAAATTGTCTTAAAAAAATAAGTGCAGGAGATGAAAATGACTTATTTTAAAGTTCAAGAAAGAGACTTAAAATTTTTAGCAGGTTACATTTGTACTTTGTTCAACTTAAACATTTTTAGTTCAGCTATACTTACATAGGTATTGATATGCCAGATGTTGTGCTGTTTTGTGAAATAACTAGTTACTGTCTTTAAAGAGATAATTCTGAGGGAAAGCAAAGAAACAAATTCAGGGCCAAGCCTGGCCTGACTATAATTCCAGCATTCAGGAGGCTAAGGCACGAGGCTTGCAAGTTGAAGGCCAGTGTGGGCTACATAGTGAGACCCTGCCTGTCTCAAAAATGAATGAATGAATGACTTGATGGATGGATGGCATTCTGGGGACTGGGCAACTTAGCAACATCCTATCTCAAAATAGGGTGTAGCTTAGTGCAATCCCCAATACAAAAAAAAAAAGATTTAGAATGAATTGAAAACAAACAAAATTCAGTAAAAGTATATAACTAACCAAGTTTGCAGAAAAAATTATATGAAGGTAAAGGGATAATTAGATAAATTTAATTTTCAAACAAGGATAGTTCAGTCAGTCAACATGAATTTAATGGCTGTGACAGCATTTCAAGAACATCTTTGTTTAACAAATGAAGGAATCTAGGCTACTTAAAATAGTCTAGGATCCCTTTCTCTCTGGCAAAGTCTTGCAGCTTCTCTTTGTGTGTGTGTGTGTGTGTGTGTGTGTGTGTGTGTGTGTATACACCAAGAATCAAACTTAGGACCTTGTGCTTGCCAGGCAGGTGCTGTGCTGCTGAGCTACATCCCTGACCTGAAATCTTGCTTATAAGGCATATTATTAAAATTTCCTGACTTATAACTCTCTTATTTTTCATTTCCTGCATTTTACTGCTACCAGAGTGCCAGTTTATAACAACGGGAGCTTATACTAGAAGACAAATCTGTGTACTGTTTCCTTTATTAATAAAGTATTGGTAAGAAAAAATACTCTTGTTGTAAGCATATGGATTATATACTAGTCCCTGTACCAAACTACCTTTTAAAACTTGATTTAGTACCTCTTCTGCAAATATATGTTAGTGCAACCACAGTAGATTTGTCACATATTATGTGTGGCCTACTTTTAGCTGTCTTTGGTTCTGTTGCACTTTGCACAGTGCCTAGAGTTTACATGTGAAAAATATGTGTTTATTTACTGTTAAATGGTATATGATGTGACAGACTCAACTTTGGCAATGATAAGGGTCCAGTAGGCAATTGCAAGGTCAAACCTAGAAGTTGAAGGAGTTGGCTCCAGGAGGTAGTTGGAGTTTGCAAAGGATTCTGATGCCCTGAATATGAAGCTTCTTCCTTCCTGTAGGTGGCTTCTTTATAGATAGGCTTATTTCTCTTCATAAAAGGGGCTTTTTTGTGTGTGTTACTCTTTCAAAGAGATCTTTTGGGGTTTTTGCCTTACTGTTGGAGACAGAAGAATAAGCAAACCAGAAGAGTTAACTTCATTGATAGATTTTGAAGAATTGACAGTAATGGTGTTAAAAATTTTATCCTGCAAACTCGGATGAAAATGGCCTAGCCAGTAAGATACTAGGTGTTGTGTCTCCCTCCCCACCCCTACTTAGCCCTGACTTTGATCATTTGAAGGCCAGTGCAATTGGGGGTGTGAGCCCCTTTTAAAAATGTTTAATTCTCTTGAGGAAAATGACGGCATGCCGAGTTGTGGAAACCAATGGAGGGGAGAACTTCAAGGTAGAGGATATGGTTAGCAGTTCAGATTGCTATGGAAAGGTCCATCAGACAAGAATAAAAAGTGACTGATTTTCTGACATGAAGAATCACCTTGATGGGAATTCCAAATTAGTCCTTGGCCTTCTGCCTTGGCTTCTGCCTTGGCATCCCAACATCTACCTGTATTGCTCTTTAATTCTGACATCCACCTCCAGTAATTTTTTTATTTTTACGTAATACATGTAGATACTAAAGAAAATACCAAAAAATGCTCATATGAAAAAGAACAAAATTTCATAACCAAATAGAGACTAACAGTATTAATACACTGCGTATCATAATTCTTTTTCTATAGGGTCTCTGTCTCAGTTACTCTTTTGCCCTGGGACAAATACCCAACACCCAAAATGAAAGAGGGAAAGGTGTACTTAGCTCTCAGTCAGTGGAGGTTTCAGTCGGTACTAAGCAGGCTCCAAGGCAGAGGGCCTGTGGCAGCGAGCTAGAGTGCAGAGGGAGAGGCAGCTGCTCAGGGGGCTAGCCTGCCTCTCAGCCCTGCTTCCATTATAATGCAGACTGCCTGCCCCAGGGCAGGTGCAGCGCAGGAGTCGGTCACGTCACACACTCCGGAAGCTGCCGCGCGACTGTGTGCTGCTTCGGGAGCAAAGCTATACACAAGCCATAATGGTCTCTGTGCAGTTCAGACTCACAGTGATCCTCCTGTCTCAGCCTCCCCAGCGCTGGGATTACAGCCATGCACAACCATTCCTGGTTTTGGGCCAGCGTGGCACGTGGTATTGGGGATCGAACTCGGGTCATTGTGCTTGCCAGCTTGAGCCATCTCCCCAGCCCCGAGCCTCTATATTAAAATACTTTTGAAACAATTGGATATTGGGTTATTTGGACTTCTTAGTTCCTAATTATCTGCTATGTTGTGCTTATTCATATGTGTGTGTGTATGCGTAATTTCTTTTTTAGTTTCTCATGCAGCCATGCAATATTTTGTTTTCAAGTTGTAACCGTTTGCCTTTTAATACCTCAATTTTATCTTTACTTATGGCAAAGTAGTACCTTGTGTATAAGTACGTACCACATTTACTTTATTCACTCATTCATTTGCCGATGACATAGGTGCTGTTGCCAGTAATTCTAAGCGACAGATACAGCCATTGCCATTTGCCCTTGGCATGGTAGATGCTGTAACAGAAGTCTGTTTAATTTGAATTCATTCCTTACCTTTCTGCCTCAGCATTCCTGTACTCACTTTGATGGCTACCCCCTAGTTTTTAAAGACAGATGTACTCTTTGAGTATCACTTTCCATCCCTCTAGCTCTCAGGTTTTCAGCTGGATCTGGACTAGCTGGTAGTTCCATCTTTTAACTCTTTTCCTCCTCTGCTTCTGCCTTCAGGGCTCTCTCTGCCCCATTCAGCTCCCTGTAGCCACTCTGGTCACTGTCTCAGCTTTGGTGTTGCATTTGTCTCACTCATCTGGCTGAATCTCAACTCTGACTCAGTTGCCATGTCCGAGGAGACTTAAAATTCATGCTACTAGTGAATACCCACAGTGGCCTCTGGCCAAAGGAACTTAGTTGACAAATGAGAAGTTTAGATTTTTTTTCCCTTGTTTTATCTTTAGTTGGAAAATTAGATTGTTTAGTATGTATTTTACATACATATGATACATAGGTGACTGGTTAAAATGTAAATATTTATTAAACTGATTTTATCTTAGCCTATGAAAATGCCATTAAAAACAAAGGCCCTTAGAACTGATGGTCAATTCCATTTTATCTTTTGTGGTTATTTCCACATGATTTATTTATCTATCAGGGCTTTTGGTCCTAGCCAAACTTGTTAATTTAGCCTCATCTGCAGGTTTTTACCTTAGTTTTGCTCATGCCATTGCTTCTAGAAACTCGTTCTTTTTCCGTCTGTGAGTTCTCATTGTTCGTGGCCCAGCAGCAATCCTGCCACTTAGAGGATACTTTTCTTCATTTTGATATAGTACCTCTTCTGCAAATATATGTTAGTGCAACCATAGTAGAGGAATGTCTTACTCATCTCTGATAGAGTTCCCTGTTCCTCTCTAACATAGATGTCACTTATTGTTGAGCTTTTTCACATTTTTTTTCCCTGAATGAATCATAAGCATTAGAAAAATAAGAAAATCTTTTACATGGCCCTTTGTATCCCACGGTGCCATAGAAAATAGGAACATTTATAAATGTTAATTTATGTAAGTAGGGCTTGAAATTATTTTTGCTATGAGTGTGTTGTAATTCTGTTTTAATATACGCAAGGGAAGTGATTAGAGAATTTTGCTGGAATGTGTATTTATCAGTCATGTTTTGAATAGTACCTTTATTTTTAGAGAATTTGTCCAAATATATAGTGATCTAATTAATAACTGGTTGGAAGCCAGTAGTGTAATTATTAGCACTTCAGTGGTTGCAGTTTTGATGTCATATTCTCACCACATAGGGTAGACTACCAGGACAGATGAAATTGATCTCTATTAGAATACATTGTATTCAGAAGCGGCTTTTCTCTGCATGAACAATGCCCCCTTGTGGTTTTGTGTTACAAGTGATTAAAGGAAGAAAATTCTATTAGCTGGAGAAACTTGGGGAATATTATTTGAAGATAAAAACTAGCTTAGGTCGCATGTATTTATACGAAAGTCCCTGGAAGAATACCTGTTTGTTTGTTTTTTAAATTTTTTAAATATGTATTTGGGGACAGGGTCTCACTATGCAGCTCGGACTCATAGTGATCTCTTCTTTTTCAGCCTCCCCACTGTGGGATTACAGATGTGTGCCACTACGCCTTGTCTTGGTGGCCAGCTCTGCAAACCTGGGGCAGAACTGGCATAGCATGTGGTACCAGGGATCGAACCTGGGTCCTTGCACTTGCCAAGCAGGCGCTTAGTCTGCTGAGCTATCTCTGTGGCGCCATGATTTTCACATGTTAAGAAATCTCAACTTTAGGGCCAGTAAGATAGCTTAGCGAACTGAGCACCTGCTTTGGCAAGCACAGAGACCAGGGCCCTGGTCCCACATGCCCCTCCAGCCCTACCCCCGGGGCGTGCTGAGCCAGTGACTAAGCCCAGGCGTGGTGGTGCACACCTGTAATCCCAGCACTGGGGAGGCTGAAAACAGGAGGATCACTATTAGTCTGAGGTGCATAGTGAGACCCTGTAACAACTAAATACATTAAAAGAAAGAAATGTCAACGACTTTAGAATAATAACTTATAATAAATTCTCAACAGTTTAGTTTGAAAATGAGAGTTACATTTATTGTAGTTGTATTTTTTGTAAAGGCAAAGTTTTTCTGTTTGTGGCTATAGACTCCAGAACCAGACAGGAGTCAATGCTTGACCTTTAAGATTCATTCAAATGAGAGACCTGGGACATGTTAAGTGCCTATAAGAACATGGGCAGTTAAAACTTTAATTTTAAGCTATGTTGGAATGATAATATGTGATAAAGGAGAACTCGGAGTCTTTGGAAAGCAGGGTGTTCACTTGTTTTTGTTTTGTAAGGGCTTCCTATGAAAAGTGAAGTCTGCAGTGGGTGTAGTTCAGTGGGAGAGCACCTGCTTAGCCCTGGGTGTGATTATCACCACTGAAAGAAATGAAGTCCCCAAGTACCCACTTCCAATTTAATTTATAGCATACATACAGTATAATTCAGCCTTACTAGGGGGTAGTTCTGACAAGTGCATAGTTACATAAATGCTACCACAAATAGAACAGTGTTCCGTCTCCCCCTAAATTCCATTGTGGTTTTCGTGATTGGCCTCCTCAGATGCTAACTGGCTACCACTGATCTAAGTTTTGGAAACTGTTGTATGAGTGGAATTAGGCAGTATGTACCTTCTTGAGTTTGACTCAAAATTCATCCATGTGCAGCACTATTCTTGCAGAATATTTTCTATTCCATTGTGTATCATGTTTTATTTCCCACTTGAGCATTTTTGTTTTCAGAATTTAGCCTTTAGAAAGCCTTTGTCAACATTCACGCATTTTGTTTTGACTGAGTTTTTTATTTGATAAAAACCTGAGAATAGCATTGGCTGGTCATATGGTAAGTAACTGTTAGCAGCAGAAGTGTTTTTTTGTTGGTTTGCTTGTTGCAATATTGGGTATTGAATCCAGGGGTGCTCAATCACTGATATGTCCTGAGCCCTTGTTTTTTTTTTTTTTTTGAGAGAGTCTTGCTGACTTGCTCAGATGGGATTTGAACTTGGAATCCTCTTGCCTCAGCCTCCCAGAGTGCTGGGATTACAGGTGTGTACTAATGTACTCACATAGGGGGAGAATTTTTAAACCAAGAAATTCTTGTTTGAGCATGAAAAGCATTCAGATTAAGTGGAATGGCTAGGGTGCAGGTGTGCTTGCATCAGGTAGGATTGTACTCAGGTAAAACAGTAGCCTTATTACATAGCTTAATGTGAAGAGGTTGCTTTTTCCCAAGTAAAAGAAGTCAGGGCCACTGTTGCCACTTGATAGTACCATTGGGCAGAGACTTTCGCTCAGTAGGTAGTTTTCATCTTGTCCTCCAGAAAGGTCTTACATACTCTTTTAAGCCTATGTTCTAGGAAGGAAGAAGAAAGAGGTAAAAGGGATATAGCCTAGTTTTCCCACTTTCATTGGGAAAACAATAGATTTGTTTTTAGCTCTAACCAGGAGATTTTACATACAGATTTATTGGCTACAAGGTTGCTTGGTTGCCATAAGTGATTTGGAGGCATCCTCAAGTGAAATTGTTACAGACGAAGGGGAAATATCCAGTTAGTGCTGCTTTGCTTTGAGCCTGGGGGCACAGTTTGAAGCTTGTTGAATTTCAAAACTGTAAGTAAAATTTGAAAGCTGCTCTATCATTTTGAGTAAAGAATTGGCTTGAACAAATGTTTACTTATTGGTAGTTCTTGTTGTGCAGGACAGGGGTATCTAGCTGTAGTTTTGAGTGTAGACTAAAGGTAGTGATCAGAAGGGCATTGGAAAAGGAGTGCATACAATCTATGGAGTAAGTGACATTACAGATTCTTGAATTTTAGAGGAGCTTAAAATGATGAGGATAACAATTCGGGATGAAGTTCACTTGTATCTGTGATGTTGCCTGATTTACCACATTCTCTAAAATTGTCTTTCAACACATGGTGAATTTATCTAACTTGCTAGGTTCTTGCTTCATAGCATATCTGTGGTTTTCATTTTATGTTTCATTACTAGAAAATATAGGAAGTATTTCAATTGGTAGATTTCTTGAAAATATACTTATACTGCTAGGTAGGGTGGTTTATGCGTGTAGTCCCAGCACTCTGGAGGCAGAGGCAAAAGGATCACCACAAGTTCGAGGCCAACCTGGGCTACATAGTGACTTTAGGCCAGCCTAAATTATGTACTGAGACCCTGTCTCAAAAACAAAACAAGGGGCCAGCAAGATAGCTCAGCAGACTAAAGTGCCTGCTTAGGCAAGCTCAGGGACTTCAGTTCAATTCTGGGCACCACGTGCTTGCCAGCCCACTCTCAGGAGTTGCTGAGCCAGTCACAGAGTCCAGGCGTGGTGGTGTATTCCTGTAATACTAGCACTAAGGAAGCTGAGGACCGGAGGATCGCTGAGTCTGAGCTGTATAGTGAGACCCTGTAACAACTAAATACATTCAAAAACAAAACAAAAAACACTATTCTCTCCACTCTCTATTTTTTAAAAATTCATTACAAAAATATATTTACTTTCTGTCTTTGTCAGCCCTAAGTTTTAAAAGTTATTACTTGAATTTCTGAAAAGAATAAATTCTTTTTTTTTAAGTCAAAGCAGCAATGGTTGGTTTATATGAGAGGATATACAACTTTTTAGCAGATAAAGCATAAGTCTTCACAGTAGAAATAAAACATGTTCTGGAAAGAAACATTCAACCTGCTACTGTCTAAAAATTGGTATACAGACAAAAATGGTGTATTACTGTATAACCTATCACCACATAGTTTACATTTTATATATAACTTGTGATATTTAACATTTGCTACAAAAAAGTACAATAGTACTGGGAATCAACTTTTAACATTTCTCTGATGTCAAGAAAGAACAATGTTACTTCTATGTTAAAAAATATATGTTCCCTGTTTTTTTGTAATACAATTTATAAAGCTTTGCTAAGTGAAATATTTTGTTCTAGAGAAATATCTATTGATTTATGTGAAAATAAACAGTCCTGTATCTTTAAAATCTATGCATATGTTAGAATATTTACACTTCACATAGTATTTAAAATGAAATATTTATGCATAAATATATTTGAAAAGAATAAATTCTACATTGGTTGAATTGTCTTTATGAGAATTTCATTCTCTGTGATGAAGCCATTCTATTCTTTGACAAGCAGGAAAGATAGTCTCAGTGTATTGCTGTGTTAGAAGACCTGTGAAAGATTTCACAGATGAAAACTTCAGAGATGAAAGAAAACTAAAGCTCTGCCTTATGTATTGTTCTTAAATGAAAGTCCATCTTTGTCTTTATTCCTTAGTTTTCAAATTAGCAAAATTCAGAGGGCCTCGCTGAGTTTACAAACTGTAAAGCATTGTACTAGTCACCCTCAAAACACCAACCATCCTCCCACCAAAGGTGATTCTTTCTTAAATCTTGACCTTGAGATGCCACTGCTGTATAATTTTAATTAGGGAGAATGAATGGTAAGGAGTTGTTTACAAAACCGCAATTTTAGAAACTGAATAGTAGACCACAACATACTGGGAGTCCACTAGGTGGGGTAGCAATCTTCTGATTTGCTGTCCCATGGTAAGGTTTTTCTTCTGATGCACTACTCACTGGCTCTGGAAAGCCTTTTAATTTGTATCCATGGGTCATTCAAAATTTTTGCAGAGATAGTTAGCTTCTTAATGTTACACCTTTTTGAAGTTAGAAAAGACTTAAATACAGTGGCACAGCTTGTTTTGAAGCTGTTGTGTTTTGCTGATGGTTTGTGTTTTATAGAGAATAAGCCTAGGAGAGCTCAGTAAGTGAGCAGTAATTTGAGAAAAAGGAAAGAGTTGGGGAAAATTAATGTGGCCACTGTGATATGAGATAGTGGTTGACATAGTTTTGCCCCTTTATGGACTCTATTGCACATTAATGATCATCCCTGGAGACTTGTAGGCAAGGCAGGAGTCAAAGAAGAAGTAGAAATGAAAGAAGGACAAGTGCAAAAGAAACATTTGATGTTAGGACTGATTGCTCTTGTGTTGTTGAGGAAAGAGAACTGCAGGGAGAAAAGTGATTTTAGCAGATAAAATACAGAGAAACCAACTGAAAATATGCCTTGTTACAAGCTTTATAACTTTGTAACATCCATTCTCCAGTAGATATAGGAGTAAGTCTTCTGTATAGTACTGTACAGTGTAAGACATAATTTATGATTTTTTTCAGTAGGTTTTGTTATTTCAAATGTATTATAAGCACTTGCACTACACTCTACCAAAGCTCTTTATTCTTCCTTGTTCTTGTATCTCAGTGTGTTGGTGAAGTGAAGTTTCCTGATTGTTGTTTGTGTGTGTAGGCAGGTCTCGTGGGTTTTGTTTTTTGTTTTTTTCCCTGTTTTGGAGGGATAATTTGCTTTCTAATACTTCTATTTTCTCTAGTTTTAAGTTGCTAAATTTTGGGTGAATAACAGCAGTGTAAATTTTGTAAGAGGATCTGTTTTATTTCAGAACTGAAAAATAAGAATTTGTCTTTGGAATGAATATTGGAAGATTTCTTACGTTAGGAACTTAATACTTTCATCTACTAGTAGAAGAAAGCTGTTTGAAAGGGTTCCCATCAGAAGCTTCCATAACATCTTTTTATGTCTATTTTAGAGAATTCTTTCTGATATCTTACCTGAAGTCCACTTTCCATGACAAATGTTTAAATGCTTTCTCATGAAAGGTACATATTTAACATTAGCTTGTTTGCACATGCTATACCAAATTACCAATTTCTGTTTAGCATGTGTCCTACCATAATAACAGTCTGCAACATTCTGAACAAAAATAGGAAGGAACATAGTGGGAAGAATAAATGAATTTGAGAGTAGTGGTGAGTACTGAGTAGCTTGGAATTCCATGCCTAGCTACTGTGGACCCTTTGCAAAATATCACTGTTTTACTCATTTCTGCTTCTACATGTAAATTGTGTTTTCAGATTGAGAACAGCTGGATACTCTCCTCCCTGTAAAACTATTTTATTGTTACTTCTCATGCTATTTTAGAAGCTGCAAATAGTTCCTTTCATCTTTCTTCAGAGGTTTTATTTTTCACTCTCTTAATCATCCTTGAGTCTTTTCTGAATCCTTTCCAATTTTTATTTTTTTCTCAGTGTTCCTTTTCAACCAGTTGACAGGGTGCCATGAGACACTCTGACCATTTTTAAGTATCACAGGAAGAACATTTCACACTTCTAAGTGCCGGAGTCTACTTCATACAACCTTAGACTATGTTTTTTGAAAGTATAGTCACATGTTGCTGACTGGCTGTCAGATTTTTATCTCCAGTGACCTTGATCTTTTCCTCTTAGGTTTATTTATAGCTTGTACACTCATCATCTTTTATTTATGGAGGTTATTTTTCTTGGCTGGGTGTGTTGCTTTGCACTGTCATTGAAATTTATTGCCTTTTTCTGATTACTTCACCACTTAACTCAATGTCATTTCCATTTCTGTTGTCCAGAATGGCAAACCCATAGGCTTTTTATTCTCTGGGCTATTTAAGTTAGTAATGCAGATGTTTAAAAAAGAAAAAAAAAAAAGAGAATTGTTTTAGACACAATGACAATACAATTTACTAATGTTTCTCAAAATTTACTCTGAGGAGTGTCCCAAGTTGAGTGGTGAGAGCTAGGTGTGTTCCCTCCTGCGTTTTATACTTCAGGGATCTATCGTCCTCACCATCATTCTGAGGCATACATCTCCACAAGGCTCTGCCAGAAGCAAAGAAAGCAATTCATCTTGCATACTACTGTCAGATTTAATCTGATCAAGGCCTTGTATATTTCTCTCCCTATTCTCAGCTTTCTGTGGCTTCCTGTCACCTGCTGAATTAAATATAAACATTCTAGTCCATTCAAGAAACATTTTGACCTGACTCTCCCTTTCCAGCCCAATTGCCTATAACTATATCATGTTTCTAACAAAATTGTTCTCTGGCTATGTCTCACATTTCATGAGGTCTTGGTTTTTTTGCCTTGTTTGCTCTATTTCAGATACCCTGACTTTTTTCTGATTGTTGTCTTACCATCACTGAAAATCCGATTCCTTTCATGTCTCATTCTTTCTAGATTTCTCCATTTTGATATAACCTTTCCTTCTTAGTCCCTTAATCTTTATATTCTTGATTTTGTCCATGTCATAGCTGTTTTGTGTTTTTTCTGTCTTTTCTGGTAGACTGTGGTCTCTTCCTCATCTTGCTAGCTTTGAGAATACTTAGCATGTATTTGCATAAGTAATTGACTATATGTAAACTTTATCTTAGCATATCTGTGGGGGTGCATGCTAAATAGACTAATTAGATCAGTTTGAGCACATTATATGATATGGTGTATTCATTTTAATTCTAGTATTAGCTCCTCATCTACTTGCAGCCTGGTAACAAGGTTTGTAGACCAGCAGCAATACTACTTTTAGTAGTATTATTATAGTCTATGATTTTTCTCTTAGAAAAATTCTGCATGCAATTAAAGGTTTATAATGACTTACTATTAATTATTGAGCAAAAATTTCCACATTCAGGACCTGCTTGGTTGCTCACATTTGTACTTCAGAAGTCTTTTTTTAATAAACTTTTTTTATTATTTCCTAGGAACTACCCAACTCTGGCCAATATTGAAAGGAAAAAAAAATTAAAACTTGAAAAAGAGAAGAGAGGTGAAGTATTGACAACGACACAGTATGGGTAAGTTCCTCAAAATTGCTGGTATAATCATAAACATCTTCCATGTTTATTTTTTTTCATGTTTATTTTAATTGGAGTATACTTATAAGTGATAAAAATGAGCAGAAGCCAAAATCTTAAAGTCACTACAATCCTAATTGTGAAATCTTTGCTTTTTACCTTGTTTGTAGTTACTTTGTAACTATATCTTAAAATAACTTACATATATAGATTTTATTTTTAGGAAGGTTTTTTTTGTTTTTTTACCTTTATGAGAGATTTATTTTTTGTTTTTGGTGCTAAGGACCAAACCCAGGACTTCTAGCTTGCTAGACAAACATTCTACCACTGAGCAAAATCCGTAGCCCCTGGATTTGATTTTTATTTTTATTAGCATTTTTTAAACTGTATCTAGTATAGGTTCTACAGGGTCTCATTACACAGATTGGACTCCTGCTGGTCCTCTTGTTTTCAGCCTCCCAAGTGCTGGGATTACAAGCATGCACCACCATGCCTAGTCTCAATAACCATCTCAGCGTGCCCCCCGGGGGCGAGGCCAGCACAGCATGGCAGGGTTCGAACCCTAGCCACTGCTCTCTGCCTAAGCAGGCACTGTAGTTCACTGAGCTATCTGGCTGGCCTGATTTTTAAAAGATGTATCATGAACAAAACCATTCGGTCTTTTTTTCTAAGCTAGTCTCCTTCCAGAGTAATCCATTTTATCCTTCTAGAGAACCTTTGTCTGCGTAACACATAGATGATAGCTATAATAATTTTTTTCTTCTTTTAGACATGATTTTTTTTCTTTTTTTTTTTTCTGTGTTTAGGGAAGGGTCTACAGGGTGTTCAGGGTCTTACTACTAGATGGGACTCATAGTGATCCGCCTTTTTACAGCCTCCCAAGGGCTGGGATTACAGGCACACACCACCACGCCCGTCTCACTTGCCCTCTCGGTGTGCCCTGGCTCCTGCGCCTGCTTGTAGGCTCAGCTATTTGGCCTGCCCTCTTTTGGACATGATTAACTATGATTAGACTTTGAAAGTTTTACTTTAAAGATATGTAGGAAGCGGGCTGGAGAGATGGCTCAGTGGTCTAAAGCACCTACTTAGAACAAGCTTAGCAAAAGCATCAGGGACCGCGGTTCAATCCCCCAGCACCACATGCCA
>NW_004524698.1:3731487-3736204 GCF_000260255.1 Octodon degus
AATATGTTTTTATCAATTTCCTTTGACAGATATTTATGTTCTTAAAATTTTTTTTCCTAAAAAAAAATATGTCGTTATTGCCCTTGTACATAAAACTGTTTTATACAGGTGTTTCTCTGGATAGGTTCCAAGAAATGGTTTTGCTGAGTTAAACAGTATGTAAGTTTGTAATATTGCTAGATGCTGTTGACTGTCCTAGAAACTGAGCAGTTTGTTTTCCTACCACTAATGCATACGACACTCTTCTACTTCTACTTTCATTGAATTTTTTTCGGAATTTTTTCATTTTATGGACTTCATTATTTAAAATATACTAATCTTAAATATATAATTTAATGAAATTTTAAATAATATACATGTTCATGAACCCTCCTACACATTTGTATAGATTATTTTGCACAGATTGCTATATAGAACATCTTTACCTCAGAAAGGTTTTATAAGCCTTCCCATTCAAAGCCTCCCTACTTCTGGTTTCTATCGTCATAGATTTTTTTTTTTTTTTTTTTTGCCTGTTCTTGAAACTTTCTTTAAATGACATTGTATGGTATGTATTCTTGGGTATATGATTTCTGTAGCTCAAAATTATTTTGTGAGATTTACTTATACTATATTTAGAGAAGTATGGTATATATAAGTAGTAATGTTAAAGGTAAGTTGTAATGTTATATTATACAATACTCTGTTAGTGGTATTCTGATATTTTCCTGTAAACAGATGGATCACTACTAGTCTGATCTAGTAGTGAGATCCTGAACACCCTGTAGACCCTTCCCTAAAATACAAAAAAAAAAAAAACCCACCCAAAACTCTTTTTTTTGAAGGAAGGAAAGTTTTATTATTTAGCTCACAGTTACTGTAGGTTTCAGGCCAGCTGGGTACAAGGCAGAGCAGTAAAAAACAGAGGGCAGCCTTTCATAGCACCGGTGGAGAGCAAGAGCATAAAAAGAGTAGCAGCAGCTCAAACAGCTAGCTTCTCTGCCCACCTTACATTGTAATGCAAATTACCTGCTCCAGTGCAGGTCCAACATCCACACCCACAGTAATCAATCACAAACTCCAGAAGGCTGCGCCAAGATTGTATGAGGCTTTGGGGAGGCAACTATACACAAACCATAACATTCCGCCCCTGGACCCCCAAAGACTCATGCACATCCCTTTATACAAAAGACATTTTAGTCCATCTTGGAGTTGCCAAAGTCCCAACAGTTTCAGCACTGCTGAAAAGTCCAAGTCCCAAGTCTCCTCCAAGATCCAAGGCAAACTCAGCTGTGAGCCCCTGTACAGAAGAAAACTTAAACACTTGCAACATTCAAAGGCACAAGATAAACATTACTATTCCAAAAGGTACACACAGCAGGATACTAAGCATTGGGAACTGTAGGAGTTTCTTTCTGGTTCTCATCTCAGTCCAAGAAGTTAATATTTGTAATCCCAAAGATAAGTTGTTGGAATCCCACCAAGTTAATTCCAATCTACCACTCTCAGTGCAACCCACGGCAAAAGTAAAGACACTAAAACATATTTATAATTATTGGGGAGCCAAGGGGCCCTAAGTCCAGCCATGAAGATGGCTTTTTGGAACAAAAAACCTGACCCAGGGCCTCACCCGGTTTTATTTAGCGGAGGAGGAGTGGCTTGAGGAGGAATGATGGAGAATTGTGGGAAGTGGTGACTACTATGAGCTAGCTAGGTGCGTGTTCTACATTTACTTTGCCATATGTAGAGAGCATATGCAGAGAAAGTAATGTTTTATGTTATTGAGATAGTATCTGATGTTTTGGGGGGGTCTGGTGCTTCAGCTTTGATGTAGTCTTTCAAGCCCCAGGAAGTCATAGCCTCTATCTCGAGGCTCAATCCCATCTGGTGGCATGGAGCATTGGCTCTTCATCCTGTCTTGACCTGGCTTACATTAAAGATCAGGTGTAGGTTACCAGGGAAACATGCATGTCACCTTTGAAGACTATGACCAGCACCTCAGCTAGATCAATATACATTGCTTAAGGCCAGTTGAAAGGATGAACAGACGTCCTAGCTATTTCTGTAGGGTCAGGCTCAGTCAAAATGGAGACAGTTGCTCTTCTTTCAAGGAGAGCCACTCCAGTGGTCCTCCACAGGGAACAAAACAAGTCCAAAATCCAGCAGGGCAAACATTAAGTCCTGTAGTTTCATATGGGACATCCAAAGCAATCTGTGATGAGTTGTGAGTGTTATGGGTTGCTCAGAACAGGAACCAGATCAGCCAGATTGGAATTTGAAAAGCTGTTTATAACTGAACTCAGCCAATACCCCCAACCCCCTTAGCTCTCATGCAGGAGAGGACTAAAAGGCGAGGACTGAAAGGTGGCTAGTCCAGGAAGCAGAGGGGGTGGTTTAAAACCTGGAACCAGGGGCTGGGGAGATGGCTCAGTAGAATAACCACTTGCCTGGCAAGCTTAAGGACCTGAGTTCAATCCCCGGGTTCCACAATAAAAAACAAAAACCTGGAACCACATTCCATTTGGTAAACAAATTTATTATCTGACACACCATAATGCTTTTAGGGTCATTGTGACCACTACTCAAACTAAATTTCCTAGGGCTTTCTTTTAGTTTTTGGTTGTCTTGCACCTGAGTACTTGCATGCAACCTTGCATAGCCCAGAGGTTTCAAGAAATTAAAGCCCATCTAATTTCCTTTTGAAGTCATCTCTGTAAGCTAACTTTGTTAACAGGAATTGGTGAGGGTTACAGGAATCGGTGAGGGTTACAGGAATTTTATCTTAGCAAACAGCAAGAAATAGCCAGTAGTTACTAAACAACTTAGAACAATGATGAGTATACATTTTTACACAACAGCAAACACAAGATTTACATTTATAGTCTAAAATGTGAGTTGACGCATTACAGTGAGCTCCAAAGTACCTGGCTCCACCCCTAAGGCACTTGAGATGGTAGCTCCCATGGCATCCCTGTTAGGCCAGCTTTGCTCCCTCCTTCCAGTTTCTTTTAGATGATCCTTGTTCCTGGCTTTTCCAGACTTCTGGGATTTACATGGAATAGACTTCTCACTTACAGCTTCACACACTGCCTACCAGGGGCACACTGCCTGGCCTCTCAGGCCTTCTTCTGAAATCGAGGTGGAAGCCTTAACCTGAGGACTCCTGCATTCTGAATGTGCCTAAAACCAATGCCTTATGGATGACCCAAGGTCTGCTGCCAGCTGGAGCAGTAGCTGGGCTTCCTTTTCTCTTGGCTGTAGGGGTCGAGTGCCGGGATCGCTGAGCATTCTGACCCTGATTCCAAGGAATAAAATTCTCCATGCCCACACCATTCTGGAACCTGGTTTGGCCACCGCCATTCTGGAACATGGGACCCTGCGGCTTTCCCCTCAAGACAGAGTCCCTGACCTTTACAATTCTGAGGCTGCAAAGGGTGGAGACCTGCTGCCTCCTGTGATGCCCGCAGGCCATCCCTTCCATTCTCAGGTTCCTTCCCTTGGATGGAGATCCTCTCGGCTCTATCTTTGCAGTCCACAGCTTTATTGGAGCTTCCTTTCTGGCCAAACTCACAACATTTTAAGTCCTCTTGCTGGGCTCCTTGCTCTTGATTCTCAACATAAATCTGGCTAAAAGCCCCCAGCCATGCCATCACCCCAGTATTTGGCAGCTTTGAAATATTTTTTGAAAGCTTGATCAGTCTACCATGCTTAAACTCAGTCTCAGGCAAAGTCTCTGGACACAAGCAAAATGCAGACAAACATGCTGCCAGGCCATAACACAAATGATCTGGAGTCCAGCAGCCAGTGCAGTCCTTCTTCCCAGCAGAAACCTCCCCAGCCTGGTATTCACAGGCTGGCTTTCTATCAGCCTTCTGGTCTTCAGAGCTCTGACCAGAATCTCCCACACAGAACAGCCAAAGCTGTTCCAGCTCTTCCCAAGTGGGCAACATCTCCGAACTTTTCCTATCTCTTCCCGTAAGCCATTCCCAAAAGCTTGTAATCCTCATGGTCAGATTGAGCCACAGCAACAACCCCACTCCTGTAGTACCAAATTCTGTCTTAGTTACTCTTCTCTTGTGGCTGAGACAAATACCCGACACCCAAAATGAAGGAAGGAGCAGTTTATTTACCTCAGTTACTGGACGTTTCAGTCCATATTCAGCTGGGTGCAAGGCAGAGCAGCATAAAACAGAGGGCAACCTTTCATGGCGGAGGCAAAGAGCAAGAGCCGGTAAGATATCCTTGTCACTGCAACAAAACATAATAATCTTATATCAGTATAAGATAACTTTAAAAAACAAGATTGACCACCTCAAAGGAGAATTGAGTAAATTGAATTAAAGGTTTTAATGTATTTATTTCTGTAACTATTATAAAATAACGTGTAATGTTATAGAAAATTTTTTAAAGAGACAAGAAAACAGTCAACAGTATTACTGTGTCTGATAACTAAAATAAATAACAAATTTAAAAGAATTGAAATAATACAAAACAATTCATTCTGACTAAATGGAAAGTCAACCATAAATCAGTAACAAAAAGAAAACCAGCAGGTGCAGGGGCTGGGGGTTCGATCCCTGGGCCTGCCATGCGAGCCCCGCTCCTGGGGTGAGCTGAGAAAGCAATTGAGACTGGGCTTAGTGGCGTGCATCTGTAATCCCAGCTCTTGGCTGTAAAGAGGCAGATCACTACAAGTCTGATCTAGTAGTGAGACCCTGAACATCCTATAGACCCTTCC
>NW_004524698.1:3736354-3752635 GCF_000260255.1 Octodon degus
TGGGGGATCGAACCGCGGTCCCTGTGCTTTGCCAAGCTTGTTCCAAGTAGGTGCTTTAGACCACTGAGCCATCTCTCCAGCCCCAGCAACACATTTTAAATGCAAATTAGTAAAACTGACTCTAGAGATTAAAAATTAGAATTTCTCAAGTAGGTAGTTATCTGTTAGGAAAACTGAATCTATAAGTACCATCCTAATAAAGAAATTCAACACTCTGTGGGTTTAATATTAAATTTCTTGCAACATTTACAGACTAAATACCACTCAGCAGTGGCCAGGTGTGGCTAACACCTGTAATTCCAGAGGCAGAAGGATTGTTTAAGTTTTCAAGGCCAAGTTCAAGACCAACCTAAACTATATCATGAGACTCTATCTCAAAACACAAAACAAAACAAAATACAACCTGAAACAAAACAACTCAGCAGCTCATTTTGACAATTCAGTATATGTAATCTTGATATCAAAACCTCATGAGGACATTACAGTGATGGAAAACTGATAAAATTCAACATGTGTTCCTAAAAAACTCGTAACAAGTGAGGATTAGAAAATATTTTAATAACTATCTATCAATATCCTAGACTTGGGGCTGGGAGGTAGTTCAGTTGAATAAGCACTAAGCGCAAGTGCCTGAGTTCAATCCCCAGTTCTGCAAAAAAAAAAAAAAAAAAAAAAAAATCATGCACTCAAGTTGTTCTTAATGATAAAATACTGATGACTTTGCCTCTGACAGTGGGAATAAGATATGGATGTCCACTATTACTACATTCATAAATTAATATAGCCTAATATGTATAATATCAATATTTTAAAAATCAGTTATATTTTTATGTTAGTAACATGTAACTATAGATTGAAATTAAAAAATACATGTACCTATTATCAAAAAATAACCAAACACCCGAGGGATAAATCTTAAAAATTTCTAAGAGCTCTGCTCTAAAAACTAAAACATTGCTCAGAAAAAGTGAAGGCCTAAGTAAATGAAGGGATGTGTAATATTCATGGGCTAATTATGCTAATTCTTCCCCAGAGTGATCACAGTCAGAATTACATCAAGATTTTTAATTTTTGTTTTTGGCAGAATTTGGGGAGGTTGATGAGCTAGAAAATGAAATGAAAGTACAGAGGATCAAGAACAGCTAGAAAATGTAGTAAGGATTGGGAATGGCCAAGCATAGAAAGATAAATAGAGCAAAATAGTCTATAAGCAGAACCACTGATTTATGTTGAGAAAGGTAGCAATGTCATTCAGTGGAGAAAGGGTAGTGTTTTTGGCATCCAATTTTTCATAAACATTTTGTGTGTATATATTTGAAGTCTATCACTTACATAATATATAATTCAGTCTTTAATGTACAAAATCCAGACTGAAAATTCTTTGTCTCTACCTAGTGCTTCCTTTATATTTAATGTAGTTACTAATTTATTTGGATTTTCATATGTCACTGTCCCATGTTTTTAAACTTTTTTGTTTTTTGTTCCTTTCCTATTTTGGGGGGATGAGGGTTTTTTGTTTTTTTTTTTAACTTCTTTCTTTTTTTTTTTAACTTCTTTCTTTTCATTAACATTTTACTTATAATTATTCTGTCCATTTAGCATACACCCTTTATGTTAAGTAAATTTTTCCTTTCAAATAATAGTCAAGCAGTGATACAACAAGTATTCCCTCCTTGGAGGGGTGAATGCAGTATTAGACACACTGCTTTTTCAATGAAGCCTTGTTTATTTCATAGCCAAGGCTCATCCTTACCCCAGTATATGTGCGTGAATATACCTCGAAGATACTTTTTGGGCTGGGGAGATAGCTCGGCGGTCTAAGCACCTGCTTGGCAAGCACAAAGACCTGGGTTTGATCCCTGGTACCACATGCTATGCCAGCCTGGCTGCACCTTGCCTGCCTCTGAAAGTGGGTGCAGTGCCACAGGCCTGTAATCCCAGTACTGGAAGGCTGCGACAGGAGGATCACTATGAATCTGAGCTGTGTTGCAAGACCATGTACCAAATAAATGAAACAATGAATGAATAAAATAAATGATTTTTTAAAAAAAAAATTTAAAAAAGAAAAGAAAGACAATTTTTCAAAAGCCAACTGCGGGGGCTGGAGAGATGGCTCAGTGGAATAAGCGCTTCCCTGGCAAGCGAAAAGGCATGAGTTCAATCCCCGGTTCCGCCAAAAAAAAAAAAAAAAAAAAAGCCAGCTGGGATCAAATGTTGTAGAACTAGACTTCAGGAAAGATGTCTGTAAATGGGAGCCCACGGAAAGGGCATCTTTTCATTCTCCTGCATGGGGCTAGTGGGCCAGAGGCAGAAATCTACCTCATTTGCCTGTGGTAGTGTAGTTGAGTTCTTAGCTTGCTTGATATCTATGGATGCATATTGGAGATTGGTTTCTGATAACTTAGGCTTTTGGCAAAATTGGTAATAGAAATATATATGATTTCTTTTTCAGATTGAGATTTTTATAAGGATTTTAAAGGGCTATGAGGGTAGAGGGAGGGAAGCTGGTGGAGGTGGGGGAGATAACCGAGGGCTGCTGCCTACCTATACTTGGCGGGACCAGGACAGTGAAGATGAGTGGCCCCTGGCCAAGATCCTAAGTGTGAAGGTCATCAATGGCAGGAAGCTTTTCTCTGTCCATTACATTGACTTCAATAAATGTCCGGGAAAAATAAATAAATAAATAAATAAATAAATAAATAAAATAAAATAAAATAAAAAATAAAAATAAATGTCCGGATGAGCGGGTGACCCACAAGCTGCTGAACTTAAAGAAGATCCAGTTCCCCAGCAAAGAGACCAAGAGCTCCACCTAGAACGGATTTTCTGGTTCTTGGCCCGGGTCTCCAGAGAGAGAGAGGTGGAACAGAAGGTGGAGTTGGTTTCACCGGCAACTCCAGTGCCCAGTGAGACAGCCCCAGCTTCTGTTTTCCCCATAGTGGGTCAGTCTGTAAAGCAGCGGCTGCTCAGCTAGGGTGGAAGTGCAAATCAAATTGCCTGCGCACTAATGAGGATTGCTGGGACAGCTCAGACGGAGTACCTTCAGCTGCACAAATGACCGGTGGCTTGGTATCTGACAGGAATCATGATGACATTGTCACCAGGATAAAGAACACTGAGTGCATGGAGCTGGGCAGGCATCGCCTCAAGCCATGATGCTTTTCCCCATACCTACAGGAGCTCACCATGCTGCCCGTCCTCTACCTATGCGAGTTCTGCCTTAAGTACAGCCATAGCCTCAAGTGTCTGCAGCGTCATTTGACCAAGTATGACCTGTGGCACCCACTGGACAATAAGGTTTACCACAAGGGCCCCATCTCATTCAATGAGATTTGATGGATGGAAGAACAAGAATCACTCCCAGAATGTGTGTCTTCTGGCCAAGTGTTTCCTCTACCACAAGACCTTGAACTATGACATAGACTCTTTCTTCTATGTCATGACAAAGTATGACTGCAAGTGCTTCCACATTGTGGGCTCCTTCTCCAGGGAAAAGGAGTCCACAGAAGACTGCAATGTGGCCTGCATCCTGATGCTGCCTCCCTGTCAGCACCGAGGCTACGGCAAGCTGCTCAGTGAGTTCATTGAGTATGTGTGCTGCTGCCCGGCCAGGTACTGGCAGACTGGCAAGAGCCAGGCCACCCATCAGTTCCCACACACAGGTGTGCTGGGTGTCTGTGCAGCCTAGTCACTAAGGGAATCAGCCAGAAATACAGGAGGGACGCTTATCAAGGCCTCCTCCCTTCTCGGGATGACAACCCTGCTTTCTGGAGTAGGTTATCGGGCCCTACTATGCCTTGGTCAAGGTCTGTATATTATCTAACCTTTGCCAAGTCTGAATAATCAGCCCTCCGTGGAGCTCTGGGAACCTTAGAGAACGCCTATTCATCTTGGTCTTGATACAAGTTGTTGGATAAGGGCCAGCGATACATCCCCAAGTATCTCCTGAGTCTTGGAAGCAGCAGATGGTCAAACTGTTAATTTACCACATACGCTGTCCCCTCCTTTATGCTACTAGGAATTGAACCCAGCATCTTTGAATAGATCTGTATCCCCAGCCTTTTTTTTTTAATTTTTGAGATGGCCTCACAGAGTTATTCAGGCTGGGTTTAAGCTTCTGGTTCTCCTGCTTCAACCTCCCACAGTGGGATTTATAAGTATGCACCACCGTGCCCAAGAATCCTACTCCTTTGTCACATCAGTCCCTTGAAGCCAGAAGGCACACTGCCCCTCATTAGATAGGCTCTTCAGTGTCTCCAGCCCCAGCACTGATTTTTCCTCCTTGGTTCTCTCCCATCCACATTTCACTCACTGCTCTGGGACTCCTCCGAGTAATGAAGCTCTGCCTGGGGGAGAAGGAGGAGGCTTTGCCTGCTTGCCTGCTAAATACACAGATATGTGACCTGAAGGGAAAAAAAAGGACTATGAACCTGTGGGCTGCAGATATATATTGAGTATGTTTAGCTTTTATTGGAAAATACTATTTTAGTTTTGTGTCTCCATGATTCCTGTTATACAAGTGAAGGAGTAAACGGTGCCAGGGATATTAATCTTGTTTAGGGGACACGACTAGTAAGTGGCAAAGTAGAAATTTGGACTCACATTTCCAGTTCTGTACTCCTAAAGATGGCCTTCATTATTAGTGACAATGAATTTTGCCTGATAAATGGAAAACTGGAAAAAGATGCATATCTGAAAAAAACTCAGTTACTCCCGAAGATGCTTTGTATTACCATTTTCTGAAAATGTGTAGAGGAATCTTTTTTAAAAATGTTGTAGGGGGCATCCCCTTTAGCTCAGTTGTTTAAGTGGCTGCTTCAACAAAGCAGTCAGCCTCAGGTTGCTGTGGTTCAATCCCCACAACTCCAGCCAGCCAAACATGCCCTGAAGGCATTCTGAGCCAGCCAAAATAAATAAATAAATAAATAAACAAACAAACAAACAAATAAATAAATAAATAAAATAAAAATGGTGTTTTCATCCCTTCCCAAGTTTTAAGTAGAAAATGCTCACTTAACTACTTTTCTTTGTGAAAAGAAGTGGTTACAGTTGTTTGAGCATACTTGCTTTGCACTACTGTAGAATCATGCTAAAGTGATCTTCCTATAAATTAGAAAGAGTAGTACCTGTCTACGCCTTTTTCCAGAGGGCTGTCATGAAGGTCAAGCAAGGTAGCACATTTGTAAACGTCAAGAATGGATTTACTATACAAGTGCTAAATGACATTTTTATGCATAGCAGGAATGAAACAGCATTGTCGTTTAAGTTGATCTGTGATGATTATACAGAATAGCTCAATTTCAGACTAAAAATACAGGTGGAAATGTGTAAAGATGAATAAAATGTGGTGTTCATGAGGTGTTATCCCTTTAAATTTCTAGTATAGGCTTTTCTCTCTTGGGGACTCACTGATTTTCATTTATTTTGATCTCTTTTTATTGTACTAGTGTGCAAGTGATCCATTTAACACCTTGTTTTCTTTTGTATTCAGTAGCTTTTTCAAATTATTCTTGAAAGATCGGTGTCTTTTATACTAAAAATGTCATTTTTCTTACTGTAGCAAGATGAAGGGAATGTCCAGACTTTCACAGATGGCAAAGATCAGAAATCCTAACAAACTTCACAAGTGGAAAAATGATGGTGTCAAACAGAGACCAGTCAGTGAATCAGGCAGTTGCTTCTGTGCTGCCAAGACTGAAGGTCCACCTGAAGCAAATGCAGATCCTCTTGGTGTTTTGATCAACAGTGATTCTGGTAAGCTAAGTAGGAAAATACTGTGTTTATAAGTGTGTTCATGGGATGCTAAGGTTGATTACGTGTAGTCTTGTTCGTGAAAAGTTTAAATGACAAGTACATAAAAATATAGAGAAATATAATTATGCTTTCAGTTTTGTTTTTAAGAGGAGTGTCTTATCAAAAATGTTACTTCACAATGTCTTTTCTGAGTCTTAGGGGTGGATGTGTGGGCCAGGCAGGCTATGGGACAAAGATTAAATTGTTGAATAATTCTCAAAGTATAATGTAGTCTTGGGAATTTTCGTATATTTTTTGAGTTGCTGGAAATACACATTTGCTTGATTTCTTTTTCTTTTTTTTTTAATATTCAAGCTGTTTTAATGAGCATGAATACACTTTTAATAAATCAATTGGTCATCCATACATTGTACATATAAGCACCTTCAGCAAAGCAGAATAGCCAAATTGCTTGATTTCTTGTATTTCCCCCAAACCTTAAAGCACCAATTCTGTAGTAGCCAGTGTTGTTTATGCTCCTGAGCATAGACGTGAACTCTGGGCTAATGGCTTTCATTGTATTTACATAATATACATAATAGTTTTCTTCTTCAAAGGATAGAATATATTTATATATTGTTATACTTTATTGTGGAGTTCATTTTAGATTTACAGGACAAGTTTACACTTACTTATAAAGCAAAAAAATGAAAATATCAAAATATAATTATATACAGGTATCATTCAGCTTCCGAGACTCCATTTTCTCTGAAAAAGAAGATGTGTATGAAAATAGTTCCATTACTATTCTGAGGCTTTTCGCTAAGTAAATGTGCTTCATACTAGAGGATTTTAATCTTTGTTCCATTTAGGTGACAATTGCTTCCATGATAATCACATGGCAAGTTGTTGAACAGATGGCAAGAAATAGGGGTGGGGAGGAGTAACTAATTCATTGACTAGATTAGGATAGGAAAAAATCTTGGCATAAGGGAATGTTGGGTTAAGTATAATACAATAAAATTTAGCAGGATAGTTCTACTACTAAATCATCTTAACACCAGGTAGCACTAAGATGCTTTGTTCCATATGCTTTATGTGTGTTAATTGAATTCCTCCAAACAACCTTTTACATAGATACTGTTGTAACTCCTGTTTTAGAAAGGAGTACCATAGACATTAAGAAATTTTTCTGATATTGCTAATTAGTGATAGAAAAATTTGAACTACATGTCCTCAAATGTGAAGTGTGAATTTGTTTAAAAATATTGTGTGAATATAGGACAGTAGAAATGGGAGAGAGTTTAGAAAGAGAACCTTGCTACCTTTTCAGAGAGAAAGGAAAAGTGAATGATATTTCAAGCTTGTATTACATACTCACACTGACTTTGTTTTGCTTCAAAAAGTTTTAGAACCCACAGTTGTCCTCAGATTTAAAATTTATGACCTTGGTGAAAAAATATTTCTACTCCAAATATAAGCTTTCATGTTTTAAAAATACATACTTAAAACACAAAAGTAAGGACACAAATGAAAAGACTTCATTACTATTGGTAAGGTACAAGCTTAAAAATGATATCCTTTGTTTTGTGTTTTTTTTTTTTTTTCTTCCCTAACTGAACATTTGAAGGACTATAATATTGACTAGTTTCTGTTGCTTTTGTATCTTACTTTTGATACATGGTCAGTTCTGGTTTTTTTTTTTTTTTTTTTTTTTTTTAAATTGAAGGATTAAAAAACAGAATCTTACACATGCTAGACAGAATTATATTCCAAGCCTGTTTTGTTTTTAAAAAAAGTATTTTAGTGTATGCCAATCTAGTAAAACAAGAAGGGGCCGGGGAGATGGCTCAGTGGAGTAAGCGCTTCCCTGGCAAGTGCCAGGGCCTGAGTTCAATCCCTGGTTCTGCCAAAAAAAAAAGAAAAAAAAAAATCTAGTAAAACAAGAATGAAAAGATTATAATTTACTTCTATTTAGACTTGTGTCTAAGTCCTCAAAAGACACTTTAGATATGAGAGACAGTAGTAGATCCCTCTCATCCTCATCAATAGAAAGAATTCAGTTGGATTTCCAGAAATAATTGAATGAGAAGTTTCTTTTTCTTTTTTTTTTTTTTTCTAATTTTTGTGGGCAGCGGTACTAGGAATCGAACTCAGAGCCTAATATTTGTTAGGCAGGTGCTGTACCATGGAACTCTTATTTTTAACCCTGAATGAAAGATTTCAAATAATTTTGCTTTAAACCAAAACATAATGGTTTTAAGTGTGACCCTTACCTATTGTGAGGGCCAGGGATATGAGCATGTCTGCCTTCTACCTCAGAGATGAGAACATTAGTCTGGAGTATAAAAATCTAGCAAGGTCTTGGAGTGGAGGAGAGAAGCAAGTGGGTAGGTAGGGGCTGATCACTAGCACCGCCAGAACAGGAACAGGGGGTTGAGTCCTGTAGCACCACCACAGCTCCTAGAGAAAGGAGAGGTGCTGAAGCTAAAGTCAATTACTAGTACCCAAGAGTTAGGTGACTGTGCCTGTGTAGCAAATCTTCCATGAGAATCAAAAGGAGGTCCTCCAGATGGTGGCACATGGGAAGGCTCCTGAAGGATGGCAGTCCCAAGAAAGAGAGTGTGGGCATTCCATGCCCCTTTTCCTTGCCTCACCCTGTGCATCCCTGTGACTATATTGTTCATAATGTTCCTTATAACTAAAAAGTGTTTAAAAAAAAATAAAACAACCTATTGTTAATATGCTAAAAAGAACAAAAGAGACTCATGATCTAATAATTTTTTTTTTTTTTTTTTCCTGGAACCGGGGATTGAACTCAGGCCCTTACGCTTGCCAGGGAAGCACTTATTCCACTGAACCATCTCCCCGGCCCTAATGATCTAATAATTTTTTGTCATTGCATTAGATTATGCTTTGATCAGCAGTAACATGTTGTGTGTATGTGTGTCTGTGTGTATGTGTATGTGTGTGTGTGTGTGCGTGTGTGTGAGAGCGAGAGAGAGAGAGAGAGAGAGAGAGAGAGAGAGAGAGAGAGAGAGAGAGAGAGAGAGAATTTACCCTAGAAAAGTGTCACTAATTTTTTTTATAGGACGAGAAATTATTTTAGTATTTTATAATTCTCAAGTTGTGTTTATTTTCATTTTGTTTGCTATCATATGCTGCTATTTTTAGTTCAGAGAAATGTTTTAGCTGCTTTTTAAAATAGTGAGTGAAATTTTTTTAAAATTTTATTTATTTATTTATTTATTTGTGTGTGTGTGTGTGTGTGTGTGTGTGTGTGGCCAGCTCAGCCCACCAGGGGGCGGAGCTGGCTGGCATGTGGTGCTGGGGGATTGAACTGCTGTCCCTGTGCTTTGCTAAGCTTGTTCTAAGTAGGTGCTTTAGACCACTGAGCCATCTCACCAGCCCCGTGAGTGAAAATTTTTGTAAATATTTTTGTCAGTCATTCTAAGGATCTAAAAGTACCTGTATTAGAACTGCTGGGTAGATCTCAGAGACTTTGGAATAAAATAGTTTTGTTTTGTTTTTTGGTCATTGTAGATATTTGGATAGCACTACAAAGATAACACCGTTTTTCAAAGAGCTGGGTCCCTTAAATGTATAATGGTGTGAGGGAGGGGTAGTTGTCCATATCTATAAACTCCTAACTCTTATCTCTTGGGGAAGTGGTCAAGTACAGTGAGCTTTGTGACTCCCAGTGACAGGTATACCTAGCATTGAAATCATGGCTTCTAAGCACTGTTTACTAATCAACCCAAGATCTCCTTAGAGAAATGGCTGATTATACAGTTGGAACTGTGAAAATACAAGGTAGCCTAGGGGGCTGTAGTACCAGAAAGATCTCAAACAACTCAATGATGTTAACATGTCATAAGGTTATTAAAAAGATTTTTCAGTGACCAAAGTTGGAACAATTTTGAGCCATAATCTAAATAATAAATTATAATTGCCACACCAAAAGTAAATATTCATTAATCCTTGCTGATTTAAATAAGTATTTGAGTAAACAAATCAGTGAAGAGGAGTGAATCTTACAGATGAAGAATTCAAGTAAATACGTGTAGAAGAAATTAGAAAAATAGAAATTCACTATTAGAGCACCCTAGTGATAATTGTAGACAAGATCCTCTGACAGCAAAATTCGTAGCCTCAAAATATCTCCTCCCAAAACATTTTTTAATTACTAATTGATTTTTAACATTTTTCATAAAGTTCTTTGATACTTCCTTTTTTAAAAAATGTATTTAGTACAGGATCTCACTACACAGATCTGACTCACTGTGATCCTTGAGGCTGTTTTCAGCCTCCAAGTGCACTCGCCACCATGCACAGTCTCGTCTCAGCTTGCTTCGGGGTGGGACTGGCACAGCACACCAGGGATTGAACCCTGGTCCCTGTGTCTGCCTAAGCAGGTGCTCTTTGATACTTTTTATTTGAGTTACAGGTTAACTCTTCCCAAGGAGTAGTGACAACTAAATGTGAAGTAGTATGGCAAAAGAAGGACATTACTGGGAAAAACTGGTGTAATTACAATAGTGTATAGTTCAGATACAATATAGCAATAATGTTAATTTGCCAGTTATGATAAATATACTTGGGTTATGTACAAGATTAACATTAGGGAAACTGTGTAAAGGGTGTATGGAAACCATTCTGTGTATTTTTGTAATACTTGTGTGAATCCAGAATTGTTTCAAAGGGCTGGGGAGATAGCTCAGCAGCATAACCATGTGCCGGGCCCTGAGTTCAATCCCTGGTACTGGGGGAAAAAATGTTTCAAAATACAAAGTTAAAAAACAAAAGGGAAGAACAAAACAATGACTGTAAGCCATTTTTGGTCTTACCTTATCCTTTTTGAATGGCATTATGAGGAACGCTGTTCTCCAGGGTTTCTGTCACTCTTTTTTTGTTTTCTGTTACTTGCTGATTACAAAGGTAATACAGAATATGTGGGAAGAAATTGAACAAAAATTTTTTTAAAAAAACTACTCTCAATATATGCAAATGATCATTGATCACATCTTTTTAATGCTTTTCCTGTACACATGCATTTTTAAAAGATAAGTCATGTTATATAATTAAAAAGTATGCTTTGACTCCATGAGAATCTAGGTTTCTCTTTACTAGTTATTTGAAGTGCGTTGTATTATGTAACAGTTTGTTCTTCAAATATTTTTGAGCATTTATGTGTTCTAGTTTCTAGGGGTAGAGCATTGAACAGAACCAACCCCCTTCTGTCATGTAGCTGCTGTTCTGGTTGAGGGAGCTATGATAAACAAGTTCATAGTATGTTGGGCCAAGATCAGTGTTGTGAAGCTGAGGTGAAAAGATGGATTATGTTTGGAGAAGGAATTGTGCTATTTTATGTAAAATTATCAAGGCATCTCTGAAGGTGACTTGAAGAAGGCAACTGAGAGAAGTGATAGCTGAGGGGATAGCAGGCTCAGCAGAGGAAACTGCGGTGCAAGCACCCCTGGAATAGGAGCCTTGCATAGTCAGGGAATGGCAGGGCTGGAGTGACATAAGCCAAGAAGAAAGCTGTGGGGTTTGTTACTAATGGAGTTCAACTCAGGTGAAATGTGTAGACTATGGTACATCTTAAGATTTTACTCAGGTTGAATAGAGATGTATTGATCTCACTTTATGTATAGTGAGGCAAATCATAAAGGAGAGAGCAGGATCCTAACAGGATCTTCGTATAGGAGGTTGTTAGAATTGTCAGAAACATTACCTTAGAGCTGTCGTGCAAATGGTGAGAAAGAGTATGACTTTGAATATGTTTTCAAGTAGAATTGAGAGCAGCTACTGAATTGTTGGATATAGTATAAGAGAGAAAGAAGAATCCTGGATGATTGCTAGAATTTTGGTGTAATCCTTGTTGGAGGGAGTGTACCAAGTGGAAATAAATATTTGTTTTTCAACATATTTTTTGAAATATGTTTTTACCTATATATGAGGTAACTGACTTCTAGGTAGAGATTTTGAATAAGCAGTTAGGATTATTCTGAATTTATGGAGAAAAATGAAAGTTGATGGTATAAATTTGTGATTTGTTTGCATGTAAACAGTATTTTAAGACTTTAGATAATATGAGATCATCTAGGGAAAGAAAGGCAAAAAGAAAAAAGCTCTCAGAATTGGGTCCGAGGCCACTTCATAGTTTTGGGAATTGGCCAGTGAGGAGAGTTTAGTAGGGAAATGGAGAAGAGAGTCAAGTAAAGGTGTTTCTAGAAGTATTGCATAATTATATACCATCAGATATTGTTTTTGAGTTAAATAAAACCAAGAAATGACTTTAATGTTTTGCAACAGAGGACCCAGGTGAACTTGGAGGAAAAAAGTTTTGTTGGGGTGGTGAACATAAAAAAAACAGATTAGATTTTGGAGTGAATCAGATACCTGAAGAAAATTTAAGGCCTAGATGGTTTCTGTAGTAAATTTTGTCTGTCAAATAGCTATTAGAAATTTTGCTATGAAAGAGAAAAACAAATGGAACTATTATTGGAAGAAGACATTAACATTACTATTGACTGAAAGTATATTTTGATAAAGTAGGTCCATTGAGAAAGTACTTTATACAGGAAAGCATTCTAGCTCACTAGGTAAGAATTGGGATTTGGATCCTGGTGTGGTGGTGAGTGGTACACTCTTGTAATTCTGACTCTATAGAAAGCCAAGACAGGAGGATAACAAATTCAAAGCCAGGCTGGGCAATTTAATGATACCTTGTTTCAAAATTAAAAAGAACTGAGATATAACTCAGTGTTAGAGCACTTGCCTAGTATATGTGAAACCCCCAGTAACATATAAGACACACACACACACACACACACACACACACACACACGGCCAGAGACAGAGACAACGACAAAATTGGGATTTGGAGTCATATAGGTAGGACTTAAATTTGACCCAACTGTCAAGTTTTTTGTTTTACTACCTGTAATTAACAGTGAAAAGCTACTGATTCCTAAGGATTAAATGAGATCATTGTACTCTTTGGTACATTTCTTTAGGTCTTACAAGGGTACACTACTGCTGTTTGGCCTTTGACCATTCAAACAGTGATTGAACAGTCTTCATACTAACACAGTGGTAGGTTTCTCCTTAATCCACTCATGATTTACATATATGAATTCCATATTTTTCTTGCCTTTATTTATAGGGGAGAAAAGGTAATAATGTGGCTTAAAATTAGCAAAGAACAGGTTTAGAAGTTATGGTTCTGGGTAGGCGGGAGAAGAGGATATATCTTTATTTGACAATAAATGCTAGGTCAGGGGCCAGGGAGATAGCTCAGTAGAATAAGCGCCTGCCTGGCAAGCTCAGGGTCCTGAGTTCAGTCCCTGGTACTGCAAAAAAATAAAAAAATAAAAAAAAATAATGATAATAATAATAATAATAAATGCTAGGTCAAGTCGTGGAAGATATTCCTATTTCCTTGTAGCATATTTTGGTTTTCTCTAGGTTGTAGAGATAAACTGTAATACTCAGTTTTGAGACATTTTATATTGGTTGAAGATTGAATTATTTCATTAAATAGACAAGTTACTTATATTGTCTTCAGTCAGGCTTTATTTTTGGTTATATGGAATAGAGTTAATAGATTTCTAGAGCTGCCAAAAATAAATGTAATAGGTGGTGTCCTGCTGGGCTCTGAGCAAATACTTTTGGCAGGCTCTTTGGGACTTGCTACATTCTTATAGTTGGCTTGTTGACTGAAGTTCTTAGAAGTTCTAAATAATAAAAACTTTGGAGTGGATTCATTTCCATAAAACTCATTGACTAAGCCTATAACATGGTTCAAGTATTATTTTTGTCTTAAAAACAAAAAAAGAAGAATGCATCTTTATATTTTATTTATTCCTGTGTCTAATTTTCAGAGTTAATGGTCCTAATCCAGTAAAGTTAAATAAAGTTTTGTCCTCCCCAGTATCTGTAAATAAATAGCAAAGACTATAATTAAGTAATTTAGGAAGGCTTAAATCCCATTCCCTGTAAAGCATATTAACTTAACTTAGCTGTGTAGTTTTCATTTGTCTCTTATTTGCTTTGTAGTAGATTCTTTTCTCAAGACTTAAACCAAGGAGAAATTTTAAATTGTAATGCCTCGTGAAATTAGCTTTTGAGGAAGAATAAGGAAATAGTCAGAAATAATAACATGGTAGAGTGGAAGAGGAAGGTGCTCACCTTTTTAAAATTATGGTGATAGATATTTTGAGATGCACTGTTTGAGTCTGTTTGTTCTTCTCTTTTAGAGTCTGATGAGGAGAAGTCACCAAAGACAGTTGTACCTAAGGAAGTGACACCAGCTCTGTGCTCACTCATGAGCAGCTATGGCAGCTTTTCTGGGTCAGAGAGTGAGCCAGAAGGTAAGGCACAGCTTCTGTAGGTATGCTGAGGTGTGCTTTGTTTTGTTGCCCCAGCCTTTAGTGTATGCTGTGTATTAATGTCACCTGGGATGCATATTCATTATTTGAACTTCAAATTTTTCATTTGATTCAGTGGTTAGCATAGGATCAAGGAAAGCTGGAGTAACAGAAAAGTAAGTATGCTAGTGTAGGAGCAAAAGGCAAAAATAATACAATTAAAGGACAAAAAAGAGGCCAGAGAGATAGTGCAGAGGCATAAGCACCTACCTTCAAGAACAAAAACCCGAGTTTGATCTCTGGCCCCACATGCCGTGTAGTCTCAGTCCTGGATGTGGACACCCACTGTGCAGTCCCGGAACTGGGTGTGGTGGCTCACATCTATAATTCCGGCGTTTGGGAGGTTAAGCCAGGAGGATCTCTGCAAGTTCAAGGCCAGCCTGAACTCATAGTGAGACCCTGCCCCCAAAAAGAAAGAAAAAAGGATAGAGAAAAAGAGAGAATGAAAGAAAATTTGCAGTACATTACAGAATGAAAGAAAATTCTAAAAGAAATAGCAAAATCACATTTAATTTATTCCCTGCTCTTAACCTTTATTGTAACATATTTATAACACTGTCACTAGGTGAGAAAAGATGTTTTTGACAGAATGATAAATTTTATAAATGCGTATAAAATTGTTCTTTATAGAGCACATTTACATAAATTGGAAGAAAGGAATTTTCAAGAATCTTCTCAGAAGTCAGAGATAGGATGCGTGGTGTCACAGATGATAATGCAAAGGACCTTACTGTGGAGTGCAGGGCCAACTGTAAGAGCTACTAAATAGGCTACTGATCTGGTACATATGACAAATTTTAATCTAAGGCTTGTGTCAATCTATCATATATTTAGTGAATAAACCTGTGCCCTACAGTCTTGGAAGCCTAGATCTGCATCGCAATTTTATTTAGGTTTTACCAGCCATGAGAAAATTCGTGTAAATGTGTATCAGGAGAAAGGTAATCAGAGTAGGAGTTATACTAAGAATAAGACTACAGTATCTGAAAATATTTATATGGAATGAAGGGAAGATTTGAATATAATTAGACAGGTGATACTTTAATTTTGACTAGGCTAGAGGTAATCAATATTTGTGTAGTCAGAGGATGTTAACTAAGGAATACTTGGGCTTTAAGATGTAATATGAGGGCCTGGGGAGATGGCTCAGTAGAATAAGTACTTCCCTGGCAAGCACAAAGGCCTGAGTTCAATCCCCAGTTCCAAACAAAACAAAACAAAACAAAACAAAAACAATTTAACTTAAAAAAAAAAAGGTGTAATATGAAGTTTATATCTATAGAGTTTTTCTTGTTTTCAGTGGGCTGTGGCTTACTCTAGTAGCTTGTTGAAAGCTACTTGCATTTTGAAATATAAACTACTTTGGTTTTCTCAGTATTTCTTAACAGATGGTTGCCTTGTTTTTTGTTTTCTTTTCATTTTAACAAAAACAGTATTTATTTCAGTCTCTTATTTCTCATAGATTGATAGGAAGAATTACTCTTTTCAACACATACTGTATTTCCTACCTATCAGCTATATTTATAACAAATGATAAAAAAAGAAAACTATCCCGTAAAAACAAGTTGAACTAATGCTCTCCCCTCTCTTCAAGTGAAACATTTGTACTTTTTCTATTCATGTCTTCATTTTGAGACTCACCATATTTTAAATTGGAAGAAGGAAAGGAAAATGAATAGAACCTTAACCTTAAAGAGGTTAAGTTTGCTAGTATGTGACAGAACTGATTAAAATCTAGGTTAGAGGACTTGAAATTTTATCTCATTAAGCTAACTGTATTGCCTTCCCTCGTAGCCCTTTTCTGGGAGGCATTTACTGTTTTCCTGAGTAGTAATGTAGAACCTTTTCATTTGTAGATAACAGAGGATATCATCTAATAAAATATATATTTGATTTTGTGTGCATTCACTTTGACTAATTATTTAAAATTCTCTGCTTTTTTTTTTCTTTTCAAAGTTTTATTGATAAACATATAGCAATGAAACAGTTTCAAATCAAATTGAAAGTACAGTTTCAAGAAATAATACACTGCATATATTCTTCTTAGTGGTTAATTGCTGTACAAGATGTGGACTTGAGATCCTACTTACAAACACCATTAGAACAAATCATTCCA
>NW_004524698.1:3756455-3787220 GCF_000260255.1 Octodon degus
TAGGAATCTGTCCATTTCTTCTGTGTCTTCTATTCTGTGAGAGTAAAGATTCTCAAAGTAGCTATTGATAATCTTCTGAATTTCCACTGAGTCTGTGGTATGACACCCTTTTCATTCCTTATTGAAATTCTCTGCTTTTAGGCAGAAAGCCTTTGCTTCATAGTCCCTACATCTTGAAAAGTATTTTAATACTTATATAGTCTTAAAATTATTACCTAAGACTTAATGATTACTTATTGATTGTTACTATTGTTTAGTAAAGATTTTTAAGCTTTAGTAATTAATTTCTAATAATTCTTGAATATCAGTTTATAGGTGTTTTGAGTTCAGCTTTTTTTAAGCCATCTAATCACTGGCAAATCCCTAGCTTTTAAGTATTAATTCGGACCTCTAGGGTGGGATAAAAAAGGAAAGGGTCCCTCATGACTGAAGCAAGACTTAAGGTTATATTCATATCTAAGGCTGTCAGAATTTTTAATAATGAATAGAGAAGAAGATTCCAGTGAGGAGTATTCCAAACGCGTTGGTCTGCTCTCTGTCCTGAGTCTTATAGCTTCCTAAAAGTATGGATCAACTATGATGAGATTACCAAGCTGAAAACTAATTCAAAGGCCACAAATGAAGAATAATTTTAGTTAGAAAGAACTAAATGGTAGTAAATTATATTTGAGTTGATGAATACTACATTAATGTTTGATGCTCAGCTGACAGAATTCTAACTACCTTCCTCCTTGAAGAACTCCAGGTAGCAATTGTTTACATTTATTGTTTTATTATAAAGGATATTACAAGTAATACCAGTGAACAGTAGGTGAAGAGATTGATAGGGCGAAGTATAGGGAAAGGGATGCAGAACTTCCATACCCTGTCTGGTCCCTCCAACCTCCACATAGTTGATGCCGTATCCTTTGTTTTTTATGGTGACTCTATTATACAGACATGATTGATTAGCCATTGGCCATTGATGATCAACTTAACCTTCAGTCCCTCTCTTCCCCCTAGAAGTTAGTAGGGGTGAGGAGAACTGAAAGTTCCAACCTTATAGTCTTGTCAGTGATCAGCCCACCTTTCCCCTTCCTGAAGCTACCTGGGGGCTGCCAGCCATCAGTATGTGTAGTATCTTCTCCAATCCTTTTCCTTTTAATTTGTGACAGCCTGTCCACTTGGTGTGGTTCCTTGACAACTGAGACTTATTCTCAGTTCAAACTGTGCAAGGCAAGGGCTGCTTGTGTTTTAATTCAGTTTCTTAGTATCAGACCTTACTCTTTTTCACCATATCTGCCTTTTAAGTGAGATAGATGTTTAGGCCATTTACATATATTTATTGATACGGTTGATTTTTGTCTCGTGTATTTTTGTTTTATCTTGGCTTCTTTTGTGTTAATCTGGATTTTTAAGACAGTACAAATACAACTTTGTCCCATTTTGTTTTGTTTGGTCTAGGGTTTGTTGTATGGAACTTAACTCATCACAGCATAATTTCAAATTATATTATTTACTTTATATGTACTATAATTAAAGAATTTTTCAGCAGTTTTGTGCTATTCTCTAGACTTTATTTCTAATTTCTACAGATGTTATAAATCCCAACTCACTGTAAATATTTTTTGCTTTAAATAGTCAATTATTTTTAAGTTCTTTTCAAATAAAGAAGATACATTTTGTGTTTCTCCACATATGCACTGTTTCTCTCACCCATCATTCCTTTGTGTTACTCCAAGTTCCATCTGGTATTTCCTTCCCTGGAGTCCCTTTCTGTAGCTCTTTGTGAGTCCCAATTCTTAGAAGTAATAGTTCCCTAGTTGAAAAATAATGGAATGCACAATATCCTAATTTGAAAAATACTAGAATTGCAAAATCGTTCATAGCTTTAAGTTACTAAGTAGCCAGCATTATGGTTCTGAGAATTACTATGGCTCTTTCTGTTATTTCTCAGAGTTTTGTTTTTTATGTTTTGTTTTTCGTCACACTTAGAAACTCCCATCAAGACTGAAGCAGACATTCTGGCAGAAAACCAGGTTATTCTGGCAGAAAACCAGATAAATAGCACTGCTCCTAAGAGTCCAAGACAAGATGTTAACACAACTGTTAGAAATTGCTCAAGAGCCAAGTGTAAAAACCAACAAAAAGATTTTAAAAAGACAAACCCTAAGAGGAAAAAAGATTATCACAATTATCAAACATTATTTGAACCAAGAACACACCATCCGTATCTCCTGGAAATGGTAAATGATTTTTCACTGTGCTATCTTGTTTGTATTTTTATGCCACTGGGGTTTTGTTGTTGTGTTTTTAGGTTACGAGAATCATACGCTCCTTGAAGACCTGTCTGTATCTCTTAATTCTAAACTGCATTTGGCTTACAGTTGTTGTTCAGTAAATGTGGAATAATTATACTTTTCAAAACTTCTTAATATTTAAAAAAGTATAAATGTCTGTTAAAAAACAGACTGATGAAGAGAAAATATTTAGAGTTTTCAAAGAGTTCTGATTTTCTATGCTTGGGGAGTGTCTTCACTTTTTTTTATATCTTTCTGTATATGTATTTTGTGCATTATTTGCTTAGCAGCATTGTGTGCTCAAAATCTGATCTTCAAGTAGTGAGGAGGAAGCAGTGTGTCCTAAGAAATGGAAATGAAGCCATTCGAAAATTATTTTCATGTCTAAGCCCAATAAAAAAATTCCATATTTTAATGAGGTTGTAAAAACTTGTCATTCTATGAAAAGCCTGTTTTTTACTTACCATCTAGGTAAGTGCTTATGCTGTGGCTAAACTATTCTGTAGCTATAGTATGAGATATTCCACCTAGAGTTGCCTCTTAAGATGGATCTGAAATATACTCCTTATCTTACAATATCAGTGGTATATATAGTAAATTGCATTTTTTAAATGTTTATCTTATTCATGATAAATGAACTTTTCACTGAAGTTGATTTTTCTGAGCTTTATTAATCATGTCAGAAAATAAATTCTTCTTGACAAATTACATATTTTTCCTTGGTTATGTACCTATCCTAAATACCAGGGGTTTTAGCTTTCTTTCAGTAAAATAAGCACAAAAGTGATGTTATGAAAATCAAAAAACGTTGAATTTTTTAAAAAAATCTGCCTTCAGTGTTTCTGTATTATAACTACCTACCACTTTCCATACCATGTATGGGATTTTATTATTGTTAATTATCTTTTTTTTTTTGAGAGAGAGAGAGAGAGAGCATTGCTCAAGCTTGTTCAGGGCTTGAGTGACCCTCCTGCTTCAGCATCCTGGGTGGATAAAACTGAGGTTGAGTCACTGGGCCTGCCTGGCTAAGGCATCCTCCTTGACTTACTTAAGCATTTTCTTGTCCTTTGCCAGATACTCCAGAAAAGACCCTAAATATGAATTATTGTGCCATTTTAAAAGCTAGATAGTGTTGGTATAAGTTAAAAGGAAAGGAAAATGTTTTAAGTTATTCTTAGCAAAATAAGTATGAAGCTCATTTCTTATTGTTCTCTATATGAGAAGACATACTTAATATTTTAGATTGTGTTTCCTAGGATAGGTGTTTTTAACCAGCTAATCTTTTTTAAAATTGATTTTTAGCTCCTAGCTCCGGACATTCGACATGAAAGAAACGTGATTTTGCAGTGTGTTAGGTACATCATCAAAAAAGACTTTTTTGGACTTAATACAAATTCTGGGAAAACTGAAGATGTATAATTGCCATCAGTTTCAGCATACAACGGAAAGATCAAAAAGCACCATCCTCAAGTTAGTGGAGGAAAATCAAAAACTATTTTTTTTTCTCAAAACTAGTAATTAAATTTTAAGTCTCTTAAAATAATTATGTTGGATTTTCAAGTCTTTTCTTTGATTCTGTGCAAATAAATACGTAGCTGGCTTTTTTAAAAGACTGTGTGTATTATTGGGATTGTATATAGTAGAATTTTTTTTTATTTGTATTCATTTTTACACATCGCTCTCAGGTAAGGAAGACTGTTGTTCCAGTTGAGAGTTGAAAGTATTGGTTTAGTAACAAAGAAACAGTTTTTAAATGCTTAATTCAGCTAAAAAAAATGAGACAGAGAAAGTTTTTTTTTTTTTTTTTTTTTTCAATGTATAAGATGAAGCTCTACTCTTTTTAAATGAACTGGATCTAATTAACCTAACCAGAATGATTGAAATTTAAATTTTTCTTGTTATACTAGCTCTATGAGCATAGTTCAGTTATTGAGTGTTTGAAATATAGATATGCCCCCTCTATGTTTAGCTTTAATTGGAGTGCTTTCTGAAAGTACAGTTCGTATCATTTTTTTCTATGAAAAACTGAAATAGTATATTTAATGAGAGTCAATTCATTTCTTGTAGCAGAAAATAGTTTATGAAATAATGTGAATAATTACCTATTTTAAGGTTTAGTTCAAATTTGTCTTATGAGGTAATTGAACCCTGGACATTAAAGTAAGGAAAGCTGCTGAGATTTTTTTGTCTCCTCTAATGCCAGGCAAGTTGATCTGTGTTGTAGTATTTTGCCACCTAGAGCTGTAGTTCTGCCTTTTTGACATATGGGTTTAGATTTATTAAAACCAGACTGTTTTAGTTGAAAAATTAGTTTTATCTGACATTGTGATTACTGAAGTTCGTTAATCTTGCCTGCAAGAAAAGTTGGCAGAGTTGACTGCAGATCTTTATGTTAGTACGGTTTTTCTCTAGAATCCCGGAATGCCTGGCATATAGCACTAGTAATGTCACAGACCTGGGATCAGGATTTGTATTTAAGACTAGGTGTGGTGGCACATGTGTAATCCCAGCTCTTGGGAGACTGTAAACAGGCAGATGACTACGAGTCCGATCTAGTAGTGAGATCCTGAACACCCTGTAGACCCTTCCCTAAAATACAAAAAAAAAAAAAAAAAAGATACGTATTTAGTCATTGTTTTCCAACCTTGTAATCACCTTTAATAACCTTTTACATGTTTCACTTTACTCCAGTGAGCTGCATATTTTGGCAGTTGTCTGTCCAGTGCATTAATTTAAAAAGTTTAGATAACACTGTTGATAGCATACTTTGTGCCTCTATTGTACCTGCATTAAAGGTATAAAAATAAAAGGTTTTGCCTGGTTTCAAGGAATTCAGTTCAATTTTTTTATATGTAGTGAAGTGTTACCCAAATCAATATATCTCATCAGGATGAAGTAACTCATGCTGCTCTTGAGTTTGTAATCTGATGCAATCTGTGGCTTTATCACTAGTTTTCATGCAGATCCCACAGGCTTTAAGTTTACAAGTGCATCCACGGATTCCTGGAATACTTTCATGGCCCACATCAGGAGTGGGCTTTAAGGTGCTTTGATGTATATTGTGTAAACAACTTATTCCCAAGATTTCTTGTTTTCTAATAAATGTATTTAAGACTGAAAATGCTTCTCAGAGTATTGCCTTGGCTGTGTCTGATAGTCTTTGTTAGGATTTTCAGTGCAGTAAGAGAGGCAGAAGAAGAAGAGAGGCCTTTATTGAGGACTCAGAGAGGACTGCAAGAAAATGGCAGGGATCTCCTGACTTGAGGCAAAGGGAGCTGGGCTGTATGCACTTCTTCTAGGGGCTGAGTTCGAGAGGGGCTTAGTGAGACATAAGGAATTGCATTCAGGGGTGAGAGGAAGAGACGGAGAAGTGATTGGGATATGAGCCATAATGGAGCACCACAGTGGTTCAGCAATTCACACTTGGGCCAGAACCTGTTGTTCCTATCTTAATTGTAATGAAGGAGTGATGACTCAGACTGCTTCCTGCTGAGTGGTGGCATCATTGTGGTGGCAGGGAGGATTCACAGGATGATAGTTCAAAGCCACATCGAAGCTAGTGCTGGGTGTTTCAGCCAGGACAAGAGGCTCATTTTTAGTGAGGGCCACATCCAGGATTGACGAGAACTTCAAAATTTAAAAAGGCAGGGTGCTATGAATAGCCAAGTGATTATCATGATTAAATGACCCAGAAAGGGAGGCAGGACAGGGCCCGTGATCTGAACGTGTCATTCCACCATGACCACGGTGAGGGGAAGAGTATTAGTTTCCTAGCTCTTGGTGTTTTCACCCTAGTGAGCATGAGCTCAAACAGGCTTAGGAAAGAGTGCCCTGGGAAGTGCCCCAAGTCTAGTTAGAGCTAAGGGAAGGAGCTGAGGCAAGGCAGGTGCACCTCTAGGACGAGTTTGGTGAAGTGGGCCTTTAAAATTCCATTGGCCTCTACTACTATAAATCCACTGACTGTGGCATATCTTGCCTGCTTTGAGTATCCATCTATGAACCATGTGTCCGAATAGGTGTAACTGCATTGTTAATAACCCTGAGATCTTGAACTAAAAGAAGCAATTAGGTTTGAGTATAGGAAGAATGGCAGTATTGTATGGCAAGTGGGCAGTTCTAAGAAAACCATTGATAAGGAGATACCAAAGTTTTGAGTCCCCATTGGTGTTCAGTGACTATTGGATGTTGGGAAGCACAAGGGAAGGCTGAGGGATTCCTGAGGCAAACTAGTACAGGGGTAGTGTGAGTGTTATGAGTGGGACTGAAAGTTTCCTAGAGTACAGGGTGGACAAGGAAGAGGCAGGGAGGAGCTGGTGGCTCATTGAGGTTGGGTTTGTAGGACAAGCACCATGGGAAGTGAGAAAGGTGAAAGAGAAGTGAAACTTTTGGCCATCCCGACCCTCAAGGGACATGGCACTTGTTGTTATTACTAAAAAATTATGAGTGAAAAAATGTTTGGAACCTGCAGGAGGTAGGTCCTGTTGATAGGGGCTTTGTAGGTTGGCTGTCAACTCCCACTATGGAAACTAGCTCTAATAGAGTGACCTGAAGACTCAGGAAGAACGCTGTATGTGGCCTGTGTCTACAAACAGCATCTTACCTGAGATGTCCAGTGAGACTTAGGGCTCCAGGACAAATATCATAATGGGAGCTGTGGGCCCTGACAAGCACTGAGGTGGTCAACTATGGATGGATCTGGCTGTGGCAAATTTTCCTGTGAGGGGAGTGAATTGGATGACTTGTTCTCTGGCAGACAAGGTAATTGCATTTCCAGTGGCCCTCAAGCTTGCAGGTGGGACATGATCCCTGTGGGGGCAGTGGGTTGAGACAGGCTCATACCCAGTGTCCTCCTTTGCTATATAGAAACATGGTCCAGGAGGCTTTGGATGGCACCAGATGGGAGCCTGGAGTGCTGCGGTCCAATGCTGGCACACGTGTAAAGTATGTTATTGTTTGACTTGTTTTAATTTTTTGTCTGTATTATTGAAGACATGGAAAGCCAGATTGAATATAAGTCTTCCCTGTGGGGTTTGAGGGTCTAGATGTGTCTTAAGCTTGGTGTGAATGTCAGGAGCAGATTGGGAAATAGAAGAGCGAGTTAACAAGGGTTATGCCCTCAGGTGACTGAGGGTCTGCCTTAGTACATGTAGTTAAGGCAACTGTGAGGCAAGAAAGGAACTCAGCTGGATTTTTATCAGGCTGCTGAGCAAATTTGTGGAACTTTTGATAAGTTGTGGCTTTGTGGGAAATATTTTTGAGATGTATTAACTGTGATTAGGGAAGACTGAGTGTAATTTTATGCATCTTGTACTTCTGGATGTTCAAGACTAAATTGAAGTGAGACCTGTGTTAATTAAAATTAATTTCTTGCTATCTATTAAGGGCAATTAGTCTCAGAATTTACCTTAGGACCAAATAGTGTTTCTCTTTTGTAATCTTGATCAGAAAATCAGGGGTTCCACTGAGTTATAGAATGTCATAGCAGAAGTTCTCTTATATCCTGGATCCTCATCGACTTTGGAGGGCGGGGCAAAAATATTGCTTATCCTCTTAGCCCATTTATCTTTTTAAGTTTTGATCTCTAAACCTCAGTACTTGAATATCTAGAAGAGAAGGCTAAAGACATTACGTTGTTGTTGTGGTTGTTTTTTAATCTATATTTATTTGGTACAGGGTTGCACTGCACAGCTAGAACTTATAGTGATCTCTTGTCTCAGCCTCCCCAGGGCTGGGATTACAGGCATGCACTACCACGCCCAGTTGCAGTGGCCAGCTCAGCCCTGCAGTACCGTGGATCGAACCTTGGTCCTTGCGCTTGCCAGGCAGATGCTTAGACTGCCAAGCTATCTCCCTGGCCAATGACATTACATTGTAGTGGGAGCAATACACTTAATTATTCAAATTTTGTCAGAGTATTAAGTACCTTGAAATGTAAAGTATAAAGAGAGAACTGTTACTATTTTTTTTTTTTTTTTTTTTAATGTGTTTGGTACAGGATCTCCCTATGCAGCTCGGACTCGTAGTGATCCTCCTTTTTCAGCTTCCCCAGTGCTGGGTGTTTGCCACCATGACTGATCTAGGTGGTTGGCTCAGCGTGCCAGCCCTGGTTCCTGCACTTGCCTAAGCAGGCACTTAGTCTGCTGAGCTATCTCTCTGGCCCTGAGGACTGTTATTTCTTACCAACCATCGATGTTCTAGTAGTTAAATGCCTGTAGAATGTTAACAGACAACAGTTATATAGTTTTACAGAGAAAATTTGACATCAAGAACCATACATAGTAGTGTAGCACAACAGGCGCGATGCTCTCTCCCCTTTGGCTAAGCAGCTCTAAACAGCGCATGCGCAGCATACACAGGACACATTTTTGTTAGAAAATTATGATTTGACTACTGACCTCATGTTGGTTTAACATGAACCTCTTATTACAAATATCTAGAGCATAAGAGGAAGACATGTTCTAATCTGAAAGAAAATATCACTATAAACAATCTCAGTTTTATGTTGTAGAATACTATACATTTGGAAGACATAAATACATTTAATACACCATGATATTAGCAATGACAAATTATCATTAATTTGGGTTTGTTTAGTTTTATACCAAGAGCATTTTTTTTTTCTGTGTTTAGGACAGGGTCTACAGGGTCTCACTATGTAGTTCAGACTCGTAAATGATTCTCTTGTTTTCAGCTTCTGAAGTGCTGGGATTACAGGCATGCGCCACCACGCCCAGTCTCAACTGCCACCTCAGCGTGACCCGCGGACGGGGCCAGCACAGCATTCCAGGGATCAAACCCCGGCCACTGAAGAGCATCTTTTAATAAAAAAATACCTTGTCATATTTTTGGAGACTTAACCTTCTGATAATGACCAATGTAAACATACTGCAATAATATATTTTGAGCAGTATTTATTGGGGTGTCTCCCATAAGGCTATGGAGACTATTGGGGCTCCTAATTAAAGAACAAAAAATGGTTAATGTTATTCCTGGTAGCTCCGTTTTTATTCATCAATTGGAGTCCTGTCCAAGTCTCTTTTCACCAAGGGATGTTTAGTTATCTTATAACCCATGAAAGTAAGATCTCAATATTTAACACATTAAATATGAATAAGAGAGATTCTCAAGTTATAATGTATAAACAACAATATGTATAACATTTAACAAACCAATTTTGACATTATTTTGACCAACTGACAACTTTGGTGGAAGCATATCTTTAATTTAGATGATGCCTATCTATAAACCAAATTAAATTACAGCCAAACACTTCAAAAATCTAAAAGTCTAAAAAGAAGAAAAATTTGTTGAGCTCATGTAAAACAGCTGTTAACAGATTGAACAGAGATAAATAAACAGAAACACAAGACAGTTGGCTTATAAAATCAAAGTGTACCCAATTTTAGCCAAAATTAAATTACAATAATTTTTAAATTTGTAATTATAAAAAGACTAGTTATAACTTCTTGTAGGTCAATTAGCAGAGATCTTTTGTAAGAAGGATTTGAAAAACATAAAAGCCTCATATTTATAGTTACTATGTTTTTCCTTTAGGTCTAGTACAGTGTACCAAGTTTGAGTGGGAGGAAGCCAAAAGAGCAGAGCATAAGTATTAGGGACAGTAGGGTGGAGGGTGGCAACCATAGCACTGACAGCTCACAATTCCTGCCCTGGCCTTGCAGGCCAGCAAGTGTATTCCGGGGGACTGACACTTCTTCAATAGACCTGACTCAAGCAGTCTTTGAGCATGGGGTTAATCCCTTTTCAGCTTTTATGGCCATTGGGTATTGTCTCAAACAAACTGGCTTCATATGTCCTTCTAACTCCACTGTTACTGGGGCACATGAATTGACAGACCTGGGGGACTGTCCTTTGCCCAAGCTTTGGAAAAAGCTGAACACTCTGGTTTGCAAGTGGGGCCATTCATTGAACTCAGGACCCATAGTGACTAAATTTTGAAGTGAGTCAAGAGCCTCCCTCGGTCATACTTTTCAAAGGGGTCATCACCTGTTTTCAGTGTATGACTAGGAGGAAACCCATTCTTGTTGTGTTGGTGTCACCAAGAGAGCAGGGGGAGGCCCCGAGGATGAGAGGACAGCTACCCTGCCTTGGGGCATGAGAGCAGTAGCCCTGCCCAAAGACTGTGAGGGTGGCCTCCCCTGTCCAAGGAACCTTTAGTGGATTTTCCAATAGGGGCCCACAGTTTCTGCACTCCCTCTGAGAGAGAAACTAAGACAAGAAACCCCCAAACTGAGAAATAGCCCACCTGTGAGAAATGAGGTGGGATGGGTGTTAGATGCCAGCTAGAAAGGCAAATAGGCAGGTCCTGGAAGAGAGGAGAGTGGCTCACAGAAAGGGACACTCAAACTGGCTTTGACTTCCAGGAGCCACATGCCCTGCTGATCTGATTCACAGCACCAAAATGTTAGGTTTTCAGCCTAGTAGACAGGCAGAAGAAAAGAGAAGCCTTTATTGAGGACACAGATAGGACCACAGTAAAATGGCAGGGATCCTCTGACCTGAAGCAAAGGGAGCTGGACCCTATGCTGCCTGAGATAATTTTATCCTCATATATTTCAATAAGTGTCTCTAGAAGATTTTGCTAGGGGTAGAGTTTGAGGGGGCGGCTTATTGAGACATAAGGGCTGAGAGAAGGAGATGGGGGAAGCGGTCATTGGAAAGATAAACTGTTGTTTCTGTGCTTCAGCCATGTTAGACCATCATAATGGTGCAGCAATTTATATTCGGCCCAGAACCTATCAGGCTCTAGCTGCGAAGGCCATTGTTTCTAGTGAGTGATTTCATTATGTTTACCCTAGGCATTACTTAAAAATATGCTTAAAGTTTTCAATTGGACAGTCTTATAACCTTTAGAGCTTCTACATTAGGGAATGCGTGATCAATATTTGTAAATATTCTGAGTTTTTGGGGGGGTACTTTGATTCAGATACAAAGATTTTTTTATTAAGCTTAATTGTTCGAACCTATATTCCTATTTTATTGATAATTTTATCAATTAATTTTGATGATAGGGTATTATGTTCTTGTTTACAAGTTGTACCTTTTATAAGTAACACTCGTTCTAAAGTGATTTCAAGGACAGTCTGAACCACATAGTTGGACCCTGTCTCAGAAAACAAAAACAAAGACCACAAAAGGTAAACATTAAGAAAACTATTGGCATTCTGATAATGCTTTTTTTCTTTTTTTATTCCTTCTCTTTTCAGATTCTGTAGTTATTTTTAAATATATTATTTCAAGAGATTTGGAGTAAACGAAGAAAGGTTGGTAACTTTTAATGCAGATGTAATTAAATCTTTTGTTATACAAGTATTTCTGAATTTTTAGAGCAATCATCTTTGCTTAAAATATTTTTCTTCCTTTTAATTCTTTTTTTTTCCTGCCTTTAGTACAGGGTCTATAGGGTCTGCAGGGTCTCACTATGTAGATGGAACTCATAGTGATCCTCCAGTTTTCAACCTCCCAAACCCTGGAATTACAGGGGTGCGCCACCATGCGCAGTCTCAGTCACTGTCTCAGAGTGCCCCAGGGGCAGGGTCGGCATGGCACGCCACACTGGGTCTGGGACCCAGCCGCTGTGCTCTACCTAAGCAAGGTGCTTTAGTCTGCTGAGCTATCAGGTCAGCCCCTTTTAATTGCTTTCTATGAAAACATTTTCTTTTTAGAAAATTTCAAATAGACACAACAATGTGTCCCTTCTCCCAACCAGCATACATACCTTGAATACTGGGTCAGTCTGTGGTCAGTTTTGCTTTCATTTCAACACAGTTTACTCTTTTTTTTTTTTTTTTTTTGGCAGAACCAGGGATTGAACTCAGGCCCTTACGCTTGCCAGGGAAGTGCTTATTCCACTGAGCCATCTCCCCGGCTCCCACAGTTTACCCTTTTCTCTCCACTTACCCTACACTGCCTGAGATAATTTTATCCTCATGTATTTCAGTGTTTCTAGAAGATAAAGGCTTTTTTGAGACAGAGTCGCACTATGCGGTTCAGGCTGACCTTGAACTCACTTTGTAGCCCCCATTGAACTATCAGTGATCCTTGTGTCTCAGCCTCCTGAGATCGGGGATTACAGGTGTTTGCCACCATGCCATGCCTAGCATGGCTTTATTTTACTTTATTTTATGAAAGCACATCTTCAAGAATTTATAGCCAGGCATGGTGGCACATGCCTATAATCCTAGTACTCAGGAGGCCAAGGCAGGAGAAGCCTTGCAAGTTTGAGACCAGCCTGGGCTACAAAGTGAGCTCAAGGCCAACCTGAGCTGCATAGCGAGACCCTGTCTCAAAAAGGAAAAAAATTTATAATTGCTTGATAACATCAACCATCCAGTCAAACAAACTAAATTCTAGTAACATGTTAGTGTCATATAGTTGAAATCATCCTGTAGAATTTTGTACCTTGCTTTGTATATCAGAAGAGCCATGTAGGAAAACTGCATTTTGGATATATTTAAAAGTGGAACTCATTCATTTTATTTGCTGACATGGTCACCTTCCTCTTCTCCACTAAATGATGGATGTTTTAGTTCTGAAAGGAGATGAGAGGCTGACTGTCAAATATTTTGATTTATACATGAGTGTGGTGGTGACGGGAGCTGGAGAGTTCTCTGGCTGCAGCTCAGGGTCCAGCAGATCATGGGTGGGGAGGAAGAGAGGGCGGCCACACAGATGGACAAGTGGGGGCTGTTACTCTTGTGATTGTCTCTGAAACTCCACAGCTCATCCTTTATTACAGCTTTTGAAAGTAGGCTCTTCATCTCTTTGTTCCTGACAAAGAAGGCTAGAACAGCCAGAGCAATCACACTGGGACAGAAGCCAGCTAAACTGGAAGAAACAACTGCCTCAGGGGCCAGACTTGCTCCCACTTGGTCACCTGTAGCATAACAAGACTTCTTAGGGGATGTCTATAGGGAACTAACAATGAGAGCTGTCTCAAAGGTGACAAAGGAGAAAGTTGGCAAGTGTGAATAAATACAATAATGAGGAAGACAGATACTCAGACTGTTTAGAGATCCCCACATAGAAAATCTGTCTGTAGGCATTATCTGTGACACCAAAGTTTGGAGCACTTCCTGGTTCTTCTCATAAATAAAGTGATAAATGTCTCCTACTGATCCTCTGTAGCCAGTCAACTTAAATCAGTCTTCTTTGTACATCTAGGAGAAAATACAATGTCTTCACTTGATTTCTGTAGGTCTTGTGGTGGTCTCCAAATTCCAATCTCTGCCAGTTCTCGGCTCTTGTTACTAGTGGGAAAGCCCACCATTTGTTGATCACGAAACATTGCTGTTAAGAAACTATATGCTTGGGGCTGGTGAGATGGCTCAGTGGTCTAAAGCACTTTCTTAGAACAAGCTCAGCAAAGCACAGGGACCTCAGTTCAATCCCCCAGCACCACATGCCAGCCAGCCTCACCCCCTGGTGGGCTGAGCTGGCCACACACACACACACACACACACACACACACACACACACACAAATAAAATTAAAAAGAAACTATATGCTTTTCTGATTTTTAAACTTAGTTTTAGGGTTAAGTTACAGACTTTGTTTACATTTCGTCAGTTTTCCACAAATATCCTTTTCAAAGATTCAATCTGATATACACATTGCATTTAGTCTCTTAGGTCTCATTGCTTGGTTTTTAGTTGAGTATTTTCTTTTTGGTGTGTATACTATTATAAAAACTCAATTCAGTAATATATAAATGAAAAAATGAAATTTTTTCTATTCTCTCTTATTCCCTCTACATCATTTCCCCAGGGATACTATTATTAACAGTCTATTTCTAGACTTTTAAAGTATATTTATATAACTATTTAAATAGGATTTTCATCCTAGACATTACTTTGCAGTCTTTTCCATATATGTGTGCATATATGCATATATGTATCTATACGTTTTTACTTTTTTGTCTATTTGTGGCACTGGGGAGTGAACCTAAGATGTCTGAATTGAGCTACACCTCCAGCCCTTTTTACTTTTTATACAGGATATTGCTAAGTTGCCTAAGATGCCTCTAACTGTAGTTCCTCCTGACTCAGCTTCCTGAATAGCTACAATTACAACTGTTCACCACCTATGAAGAAGTCTGTCGCCAGTTTTTCCCTATTGTCAGTGGTACTGCAGTGAATCGTGCTGAATACACAGTGAAATAAATACACTGTGTGTCTGTGTGCCTGTCTGAATATTTCTGAGTATAGTCAAGATCAAAAGTCAAGTGGTCTTTGGAAAGTTTATCAAATTGTACTCTCCTTAAAAGTGTATTTAAAAAACTTACTGAGACTTGGAGCTTATGAAATTCAAGCTTTTCATAGGTATTAACTTTTGTAAGAAACTGTCTTTTTCAGTCTCCTTTTATGTATGCACAATAGTGTTCTCCAAAGGTAACATGATGTTTGACATCATCACTTTAATAGCCATTGGAAAGGGTCCATAATTATTTTAGCATTTTCTGGAATTTTCTAAAGTAGTAGACTGAGAATATGCATATGTGACTTTTTAGGAATTAATACTTTTACTGTAGTCTTATGAAGTATTGGTCATCCTTGCTATAACCACTGTCATGTCTGCAATTTTTTTGCAGAACTAAATGTGGTAATAGTTATAAAATTATATGAGATATTGTCTGAAACAGCACAATGTCTGCCACAGGATTTAATGCCCAGCACATATTGGTCCCTTGTCCCACTGCCTTGTCCTGAATGTTGGCCATATCTAAAATTGCATGAGTGGTGTTGTATAAGTCCTTTCCCTACTGCACCTTGCTCTTTCCAGTTCTTTATCATAAATATTCCTTTATTTTCTGCCCCACCCTCAGTTCACATTTTTTCCAATTTTTCTTAATTAGTACATTTATAATTATTGTAATCAATAAATTCTTAGAAAACTAAAATGCCACCAATTTTTTGTATTAAAAATAGAATTTTTAGGGGGCTGGGGAGATGGCTCAGTAGAATAAGTGCTTCCCTGGCAATCGCAAGGGTCTGAGTTCAATCCCCAGTTCCGCCAAAAAAAAAAAAAAAAAGAATTTGTTGTTTATATTCATCTATAAATGGATATATAGTGTTTTAAAATGAATTTATGGGGGCCAGGGAGATGCTCAGTAGAATAAGCGCTTCCCTAGCAAGTGCAAGAGCCTGAGTTCAATCCCCAGTTCTGCAAAAAAAATAAATAAATAAAATGAATTTACATTTAAATTTTAAATTCTAGTGCTTCTTCAGCCTTCTAGAATATTACTCTGCATAAGCCAAAGATCTTAAATATCCTTGATAATTGGTAAGAATGTGAAGCATTCCTGTAATCAGATGTTGGAGCAACTATGTGCTAGAGCTGTGCCCAGCAAACCCACCTGAGGGTTAGCTGGCACTTTCTGGTTGTTACACACTACTGTATTTCTCTGAAGGTGAGATTGGGTAGGGGTCAGGAGTTTAACTCAGTGGCTCAGCACCTGCTGGGCAAGCATGAGGTTGTGAGTTCGATTCCTGGTGCCCCTGCTCCCCCCCCCCAAAAAAAAAGCCAGGCATCATGGTGCACGCCTGAAATCCTGGCACTCAGGAGGATGAGGCAGCAGGACTATTGCAAGTTTGAGGCCAGCCTGGGCTGCAAAGTGAGCTCAAGGCCAGCCTAAGCTGCATGGGTCTTACAGTAATTTTTGCTCCGAAAGACTTAATAGGACTTATTTTCAGGAAAGTCTTGTTTTTCTATACACAACAATATATATTTATTCATGTACAAAAGTCCACATTTATTCAAATGCAGTCATGTTGTCTGGAACATAATGATTCTCCAATCCCTGAATTCTGGCCTGAATTTGTAACTCCATTTCCTGTGGACCCATTGGCCAAATCTTTGATGTCCAGCAATAGAACACTCTCCTTAAGTGAACATTTGTCCATGTAGGCTACTCCTAGAGCATTGGCAACAGAGCTTTTGGTGATTTATTCCATGACTTCTTCATGCCAGTCACAACTTCTTGCAGGCTGGGCTTTACAAGTGTCCATTAAATCCAGTAAGTGTTTGTTGAAGACTTCTGAGGCAGGAGTGTCAGCAAAACCAATGACAGTTAAGAATGATGGCACACAAAAAGCAATGAAAAATTGCAGGCACCAAAATTCAAAGAACATTTCTTCATTTCATATGAGTGCATTAAGTACATCTGTTATAACCCTGACATTGAATTATGAAGATTCATATCAGACACAGCCACATCCATTTGTTAACCAGTGTGCGCGTTACTCCTGCCTTGTATCTGCACTATGGTCATTAGACACTTAGCGTCAAGTTCCTCTGTTTATATAGGCACTTACCTCTTGTCCAAAGGCACTTACTTGAGTATTTACAAATGCATTTGTTATAGTTTATATGATCATTTATTTTAAGTATTGTCAATGTATTTGTATTGAATTATATATCAATATTATTTCTAAATCCATGCATCCAGGGTGTGTTGCAATGAACATACTAAATGTGTCCATCTGACTGATGGGTTTAACTGAGGCTTATTTTGAGGCTGGGGCTTATATTGCAAGAATCCTGAAAAATTATGCTAGGGCTTATTTTCCATTAGGTTTTATTTTCTGGGAAATACAGTATTAATCCGGACTCCAACTCTATAATGCTAGATTATTATTTGTATGATATTGATAAGCTCCAAATTATTTTCTGTTAGCCACACTTGGTGACACACCTCTAATTCCAGCACTCAGGAGGCTGAAGCAGGAGCATCACTGAGTTCAAGGGCAGCCTGGGCTACATAGTGAGTTCGGGGCCAGCCTGAACCACATAGTGAGATCCTGTCTCAAAAAACAAAACAATGAATAAGTAATTTTCCTTAGGAAATCTTTACTGATTGGGGGAGCAGGCAGGGAGTCAGGTCCTCTATACCTATGCAGCACCAAGTCATACCTTCTCAGAATTTACCACAGTTGCAGTGTTGTACAATGGTACCCTAGTTCATGAGTGCTTTTGTTTGTGAGCAATTTGTTTCAGAATCAAGCATTTGGAAAAACTTTGATTTTGTTTGTGATTTCTATATTGGGTGATGAACATGACCATGGCCATCTTTCCCACAAAAAGAAAACATGCTATCTTTTCTGGAGTCATAGAATGAATTAAGTTCATGAACCCACTGTATTTGGTTTTTTTTTTTTAACAAAAAATACAATTTTTATTTTTTTACAGTTTCAAAACTGATTAATAGAACACTTTCAATAATTAATACATTGTACATTGTTATCTTAGTGGTTATTCATAGTACAAGATGCAGACAGAATATCCTGTTTAAACACTATTAGTACAAATCTTCTCATTGAATTAAGTGAAAATAGCTGTATATCTATCCTAACTATTCTGTATATATAGATACAAAGTGGTCCTTCCTTTGTATCCCCCTTTTTTGTTTAATCCTGTCAGAGATGGGTATTCCATTGGCATCTAAATACTATAGGTGCATAAATTCAACAAAACAATCCAACACAGTCCAGCAGTCCACAATAGTAGTGGGTTATCTGCAGAAGTTGTTGACTTGAGCCTTTCACAGCTCAGCATATTAACATGGCTTTACTTTATGTACCTCATTTTTATACTTTTCTGCTGGATGGTTAAGACCAAGATAAAGCAAGACCTATATAACAAGAAATGTAACTTTTGTATCTGATAAGGTTAGTCAAGTACCCTCAAGATTTATCCTATAACCCTGTACCACAGTTTGCAGATCCTTTGTCAGTGTCAGCCATATAGATGAGTCATGACCATTGCTTGACCAATTTACTCTCTGTGAAAGCCTGAGAGAATGTTTTCTCTCCCTGTGACTCTCCTTAGGTACACTCTACAACATTGATCACTCTGCTCTGTGGCTCCATAATCTCCTTAACCCACTGTATTTGCTTGTGTGCTAATTTGATTCATTTTTTCTCCTCAAGTACAAAGTGTGCCTCTACTGTGTAAAAAGACACATTTGTTTGTGTTTTCCTTTATGTTTCAACCTCAAGTACTGTCTAGTACATAGTAGTTGAATGAGCAGCAGTGAATGGGGTCAGAGCTGCAAAGGCAGAGCTGATGTATTAATCATTTTTTCCATTTTGATAATGAAATACTTGAGGCAATGTAACTTAAAAAGTAGCAGTTTATTTAAGGTATAGTTTTAGAGGGTAAAGGGCATGCCACCAACATTGGCTCAACTCTGGTAAGGTCCTCCTGGGGGCTAGCATACAGGATAGCAGGAATACATATGAAATGGACAGATTGATAAAAGCTCAGTGGCCCTAAATGAGAAGGTGAGGGGCTTGGTCCAAAGACTCAGCTATTCTAGGTTTTATCATTAGAGCCTGGTGTAGAAATATAGCAACTTGTTATCTTTGCTTCATATCCATGCTTGCACGTAAACTCTAGATTCATGTGCGGAGACAGGTCCCATTTCCTTTGTTCTGGACTATCTTTTCAAAGAAGTTTGTGTAGCTAACAGCTTCAGAAAAGATGAAGTGTTACTCTCTGGAGCACAAGCAGATACACTTCCTGCTCAAAAGAGATCCAGGTTCCTCAAGATCAGGAGCCCTGTCCTGTATCTCAGCCTCCTGCATGTAGATATCACCTAGCCTTCTTCACAGGGTCATGTGGAAATTAGGGCTTGAGAAACCAGTGCAAGTGATAACCCTCTGGCTACTGCTATTACTAGGGTAGAAAGTTCTTTGCCGCTTACCCAAGGGTTTTGTGTCTTCCAGCATCTATGAAACTTATAGAATAACTTGTGATTATGCTGACCCAGATGGCTTTTATTTTCTTTCCGGACTATGATAAGAAGACAAATTTATTTTTATTTGCTGACATAATCAATTTCTGAGTCTGAATATTAGAGACTAGTCCCAGGAGCATGCGTTAATAGATACGTAAGATATCCTGGAAGATAGCAACAAATTTCTGTATTCTTAAAGAATTATTGGACTGGAGAGATGGCTCAGTGGTCTAAAGCACCTACTTGGAACAAACTTGGCAAAGCACAGGGACCGCGGTTCGATTCCCCAGCACCACATGCCAGCCAGCCCCGCCTCCTGGTGGGCTGAGCTGGCCACACACACACAATAAATAATTTTTTTTTTAATGTAAAAAATAAAAAAAAGGTATACTTTAAAAAAAAACTGTTTAAAAAAAGAATTATTGATATGAAGAGCTCTTGACTGTGGTGGTGCCTGTATCCCCAGTCCTGCAGGAGGATGAGGCAACAATATCACAAGTTCAACCAGCCTGGCTGACTTAGGAAGGCCAGGTCTCAAAATGAAAATTCAAAATTCCAAGAATGTAGCTATTTGACTAGAAGTTCAAGTGTGAAAGGAGGGAATGATCCACAACCTGGGAGGCAGGTGGGAAGTAGTCTGGAGGGTTTCCAGTACTAATTTGAGCCTAATATCATTATTTGGATCAGGGAGCAGAATAGTATGGACAGCTGACTTGGAAATCCTGTGGTATTATATTATGGTTCAGCACCACGGCTGATTGCTTACCTGGCCCACTTGGCAGGGTAAGCTGGATGGAAGAGAAAGAAAAATTGCATCACAGTCCAGGCAGACAGGCCCATTGACAGCACTGTTAGATTACATGGAATTTTCTGGGGGCTTGTCATGGGATGCATGCAAATGCCTCTGTCTGCTTCACCCTGGTAGTGAGGATATATTTTAAGAAATAAATCACAGCAGCTGTTAAGTTGTATCTCATTCATGATGTGGAGCCCACATGGCTTTGGCATGTGGGCTGATTTGTGAGTTGCAAAGCATGATGTAAGAGAGAAGTGGTGTTTATTGTTTGCATTCCCTCTGGATGTTAGCTGGGTTCCAGGGAGGTGACAGGTCTTTTAATTCAAGAGAGGATCAGAGGAGAGAAAGAGAACAGAGAACAAAGCCTAGAGCTTATGAAACTAATGGAGTGGTTTTGCATTCTTAAGATTTGGTGTTGGTTCCTGACCACATTTCTTGATCCCAGAATTCAAATCCAAATAGACTACACAAAAATTTCAACAAGAAGAATAGTTTGTATATTGTTGCTATTTTAGAATAGTGGCATGTAAGACTATATAAATATATAGCACACTAAATATTTGAAAGTTTTATAGTGGGCAGTTTTTAGAAAATCATTTATTTTAATTGCTAGAACTTAATTATGGTACTGGAACTGGAGTATTGAACAACAGCTTGAGCCACATCAAATATTCATGGTGGATAACTGCAGATTTGAGGTATTCCAGAATTTTATTTTGATCTGTTTTTTTTTTCTCATTATATTTATTATACCATTATTGTCATCATGGGATACTGTTAAACTAGCTTTTATTAACTCACGTTATTTTGTAGTTCTGATGGTGAATATGGAAGGTCTATTTCATTTTTGTTACTACAATGTGGCTGTTAGTTTAATAGCTATCATAAGTGAGAATTTAATTTAATTAAGATCTATATACAGTTGTCCCTTGGTATCTAAGGGGGATTGGTTCCAGGACCACTTCATTTGTTTGTTTGTTTTTTGTGGTACTGGGGATTGAACTCAGGACCCTCTGCTTGCCAGGCAAGTACTTGGACTGCTTTGAAAACCAAAATCTGCACATTTGAATCTCTTATAGAAAATGTTACATATTTTGCATATAGTCCACATACATTCTCCCATGCACTTTATTTATTCTCTTTTTATTTGGGTACTGGGAATTGAACTCAGGATCTTGCGGCAAGTGTTGTGCTCTCAGCTATATCCCTGGCCCCCTCCCATGTACTATTTATTTATTTATTTATTTAGTACAGGGTCTACAGGATCTCACTACACAAAAAGGACTCTGAGTGATCCTGCTGTTTTCAGTCTCCCAAGTGCTGGGATTACAGGCAGTGCTACCAGGCCCAGTCTCATTTACCATTTTAGTGCACCCCGGGGGTGGGGCTGGGACAGCATGCCTGGGATTGAGACCTGGCCACTGCACTCTCTGGCCAGCCCAAAACTTTAGAAGGATTCTCTCTCTCTTTTTTTTTTTTTTTGGTGGGGCGGGGGGAGGCGCTGACTCAGGCTGCCTTAAGGGTGGGTCTGGTGTGGCATGTGGTGCTGGGGATCGAACCATGGTCCTGTATGCCTGACTGAGTTTTCCCAAGCAGGCACTTTAGACAACTGAGCTAACCCATAAGCCCCCCCTCCCATGTACTTTAAATTATTCCTAGACTACTTATAACATCTAACACAATATATATTTACATATAACCCATATATTCCTCTCATATACTTTAAATAATCTCTGGGTTACTTATAATAACTAGTTTTCTAAAAATGCTATAGAAATAGTCATTGCATTGTTTAGGGAATAATGGGAAAAATTTTCAAAACTCTGTACATGTTCAGTACACACACACACAATTTCCTCCTGAATATTTTTGATACACAATTGGATGAATCACAGATATAGAACCCACAGTCAAAGGATCTACCTAGGGGATGGGGAGACGGCTCAGTGGAATAAGTGCTTCCCTGGCAAGCGCAAAGGTCTGAGTTCAATCCCCGGTTCCACAAAAAAAAAAAAAAAAAAAAAAGAAAAGAAAAAAAAAGGATCTATCTAATCAAATATATAAATGCATTTCTTGACCACTTTTTTAAAGGAGAATAAAAATAGTAAAAAAAAATTATAAATGATGGAGAAATTTACTGAACAAAGTGATAGGAACTGAACAATGGTTGTTATATTGCATATTGTTGTCTTCAAATTAAGTTGTTCAGCGTGCCAGATATAAGCATGCAAATTGGTCAAAAGATGAAGAGAAGAAAAAAAAAATTTAAACATTAACTGTTTCTGTCAATAGACCAGTTGAAATTAGCAGTACTATTATCCAAGTTATCCTGTATATATACAGATTTTTTTCCTTCTTTCTTTTCTCTTTTCCCTCATCCCAGTCATTCCTTCCCTTTGAATAGTTCTTTCCCTGTCACAGTATCTATTATACCTTTCAGGTTTTATTTACTCTTTCAGGTTCTTACACTAGGGAGATGATACGTCTACACACAGGGGTCTGATGTATTTCACTCATGAGTATGGCCTCTTGTTGCATCCATTTATCTATAAAAGCCTTGAGTTTATCTTTATTTTTTGTTTATGTTTTTATACTGGGGATTGAACTTGGGACATTGACTTGTTAAGCAGTCTCTAATGCCATTTACTATATCCCCAGCCCTGAGTTTATCTTTCCTTATAGCTGAGGAATACTCTATTGTATATAAATACAATATTTTTATCCATTCCTCAGTTGATGGGCATTTGGTGCTTTGTAAGTTTTAGTTATGACAAACTGCTGTAAAAATGTGTGCACATGTAAGGCTGTGGTGTGACGTTTGCAGTTCTTCTGGAAAAATACCTAGCCAGGGAATAGCTGGGTTGAACAGGACCTCTAATCCTAGTTTGTTTGGTTTTTTCCCTCAGGAATCTCCATACTGATTTCTATAGTGGTTGTACTACCAAGAGTATAGAAGGGTCCCTTTTCCCCCAACCCCATTCCAAGCCCCTGTCGACACTTATTATTGGTTGACTTCTTATTTGCCATTAATTTGAAAGATAGTTTTACAGGGTGTATCAATCTGGGTTGGACATTTATTTCTTTCAGGACATGATACACTTTACTCCAAGATTTTCTTGACTTTATGGTTTCTTCTGAGAAATCTGCCATGAACCTGATATTACTTCATAGGTGATCTGTTTCTTTTCTTTAACAGTTTTTATGTGGTTTTTGTTTTGTATTTAGTACAAAGTCTACAGGGTCTCACTACACAGCTTGGACTCGTAGTGATCCTCTGCCTGTTTTCAGCCTCCCAAATGCTGGGATTACAGGCACGTGCCACCATGCCCAGTCTCAGTTGCCATTTCAGCTTGGCCTATGGGTGGGGGCGGCACTGCATTCTGGGGATTGAACCCTGGCTGCTGTGCCCTGCCTAAATAGGTGCTTTAGTCTGCTGAGCTATCTGACTGGCCTTGCAAAGTCTTTTTAAATCCTTTTTTGTTGACTCCTGCTGTTTTGCTGACACCTATCAGTCTTATATTGTTTCTCTTAGCACAATCTTGCAGCTATTAAATTGTTGTTTCTTGGTTCCTTATTATTTTTAAGAAGTCTTTCATTTTAGGGTAATTAGGTGCAATTGTCTGAAAGTCTACTTTCAGTTTTGTTCAAGCAGTTTTGCCAGCTTTTAATGGAATTCTTAATTTCCTAGATAGCTGTTTTTTATCTGGTTCATGCATTCTAAATCTTTCATGTATTGTTCAACATTTCCATCATTTTTCTATAATTCTCTATTTTTTATCTATCTCCTCTTTAAATGTGCTGAGCAATTCTCCCATTATTGTCATTTCATTTGTTTTTCACCTCAGAGATTATTTGTGATCTGATTTGTTCTATAACCTGATGGAGTTGCTTCTTTACTTTAGTTGCTATCATTTCAGAAATTTCAGTGTGTGACTTCCAAGTTCCATGTTTTTGTCTCCTGATCCTGTTCTGGGTGGGCTGGAGGTCCGAGATTGTTTTTTCCTCTTGGTTTTGACATGTTCAAAGCTCCTGCAGTTCAGCAGTGCTCAGCTCTGCTCCTCCAATGGTAAGGAGGATAGGTCATGGGTCACTGAGGTTACTGAAGCTGAGTCTTCTGAAGCTGTCTGGGGCTCAGTGAGGCTTCTGCGATGGTGGGGCTAGGGCACAGCTTACCAATGCCTCCACACAGGGCGTGGAGCAGGAAAGCTCCCTTGATGTGGGGGTGGGGTGGGGCGTAGCTCCCCGAGATGCCTGAAGCTGTCCAGGACTCAGCCAAGGCTTCTGAAACTCACCACTGTTTTATAGTAAGCAGTGCCACTTTTTTTTTTTTTTTTTTAAATAGCAACAGAGAGAAGATTATGACAGTAGTTTATCTGAAACTCATAGAAGTGATTGACTAGAGTTGCTCTCAGTTTTGCTAAGGCTTATCTTGGACATTGATCATTCAGAATCATTTACTAAATACCTCTCTCTATGTGGTTCTATCCTCAACAGTTGGGAAATGGACATAGTCACTGTTATTTATGTCAGTACTATATGATGTGAATAAATAAATGACCTTTAAACAGGTAGGAAGAAAAGAAGAGCTGAGGCACTTGGCCTATCATTAGACACTGCATGGAGGTAATTTCAAAGTGGCTTTAACTGTAAAAGAGAGATCTTGTTCAAATAGGGAAGGTAGGAGGGTTGTTACAGTGAAGACGAGGGAAGGATTCAGCTTTGAGGGTCCTAGGCTGGTAAGTGGAAGAAAGGATTGAAGAGATGAATTGTGTATTATCCTTCCCAAGAAAGTAAAAAAAGGAGTTTTTACTTTCTTGGGAAGGAGTAACTGAGTGTGCAAGTGGACAACACCGGACCATGTACACAATACAGACCTCTGATCCATCACCAGCAGCAACCTGCCCAGGAACCCACCATTTACCTACTGTCAGCATTTTAGGAAACCATCTTACCCTATGTCAGACTTAGAAGAAGTCATGGGACTAATTGCAGCAACAATTTAGAAAGCTAAGCAGTAATGTCTACAATAGACCCAAATATCTAGGACTTGACCAATAACTGAGTTTCCCTAAGTTTTGTCCTCACTTCCCACTTAGAATTAACCAGAGAAAGGCAAAAACATACCACAAACCATAGGCTGTTTGCCAGAGGCTGCCTCCTTTTAGGTAGCTAGTCCAAGTCTCCATGTGCAAAAGTCTCTAATAGAGCAAGCTTGAAACCCCCTGATTTCCACTGTAAAGCGTTCTCACTCCTCTGCTACCTTTGAGTCTCTAGCGAAACCCAACTGATGGTGGCTGACCCACTGTCACAGTGAGCTCTGAATGAACAGCCTTTGGGTTCCTCACTTGGCGGGACTTCTTGGTTTCCGTAGGATCCTGATGAGGCTTTTGATGATTCTGCTGCAAAGTGGCTTCCCATTTTACCAAGGGAAATGCTAGGAGAAGGTGGATTAGCTACAATACATGTGGGTTTCTGCTTTTTGAGGGTCAGTAGGAAACACTGTTTTTTTCCTATGAGTAAAATGGAAAGAGCACAGATGCCAATAGAGTAGGCAATGGGAAAGGATGCTGTTTTCTTGTAGTCTGAAGAGGTTTTGATTTTAAAAGGATGACTAAGAGGATATTCAGTTCTGGGAACAGAGATCAGTAAGTGACTATCCTGTACTCACCTATACATCCCAATGTCCATTATACTATCTGAAGAAAGATAAGATTTTTCAATAACTTTTAGTGAGAGGGAACTGCCTATCAGCTGCTTGGAAATTACCCACATTGGCTTAAAATTTAGGGCAGTACCCACTTTTCTACTTCCTAACTTTTGACAAGTTTCAGTTAATATATGTCTCACAACAGTATAGGAGAAATCATAATATACTGACTAAGAGGAATTCCAACCTTCAGTTTGTTTACCACTTTATTATGTGCATAGTTTAAAGTCCTGGCCTCCAGATGTTTTGATCAAAGCTGCCTTTCTGCTCGTAGAAAGCAGGATGTTATTTGACACTGGGTTTGTGGAACACCCTGGTTATGGTAGGGAAAGATCGGCAGGAATCAAGACTGGATGGAATCCTGACTCATGAAGCCCAAATTCCTTGGGGTGCAGGTAAAGTCTCAGTGACCTGGCCTGTTTTCAGTGGTACTTCTCTAGGAATTTCCACTGTCACAGGAGGCTGGGCCCCCTTCCATCAGCATGTTTTTTTGTTTCTGTTTTTTATATGTATTTGGTACAGGATCTCATTAAACAGCTCAGACTTGTGGTGATCCTCCTGTTTTCAGCCTCTTCAGTGCCGGGATTACAGGCATGTACCACCACACTGAGACTTGTTTGCTGGCTCAGCACGCTCCAGAGGCAGGGCCAGCACAGCACTGGGACCAGGGATTGAATCCTAGTCCCTGCACCTTGCCTGTGCTTAGTCCGCTGAGCTATCTCACTGGCCCAATCATCAGCATGTCTTATAAATGTAATCTTTCTGGGTTTTGCTCACATTATACCCTCATATGACATGCTGCTGGCTCCATTACTACACTGCCCCAAAGACTCCTTATTGTTTAAATCCTAGCTCAAACCCTACCTCCTTTCTGACGTTTCTGTCACTGACTCCCTAGAAGTGATCCCACTCATCATGGTGCTCACACCGGTCACTGCCCACACTGCTTGGTGTGCTCTTGAAAGCAGTCATCTGTGTAGTCATCTCCTTTCATTTGTTTGTTCAACAAGTATTTATTGAATGTCAATTCTTACTCAAGGCAAGGAATATAGCACTTACCACAAGGATAAAATTAGTTTGTAATTTGGCAGAAAGGCAGACAACAAGCAAGATAAATATGTAAAACATAATATATCAAATGTAGGTAAATTATAAGAAAATACAAAGCAGGAAAGGCAGGTTATTATAATTCTAGACAGACAGGATGTGGCAGGTGTCTTATTTTTCTCACGACAGACAAAATACCCAACACCCAAAGTTAAAGGAGGAAAGGTCTATTCAGCTCACAGTTTGTAGAGGTTTCAGTTCATAGTTGGCTGGCTCTAAGGCAGGCTGGCACAGCAGAAGGGCATTGCAGAGGACAGACAGTTCTTGGGGAGCTGAAGGCAGCAAAGCAGCAAAATAATGGGCAGAAAGTGAGGCCAGCAGCCTCTTTCTGTGCCTTGTATTATTCACTATCCAGGCTACATGCACTCAGGATATCTAACACTCCCATTATCCATATCCAAACCAATCAGGAGACTAAGTTAGTAATCATACCCTTTGATCCTAGCGTCACACACTTGAGATCCAGCCACCTCTGAAAAGCCCCACCTATGACCGCATGAGGCTCTGGGGAGACCTTTAGATAGAAGCCATCGCAGGTTCCCAAGAAGACAAAGGCTCTGATAAGGAGCAAGCCAGGAAGATGGCTTCTTGGTTTGGATAGTTCTTTCTTTCCCCACATAAGTACAAAGGCCCTGAGGTGGGGTCCTGGTTGGAGACTACAAAGGATGACAGGGAGAGTAGTGCAGCCAGAGCCCAGCACAATAGGAAGAGCAGGAGGAAAACTGGGGGAAGTGGTTGTCACACAGGGCTTTGAAGAGCATGGTTGGGACTTCAGCTTCTATTCTGAGTGGGAAGCTGCTGGAGGGTTTTGAGAAGTGACATGTTGGCTTTATTTTAGAGAGATTCCCTCTGCTGGAGAATAGACTTCAGGGTACAAGCTGGTGGGCAGCAGAAGTGGGAGTTAGATTCTTTCAGCAGTCCACAAAACAGATGATGATGGGTGGACAGAGTAATGGGAGAGTGATCAACTTCTGGGTTTTAAAGTTTGATTTCTGGAGGGATCAGGTATAGAGAGAGAGATGAGAGGGAGAAAAAAAGGAAGAGAGGGAGGGAGAAAGAGAATGAATATGAGAATGAAGGGAGTTCCAGAGATCTGATGGGAACCACTGAGACAATGGAGCTGCCATTAGCTGGAATGTCAAGCATGTAGCTGTAGGGGGATAAGAGCGTCTTAGGCTTCATGAATCTTTGGCCTGGTTTGCTGACTTCCTAACTCAATTAATCAGTGAACAACAGCAAAGTCCTTGCTGAGAGTAGGATAGGGAAGAAAATATGAGATTTCTGCATCTAGATAATTCCTGAAGGTTTTGACAAAGGTGAGGGAGCAAGCCATAAAGGTGGCTCCTTGGTCTGGTAAGTTCTTTCTTCCCATATACAAATACAAAGACCCTGGGGTGGCGGTCCTACTTAAAGAAGTTCAGGATGCTTGCCTTGAGTCACAGGACATGGTTTTGGAGAGAGGGAAACTTTCATTTTTGAACAATGACAAAGGAGGCAAGGCTTGTGAAAAATGGATGATGAGGAAGAAGGGATTGGGGCAGAGAACTTCTCTGTGCCGATGCCAATATGTATGATGTCTTAGATCATGAAATGTCTATTTTCACCATTTTAAGAACAGCCAAGCCTATTTCCCTCTCTCCCAAGTATATCAGCAAGCTTCAGAATGTATACTGCCATTGGTGCTGAGGGGATTGTCATGATTAATGACAGCCTCCTATTTTATGCACTATGCTCCTGGTAGCACAGGCAGATTTATTAAGATATATGCAGCCAACATTAAGAGTTCAGATTCCAGAGCAAACTGCCTGGATATGAATTCTCTGTCAATGATTCATAACTTGTCAGACTTTGCTAAGTTATTTAACTATCATATCTCTCAGTTCTCTGTCTATAAAGTGGGAATTATACTTTTACTGATCTTATCATGTCATTGTGAGGATTATATGAAAGTGTCCAGAATTGTATGACACAGTGACTCCTATATGTGATAACTATTATTTCTTATTTCAAGCACTGTCAAATATACTAGGTGCCATGATGAACACTGAACGTGGCATAATCTCTGGTCATAGATCCACTGATGATAATTGAGATTATTTCACAGGGAAAGAATAAAATAAGTTTAGAAAATTCACTCAACTCAGAACTACTGGTGGGAAGTCTTATACAAGGCCAAAATTGATTTACTCCCAGTAGCATACAAGGGGCAAAATCAATTGGCTCAGAGGATCATGACTTCAATATGTGAGCAGTAGCAGCATGGAAAAGGAGTTATTCTGGGTAAGTTTTTAAGATGCCAGGTCACTATCCCTAGCTAATAAGGAAGAAAAAATTAGAGAGTGATCCTCCAGAAAAATGAGACAAGCACATCTTGCCCCAGGTCTGGGGACCTTAGTAGGAAAAGAGAGATGAGCATCCGAGGATGCTGGTCTGGCAATATGTGCCATCAGACGGGTGGGGAGAAAATCTGGGAGGAAAAAGTGTGTGATGGATATAAAGAGACAGCCACGTGGCTTCTCATTGTAAGTTGTAGTTATTCAGGTGTTAAAATCATGGCCCTTGGAAATACTCAATGTTTGCTTTGCAGTGTAGGTGTTAGGTAGAGATCAAAACTAATCCTCCAAGATTTACTATGGAATAAACAAAAGAGTGATCAATTACTCAGTTCCATACTAAGCATTGAAAAGATTGATTCATAAAGTAGTTAAGTGTGCTAAGAACTGTGCTAGAAACTGGAGATCAAGAAGGATTTGATCCAGAGCCTGCCATCAGGGAGTGTATAGTTCACCGCAGGGATGGAGGGAGGGGTACAAGGGTGGCTCACTGAGTGAACTCCTGACCTGGTTATGAGGAGTTCAGGGATGATTGTCCTGAGTCATAGGACAAAGAGGAGTCACTGGATTTGGGGTAGAGGTGAGCAGCAGTTACATGAACTAAAAGAACTCTTGAGGAAGCTGTCATCCCAGTGGCCTCTTGAGGTCAGATCCAGTTTTAGAAACTGAACCTGACGTTAGGCCATGAAGATTGACTCACCCTGCCCATCAGCAGAGGCAGGTGCTGTTACCCAGAAGCGCTCCGAGCTGAACCTTGTGCCACAGGCTGAGAGGCCATGCTGGCCAGAGCTCTCCATGTGAGAGTGGAATTTGATTGGTCATGCCCTTATAAAGATGACTCTTTGGCCCACTGAAATGGAAACCATCTTTACCCCTAAATGACTGGCAAACACATGCCTGAATCACACCCCACATCACTTTGGCTAATGTAGATGTTTGGCAAGTACAGTACATTTAGGGCTTTTCTCCAGTATCAAATAGTGGATAAAATGGGAGACCTGCCCAGAAAGAATCAGACTTAGATGCATGGGAACAAGAATATCTGTTCCTTGTGTCAACAAGAAGGCTGTGTGTGTGTGTGTGTGTGCGCGCGCGCGCGCGCGCGCGTGCACGCCCAACTAAAGCAATACAGTTCATTTACTGGTCTGGCTAAATTGCAAAAATTCTTTTTGTCCTCCATCCTCCCTGGGGCATTTTGTTCATGCTGGTGATTAAAAGGTAGCAGCTTTTACATAGAAGTACAGCAGGGAAGTATTTAAGTTAGATAAAAGGAAGGACTACTTGGCAGAATGACTGAGCACAGGACTAGGTTACAGAGGATTACGAAATCTGATTTTTATCCCTGGATCTTCTCATTAAATAATAGGAGTGGCAAGCCATAAGCCTTTATCACCATGTTGTAAAGGTCTGTGCTTTAGTATTGGGAGGAAATGGGAGTTCCTTTTGACTGTAAGGACCTCAAGGAATTTTATGGGGCTGTGCAGTAGAGGTCAGATGTGGCAAGAGGAGGCCAGCCGAGCAAAGGGACTCCAGATGAAGAGGGGATGTGGGAGGAGGGGCTGGGTGGGCCAGGAGGAATGTGGGGAGCTGGCCTGCTATGAAGACTTGGCCAGAGAATTTAGAACTTATCCACAACTAAGCTGTGTGTTTTCAGGCCTCTGGGCAACAAAGGAAAGTAATGAAAACTGATTTTTATTGAGCCCATAAGGTTTTGTTATTGCTCACATTTTCTTCCAGTAAAGAGGAAAATGGCACAAATTTCAGCTTGGGGAGAGTGCGAGACACAA
>NW_004524698.1:3787320-3793894 GCF_000260255.1 Octodon degus
AAAAGCCCTAAAGCAAGCTCAAATCCAGAAAGCAGGAAGGTGACTCCAGACAGTAGCAGTACATTAGGAACTTCTGTCTTTCTCTTTTTTTTGAGACAAGGTCTCATTATGCAGTTCTCACTGGCCTTGAGTTTACTTTGTAGCCCAGGCTGGTCTTGAACTCTATCTAGCCAGCTTTTCTTTCTCCTTCTCTCTCTACACTTCAGTCTTGGAAGGCCCTGGTGCCTCCAAGGGAAGAAGACCAGAGAAAGTGAAAATAGAACTGGCCCTGACATGATATATTTATCGGACTATTTTTCAATCAGCTCACCCTTTCTCCAAGGAAAAAAGCCCTGTTTTGTAGCATTTGCCAATTCCATGGTGTAAAGGCTCTGAGTGAGTTCTCCAGCTACTAATGTGATGTCACTGAACAGGCTCTTGTGAGCCAACAGCCTGACCTGACAGCCTCTGCTTCGAGCCTGAAATCATGCCCAGACGGGGTGAGGTGGTAGGGCTGATGGGAGGAGAGAAAAATGAACCAGAATGGAGACAGGAAAGCTACCTACGATTGAGTTACCGACTAGCATCACTATCGTCAACCAAGTTTTATCACTTATTGAGCCCATAAGGTTTTGTTATTGCTCACATTTTCTTCCAGTAAAGAGGAAAATGGCACAAATTTCAGCTTGGGGAGAGTGCGAGACACAAGGAAAGTTGCAGCTTGGTTATATCCTAAGGACGTGCTCATCCAACGTAGGAGTTACACTGAGAAATTTAATCTTTGAAACTGGCATGAGGGCCGGCCAAATAGCTCAGTGGATTAAAGTGGCTGGTTAGGCAGACACAGGGGCCAGGGTTTGATCCGCAGCGTGCTTGCCCCGCCGCTGGGCGCACTGAGACGGCAAATAAGACTAGGCCTGGTGGCACCTGTGATCCCAGCTCTTGGGAGGCTTAAAACAGGAGAATCACTATGAGTATGATCTTTGTAGTGAGACACTGTAGACCCTGTCCTAAAATACAACAACAACAACAAAAAACCCAACTGGTACAAAACTTCTAAAAAAAATAATTATACCACATGGAAATAGAAAAGTGATAAGCATGTATAAAATCTCTGGGCCCTTAAATTGGGAAGCGTGGATGCAGGACATCCTGTAGTTGATGAGGTTGGTTTTGGGAGGATACTTCTGGTGTCCAAAGCAGATGTTCTTAAAAGGAAAGCATTTGTCTCAATGTAAGGTGTATGTGAACCGGTTTAAAGATAATCCACCTTCAGGAAGCTCCACCTAGGATGCAAAGAGACCCAGCGCCCTCACTGGTATACCCACTACGAATATGAACTGGGAAGACATAGTTGAAGGCACCCAACGTACATCACAGGTTTGCTGTCTTCAGAGGGGCTTTTTAAGTTTTAATGTGCTTGTACTGGTTCACTCCCCACCGGGGAGCTCGGTGGCGGCCGAGCAGTATTTGCTCCGTCCTCTTGAGCTCACGAGCACCGCACGGAAGCCTTGGAGAGCTTCACGCAGGGGCAGCGAGGACCGCATGAGCCCCGTGGCTGGTGTGGCGCGAGCGGATCTTAGCTTTTAACCGGGTTCCCAAGTGTCTGCTGCTGGACAAGGCGGCTGTGCGCAGCCGCGCCACAGGGCGCGCGGAGACCCCGCCGGCGCGCCCGCCAGCCCGAGCGAGCGGCCCTCCGCGCCCGAGTCCCGCTGCAGCACGGGCGGCTCGGCGCAGCGCGGCTCCCGGCGGAGGTCGGGCCGAGCGCTCCGGGCCCCAGGCGGGCCTCGCTTCGCCTTGTTTCCCACAGGAAAGCTCAACCATCCCGGGCAAGGCGACTGGGGCCCGGCGGGGTCCGCGCGCCGCTCTCTCGCGACACCGGGCCTTTGTGCTCCGCAGGGATTCCGGGGAGAATGAAGAACAATCGCGCATCCAGTCCGGCGTCCACGTCAGCGTCGACATGGAATCTAGGACCCGGCGGCCGGATTAGATTACAAGAGGGCCGAGAGCACACACAGCTCGGTCGGAGAGGTCTGCCAGGGCCGCCGGGGAGGCCACGCACCGGCTAAAACCCACACAGCAGGAGCATGCGCGGAAGGGAGGTCAGGCCGGCGGGAGGGCGGGGCGGAGAGCGGAAGCCCAAGCGCAAGGCTCAATTAACCCGATCTCGCGCTACCTTCCGTCGTCTCCCACATGGTCTAGCGGTTAGGATTCCTGGTTTTCACCCAGGCGGCCCGGGTTCGACTCCCGGTGTGGGAACGCCATAATTTTGAGACGGGTTTTAGAACAATTTATATAAACTCTTCTCATAGTGACTGGCGTAGAATGCTGCTAAAACACACCGAGTGAAAGCTATCGGAGCCCACAGGCAGTAAGCGAGATGGCCGTCACAACAGACCCTCTGGTGCTACCTTTCAATAAATGTAGTTGTTAGTGCAGAGGAGGAAGAATGCAGGAACCGAGCAACTTTGTGCTAGGATGGATGTTCTTCGTTCTCAGCCTTCATTTCTACTTGTATAGTGGCTATGGAGCAGAGTGCTCCACTTTTGAAAAAGAAAAGGTTCAACTTTTGATATAACACTTTTCAGCTGTCCTTCGAAAACAGCAAGATTTCCAAAACACACATCAAGGGCAGTGCAGCTCAGTGTGGACTCTACAGAGTTAATAATTTCATTTAAAAAAATTATTTGACTACTATATGTTTGCTATACAAAAGGTATGTATACATGGTGGGAAACTGGTACATCCACATTACCTCGTGGCCCTTTTTACTGCTTCTCCTCCCTTCCTGCCTGTCTTCTCCCATCTCCACAAAGTCTATCTGCCTGTGAGTCTGCGATTGGTAGGAAAAAAGGACAAAGAAAAATAAGTTATGACGAACATATCTTTTCACGCCCTAACGTATCGGACATAGTCTGACTTTAACAATGAAAACTCTGCCAGCATTCCTTATACAACAAGCATTAGGCCTCTCAGAGTAGCTGGGATCGGTTTCCAAGTGTTGCCCAGACCGTGCCTCCTGGGCTCACGAGCCTGTTGTGTTCCCTTCCAGCATCTGCCACCAGCGAAACCTGAGTGTTTAGGGGCCACGTTTCCTTCCTGTTAGGTTGACTCTGCGAAGCTTTCCAGATTAATTCCCATACTGCCATTAACACTGAGCAATGGCTATGAAAATGACGTGGCATCCAGATGACTTTCAAGTTTGCTTTCTTTTTAAAGTTCTTTTGGAGCTTAAGAACATACAAACCATCCTTTATGAGAAGGGTTTCAGGCAAAATATAAAACTCATTAAAACTCCTGATCACAGGTGCCAGGCTCAGGGCCCTGCCCCTCCCCAGGTCCTGCTGAGCACCTTGGCCTGGAGCTGGCACAGCAGGCCATCCTCGGCCTCTGGGAAGCGGGTACCCCACAGAGGGGGCCCAGGCTCAGGCTGCCTGCGGGGAGTGAGTGGGCCGTGGTCAGGCTGAGTCCCGTGTGAGGGTGCACGGGCCACTGTCTTGGGGACTCCTGCAGAGCTAAGCACTTTATTCTTTAAGGGGCCTCTGGGGCCCTCCAGCTCCTACTCTGGGAGAAGGAAGGAACCCCAGCTTTCGAGTTCACTCCACCCCTCCCCCAGTGGGGTAGAGGTGGCCTCCCCAGCTCTTTTCTCTCCCCACCTGTGGGTGTCCTGCGGAAGTGCAATACCCCAGCTGCCTCTGGAGGTCTGCGTGGGATGCACATGTGCACGTGCACAATGTAATGGGGTGCCATGCTGCGCTCTGCACATGTCCAGTGTGCCCAGCAGCCCCCCGGTGACAGGGCCTACATGCACGTGGCTTGGTGCAGAATGAAGAAGGCTGTGCATGACTCAGTTGTGGGGAGCAGAGGAAGGGCCTCGGGGGTGGGATGGGATTCTCCACGCCACCCCCTCAACCCACTGCGCCCTATCTGTGTCCTGGGGTTCCCTCCTGTTGGTGACGGGTACACACACACACACACACACACACACGGTCCCTGGTCTCAGTGAGGCTCGATGGTGAGCAGCCATCGCCAGTGAATTCAGCATTATACTGTCCTGTGGCTTGTGACCTCTTCCTAATAAAGTATTGGCGCCACCTGGGGAAAAAAAAAAAAAAAAAAACCAACTCCTGATAAAGAATTTTGGGAATAAATTGATTGATAGGTAGGTAATCTGTGTTTACTGAACCAAATAGGTACAACTAATTAGCTAATAAAAATCCTAATAATAATAATGTTTGTTAAGCAGTCACTATGAATGAGGGAAAATACTTAGCACATTTTTTTCAACTTAGTCCTTATTTTATTATTAAATGTTGTTATTATCACTCGGGTCCCTGTAGGAGACTACACATTCTTAGCAGGGTGTTTAATAAAGGGAATTTTTAAAGTTTTATATGGTAGGGTTGATGGAAACAATAATGGCCCTCAGTACTCCTGGGCCTACCTGAGCAAGGGCATGAAAATTAGCTGATGACAAGAACTGCCAGTCAAGAGCTGTGTAATTTTTGTTTTAAAACAAAACAAACCAAAAACCAAAAACCAAAACAAAACAAACAAACAACCCCCCCAAAACCAAAAACCAAATACTAAAGCAAAGAACAAAAACCCCCAAAAAACTAAAACTAGGGCTGGGGAGAGCTGGGGAGATAGGTCAGTAGAATAAGCCGCTTGCTTGGTAAGCAGAAGGTCCTGAGTTCAATCCCCCTGGGAGGGAGGGGACCCCCCCCAATATTGTGACTTAAAATGTCCTATGTTTTGGTGTGGGGCTTTTTTTTTTTCTTCTTCTTCTTCTTTTTGCAGGGTCTTACTACACAGTCCCTACTCATAGAGGTAATCCCAGCACTAGGGAGGCAGAAATCGAGAGGATCACTACAAGTCGGGACCTAGTGCTGGGATTACAGGCGTGCGCCACCACGCCCAGACTCCATCGGCTCAGCGCGCCCGGGGGCGGGGCTGGCGCGGCCTGCAGAGGCAGGGATCGAACCCAACACCGTCTCTTATTTAAGGAAGCGCCTAGTCCGTTGAGCTACACCGCCAGTCCTCGGAGTGGGGCTTTTGAAAGCGAATTGGACCGTGGGGCTCTACGGCCTCAGAGGATTCTTTGGCGAGGCGCCCACGGCTGACTGCGGTCCCGGCAGCTCCTTCTCTGGGCTCTTCCGGGCTGCAGCAGGTTGGGCAGCTCTCCTCCACCAGCCCTTCACCGCGCTGCTTCTGCTTTGGAGCCGGCTGACCATGACGACTCTTCTGACCCCAGAACCACACTAAACCTTCTCTCTTTCAAGGTGTGGCTATTGGGCAAGCGTCTCCGCAGCGGGAAAGCTGTTGCGCCTGCTTCCTGCTGGCCGGTGAGCGGTAGTCCTACGAAGGCTGTCAGGTCTGCGCATCCTAGTCACCGTTCGTTTTCATAAATATGTTTGTGGTTTCATGGATTTGACAAAACCCGTCTCTATTCGATCCCGGAATCACACGCTTGCCGGCCCTGCCTCCCTGGCGCGCTGAGCCGCCGCGAGTGAGTCGAGGCGAGGTGGCCGCGCCTGCGGTCGCAGCGCGGGGAGGCTGCGAACGGGAGGATCGCTGTGGTCCGAGCTGCGCGGTGAGGCCCTGTACCAGGAACATCAAACAAAATGTACTCTACATGTCTGTGATATTTAGTGATCTCAGAGCAGAGCTGATACGTCTGAAAATACATACTTAAAAGAATGAAGGGTTTATACTTATGGAGAGATTCTTAAGTTCTATTTTGCACACCACTGTTTGCTATCATTTTCATTAATCAATCCTTATGGTAGTCTTTAGTTTTGTTTGTTTTTGCGGTACTGGGGATTGAACTCAGACCCTTGAGCTTGCCAGGGGAGCGCTTATTTTACTGAGCTACCTCCCCTGCCCCTTCAGTTGCCTTTTGCATTTTTTTTTTTTTTTAACTGAGCTTTTCATTTTACCAAGAAAGGTCTGTTCTGAGATTTTATTTTTCTGATTATCTAGCGGTACTTTAGACAGCCCACTTTTCTAAGCTGTGGCAAAATAAAGGAAAGAAGCTTATTTAGCCACAGTTTCAAAGGCTGAAAGGCTAAGATGGGACAACCGTGGTTGAGGACCTAGCGACCTTCCTGGCAGGCTCAAGCTGACTGAGGACATCCCATGGCAAGAGACAGAGAGGGCGCCTGTATCTTTCCCGGTCTCTCCCACTTCATACAAAGCCAGCAGATTTTAGCACCAGACTCTACTCTGGTGATCTTATCTAACCCTAACCACCTCCCAAAGCCCTACTCCTAAAATCCAAAGTTCTATTGTTTCTCCCCTCTCAGTACCTCACGAAGTGGATTAAATTTCAACACAAGAATTCTTAGCACAGGGGAACTCTATCCAAGCCACAGTAGGTTGTACTCACGCACACTCACAAAAATAAATTCCTGCATGGTGTACTAGCTAGATCCTACTTCCTCCAAATCTTGTCTTCAGAGAGGAGGAATTGAGTAGAAAAAAAGATACATTTAAACATTCATTTTTAAAGTTTTTTTCTTTTTTTTATGTATTTGTCACAGGGTCCCATGCAGCTCAGACTTGCAGTGCTCCTCCTGTTTTCAGCCTCCCCAGC
>NW_004524698.1:3794084-3801223 GCF_000260255.1 Octodon degus
ATCTTGCCTTGGGTCAGTGATCATAGTACAGCTGCATGAACACAGTAGCCATCTTTCTGCTTGAAATGTTTTTGTGTGAGTATGTGTGCTTTGGTGGTATATTGCTGGGAATCAAACTCAAGGTTCGTATGCTAGGCAAGTGCTTTACTAATGAGTTACTCAGAGCCAAATCTTTTTAAAAAATAATCATATAAACATTTCTAAGGAGTAAAGAAATTGCTGAATTTATTTGGGTTATTTGAACAAATCATATTTCTCAGTATGTCTGTTTTGGATACAGTCATAAACTCAGATTCTGCATGAAGATTGCTTTATATCCTTTAATCAGTGTACTTGCAGGCATTTGGCTTTGTCTGTATGTGCTGGGGGTATGTCTGAGGAGCATAGAAACACCCTGAATAAATGCAACGTTATAACTTCATATTGATACAGGAAAGGAAAAGTAAACGTGAATTTTAGCTTACCCACATTATAAATCTAACTTGGAAAAATACTGAATACTTGGAAAATCACTGGAACAAATAATCAAAAAATCAATTTGCAAACACCTAGAAGACCACAGGGTACTGGATAAACATCCCACATCACTTGGTGAAAAACAGTGCTTATCAGATGAATCTAATTTCCTTTGGTCACAGAGTGACAGGTGGGGTGGATGAGGGAGAGTCGAAACAATCCATCGTGACTTAAGAAAGCCTGGGATTTTTGTACCTTGTCTGTATTCATTAAGACAATGGAGGAAAGACCGTTCCTGCTTGGCAAAGGTGCACTCAGATGGCTGGTGGCGGCTTAGAGCCCTACAGTTGCGTGGTTTAAACTCAGTATACACTGAAGGGGTTGCTTCGAAGCTCTTTCCCAAGTCTCTGATTCATTCCTTATTTTCTAAACTCATCCAGGTTCTTTCGATGTAAGTTACTTAATTTCTCTCTTCCTCAGTTCTCTCAACTCTAAAATGGGAGAATAATAGAGCTGTGCTTGGCCAATTTTTTTTTTTTTTTTTTTTTTTTTTGGCTGGCTCAGCCCACCCTGGGTGTGGGGCTGGCATGGCACGTGGCACCAGGTTCAAACTGTGGTCCCCTAAGCAGGCGCTTTAGACCATTGAGCTATCTCACCAGCCCCATGCTTGGCCTAGTTTAAAGCCAAGGAATGCTGGTTGCCATGACCACCACCACCTCACCTCCACACTACCGCCCTCACCTCCACCATCACCACCACCATAACAACGCTATCACCACATCATAATCACCACCACCACCACCATGGTGTAATTCTTCTCTGTTGCTGCTCCAACTAAACAGCATTAAATCCTATAATTACTTCAACAGCACATAACTCTGGCCACTGTCCTGGTTCAAATTCTCCTGTCCTCTAGACTATAGCAATATGTGCCACACTAGTGTACTGTACCATGGTTCATTTTTTTTTTTTTTTCCTGTCTTGGGTTCTATGGCCTGTTATAGCTCAGAGTTGACATGCTGTTCTCCTGATCTAAACCTTTAGGCTGTTGACTTGCCAAGTGCATCCAAAGTACTTAGCAACCTATTTTTTACAGCTTTTCTTCATGAATCCCCCACTCTGGCTAATTTTGCATTGTTTCCTGTATCTAGCCTTTGCTCAATTTTTCTTCTCCCTGAAATGTGCTTACATCCTTTCTCTCAAGAACTGTATGTTATCTGTCTTTTAAGGCACGGCTCAATCAGCACATCTTTTACATAGTTTCCTCAGCTCGCTCTTGCTGATGGCAATCTCTTCAAGTCACTTAGTGCAACAGGTAACCTTCCCTCATTGCAAGACAAAAATACTTGACACCCAAAGTTAGAGAAGAAAAAGTTTATTTGGCTCATAGTCTGGAATTTTTAGTCCGTAGTCCATTGGCTCCAAGGCAGGGTGGCACACGGCAGGGGACAACAGATCACGGTGGCGGAAAACAGAAAAAGCAGCAAGAACAAAAGGGGAAAGAAATCTCGTTTCCTTCCTTATATTGTAGGCAGGTTACCCACCCTAGGGCAGGCACAGCACTTGCAGCACTAATCCCAGCGATGCATGATGAACCAATCACCAAGTCTCCATTCAGCTGTCTCCAAAAAGCCTGACTCCCATGACCGCATAAGGCTTTGAGGGGACACCAAGGCACAAAGCGGAATGTTTCGTATTTTTGTTACCCCCCTCTGACATTTGTTCTTTTCTAAAGGAACAAATTAGATCTAATTACACAGATCTAATTTGTTCCTTTAGAAAAGAACAACAATGTCAAAGGCGTTTCTTCCTCGAGTCTCTCCTGCTCCTGGACGGTGCGTGATATGCTCGTCCGTGTCCTCTCGTGGCACTCAGTGCATGAGCCATCGCCCCCAGACCGGTGATTCAAGGCTACCGCTCTGCAGTGCAGATGCTGCTACTTCATGAGCCTGTGTTGAGGGAACGTGTAAACAGGACAGGACTTTACTGATTGGAACACCTTAGGATATAGGATACTGAAAGCCAGGGAAACTAGTTCAGGCCGAAGAGAACATCAGTGGTTTATGTAAGCAAACGGTGAGAAGTTGTACGGCTGGGCTTGGGGACAGCCAGAACCCATATGCCCTCTCTCCATGGGTCATATTTATTCTCACCTACCATGATCTAAGTGCTTCCATGTGGCAAGAGCTCTGGGCACTGCAGCCCAGGGGCCGTTCCTCGTAGGTTTCCCATGCAACAGAAGGTCTTCCTGTTTCTGTTGGGAAGTGCCAGGGACAACTGTGGTCTCACCAGACCCCACACATTCTCCATGGTTGATGCATGGTAGGTGTTGTGATTGGCAACACCATTAGAACAACATGGAGGAAAGAGGTGCTGGAATTAAAAGCAAGCCAAAGAAACTAAATAGTTCTGATTTCATATAAATAATGGTGGCTTAACATATTTATAAGGTTGCACTAAAAATGTCTGAATTGTAAAAGACTAAATTTTATGGTATGTGAATTGTATCTCCATAAAAACACTTTTAAAAATGTATTTAATACAGGGTCTACAGGGTCTCATTACACAGATCGGACTAGTAGTGATCCTCCTGTTTTCAGCCTCCCAAGCTCTGGGATTACAAGTGTATACCACTTGCCCAGTCTCAGTCACCATCTAAGCGTGCTCCGGGGGAAGGGCCAGCATGGCATGCTGGGGATTGAACCCCTGGTCCTCTGCCTTAGCAGGTGCTTTAATCTGCTGAGCTATCTGGCCAGCCCTCATAAAAGTAATTTTAAAAAGTAAGCCAGAGATAAAATTGTGCTGGCAAAATATGCATTTTCTATTCTTTTTGTTTGGACTATTTGTTTATTTAACAAATATTACAGCGTACCTATTATTCAGTGCTGCTGATTTAAATGGGCATCATAGTGAGGGAACTGCACACAAAAACCACATAAATAGGGTAGGAAGTTTGAACTTCATTCTGAATGAGATGGACACCCTCTAGAGTAGAAACTGGGGAGACTTCTAGCCCAAGGATGACAGTCGCTGGGCTCTAGGGCTTTTGGCAATAACTGGCTGGTCTTTTTTAGTGGCCAGCATGGAGCACACTTTGATGGGACTATGAGACTATTTGAACGAGTCTCCTGAGAAGGGCTCCATAACATTATTTCCAGACTCTGGCAACTTTGCTGTAAAAGAAAAGTTTCTTTGCCAACTAAACTAGATCATAATGTACTCTACTTCAAGCCCTTTCCTAGAGTTAACTAAACTGCACAGATGCAGAACGCAGCTGCAAGACTGCCCTCACTTCTGACATCAGCTACAATTTTGGGAGGTTTCCACGACTACCTTAAGGGCTGATGATGTGCTGGATAGATTCCTAGACTTCTCTGAGAGCTGTAACACTCATGGTACAGTTTATTACTGGGAGAGATGCAGATTGACTTCAACAAAGGAAAAGACACATAGGCAGAAACAGGGAAGATTTCAGAAGGATTTATTTATTTATTTATTTATTTTTGCCTGCTCAGAATGTCTTAAGGGCAGGTCTGCCAAAGCATGAGGATCTGGGGATCCAACCACAGATTTTTGAGCCTGTCTGCTTTGCTTAAGCAGGCACTTAAACAACTGAGCTAATGGGCAGGCCCACAACAGGGAAGATTTCAAATGCAAAAGTTCTGCTAGTCTCTCTCCTCATGGAGTCAAGACTTGTTTCTCTCCTGATATTAATATATGACAGTACACATGGAGGGTTGCCTCACCTGAGTTGCCCACAGATTTATTGGTGCTTCATTACGTAGGTCTAATTAATTGACCATGTGATGGAACTCAGTTTCCAAGTTGACTGATGCCTGTGGTGCCAAGCCACCTACATGGCTGGTCTTTGTGGCATGCTACCCTAAGAGAGATTATGCAGGATGGCCAGCTCTGCACTCAGATCTGGTGTCATAAGGCATTGTTCTAAACAAAGATATACATGACATCGATTACTGCCCCGAGGCTGAGGGCAAATGCCAGACCTCTTTTTGAGCAAGGCCATTTTTTAAAACTATCATTTCTTTGTTGGGGTTTCCTCCTGGTCATACTTTCAAAACATGTGGATGAAAGGATTGGCTATGGCACAAGCTGTAACCTCAGGCAATCGCTCTCTGACATCTCCCCCCTCCCATTTTAAAAAATGTAATTAGTGCAGGGTCTACAGGGTCTCACTACACAGATCAGACTCGTAGTGATCCTCCTGTTTTCAGCCTCCTATGTGCTGGGATTACAGGCATGTGCCACCATGCCCAGTCTCAATTGCTGTCTCAGTGAGCCCCTGAGGTGGGGCCAGCATGGCACGCCGGGACTGAACCCTTGCCACTGCACTCTGCTTAAGCAGGCACTTTAGTCTACTGAGCTATCTGGCTGGTCCTGTCTTTCCCATTTTTTTCTAGACTTTCTAAGAAGAAACCCCCAAAAAGAGAATTGAAGAGGGGCTGGAAAGAACAGGTTTTTCTGTGAGTCCCCACCTTGTGTCTGGCTGCCCCACAAAGTCGTACTCTCAGTCTTAGAACGCAAACAGTGGGTCCTTGCAGTGAGTCTGATGCTGGGGATTTCTGCCTCATCAGACCTGTGGGTTAAGGGCCGGGGAGATGGCTCAGTGGAATAAGTGCTTCCCTGGCAAGTGGAAGGGCCTGAGTTCAATACCTGGTTCTGCAAAAAAAAAAAAAAAAAAAAAGAACTGTGGGTTAGATCTAGGTGACACCTGCAAAGGACGCTCAGGAGCGAACTGTGGAATTGGAAGGGGCATTGTGTACAAAGTGGGAACCTGTCAGGATTTTGTAGCATTTGACGGCAGACCTTGGAAACTCATCTTGCTTCACAGGATCCCCACAGAAAGTGTTAGGGAGACGACTCATCTCTTCCAGCCAGTCCAGCTGCATCACCTTCTGCCTCAACTCTCTTGTTGTGCAGAAAATGGCAAGTCTGTTTGGCAAGAGCAGGGAGGGAGTCAGCATCGTTTCTCACCTCTGGATGCTTGTCCATACAATGCTATTTTCTTTCCTAAACTCTAAGAAGGGGAGTTAGAGACACAGGACAAGACGGGAGGCTTTGTAAGCACCAAATGTGTTTCTTGAGTCAAAGATAGAAACAGCCAACCTGACAGTTAACAGAAGCTGGAGTAGTTTTCCATAACCTGTGTTCCTTAATGTCCTGACTGGGGTTAATGGATTCAAGGGAGGCGGAGAGAGCAACGCACTAAGAGAAGTGAAGGAGGAATAATCAGAACTTGGCAACAGCTCAGTGGTGGGGCATGAAGGGAAGGGAAGGGATGATTTGTTGACAACTCCAAGATGATAAACATCCCTAGAGAGCCAGAGAAGTGGGGCAGAGAGAATGAAGTCTGTTTCCTTTGACAAATTCGTGGCACTTCTGGCATATCTAAATGGAGCAGCTAAGAGGACAGGAAATACAGGCTGGAACACCTGTGAAAGCAGACACCTATGGGGGCAGTTGTAATTTCCAGGCAGATAGGAGGCTGAGGGATTCTCTAACCCAACAGTGCTTGGCTGTTCTGAGCAGTGGGTGGTGGTGGAAGAGAGGCACTGAGTCCACACCGGTGGGTGTAAGAGGTCCTCTGACTACCTGCCCTGTGACCTCTAGACCTGCATGCAGGTGTGTTAGAGAATCGTGTACCACACACCGGAAGGGCCTCGCATGCCTCACACTCATGGTTCATTTGATCTGTATTGTGATTTCTCAGGCTGATGGCTGGAGAACGAAGAAAGGAGACTGTTTCTAATTTGAGCAAATTTACTATGTGAGCCAGTGAGGGCTCTGGGCTGCTTGTTAGGCTATTATATTTTTAAAAATGAGTCTTGGTCAATAAAACCTGAACATTTTCCAGGGCCTTCTGATCCTGCTCCATGGTGTAGCATCTGTAACGTTGTGCTGAGACTGTCCAAGACCCTGACTCACCCAGAGATAATTTTGTAAAGTAAGTTCTTTGTGCTGACACACAGGTTCTTGCACGTTTTATGTGTGATTGTGGGACACAGTGGGAATTGATACAAGTTTCCTGGAAAATTATGCAGCATGTAATAAACACCAAGAGCCACAAACATGTTTCTTGTTTTCATCTGTAATTTTACTCCTAGAGTGTCTATCTTTGAGACATCAAGTGTCAGAAAAAGGCTAAGATATATATGCACAAAGATTTTTTTCCTTAAACAAACATTTTAATTAAAATATTCATATAGAAAGGTAAGAAAAATAGTTAAAATTATAAATAGGTCTTGCCACAGGAGAACAAATAAAGAAATGGTATCTCTATGTGATATAACATTAAATATTATGTATACCCAAAAGTATTTAAGACCATGGAAAAAAGTACAATCCTAAACTATATGTATAATTGTGATCCACTTTTGTATCTACTGTCTTACTTACTTTTCTACTGTTGCTGGGACAAAATACCCAACACTCAAAATTAAGGAAGGAAAGATTTATTTATCTCACAGTTTGTGGAGGTTCAGTCCATACTTGGCTGGATCCAAGGCAGAGCGGCACAAAGCAGAGGGCAGTGGAAAACAGCAAAGAGCAAGAGCAAAGAGGAAGGGGCTGGAGAGATGGCTCAGTGGTCTAAAGCACCTACTTGGAACAAGCTTGGCAAAGCACAGGGACCACGGTTCGATCCTCCAGCACCACATGCCAGCCAG
>NW_004524698.1:3801708-3803804 GCF_000260255.1 Octodon degus
TTTTTTTTTTTTTTTTTTTTTTTACAAGTTTCTGGGGACGTGAACACACAAGAGACAGATTGTACAATTGACCTAACTGCTCAACAGTTACCATCTACTCAGGCTTGGGACCAGTTCCCGGCTAGCCCAGCCATCTCTTTGAAAAGCGAGTTCATTAGAGACAGTGTCAAAATTGAAGGAACTCTGGTCTGAAGTATTTTTATTTAAACCTCAAACACATTGGGGCTCCCTCCTGGAAGATTTCAACTGCCCAAGTTTGGGAGACAGGTACCATGAAGGAGGGGGCACATACCTGTACCCCAGGGTTTCCCAGTAAATGAGAGTGCCTGTGGGGGCACTTCAGACATGGAAGCCACCACCATGGGGAGAAAAGACTAATAGAAACCAAGTGCTTCACTTTGAGTTTTTATTTTTCATGCCTGGCTCCTACATACATGTTTATTTGAATTTTAAAAATTTCCAGCAATTAAAAGAGTTTGGAAATCACAGCTCAATAAAGAAGAAGAGGGGAATGGGAGGAGGGGAGAAAGGTAAGGTGAAAATACTGGCAGGCCCTCTGGGAAGCAAGCATGGTGTGTGCCCTGGCTTCATCATTCTTACATTGACCTTATCAGGTAAGCAATAAGATTTCTCTTTTTCTGCTTTTTTTTTTTTTTTTTTTTTTTTTCCTGTGAAGAACAGGGGATTTGAAGATAATACAGAGTTTCTTCAAATTCTGGTTCCAAGATCACATGTGGCGAAATCATCCCCGCTCATGTGTCAGGGCTGAAGCTGCTCCCAACACTGTCTGCTTCTTCTTCTTGATTTATTGCTCTATAAAACTAGAAGCTATCTGATACCTGTGATTACAGATAATAATGGTGACCCAAAGAAAGGCAACATGGTCTCTATAACTTTGCCCCAAAATGGGAAGCATTTGGGCCTGCTCAGATCCTAGTGGTCTTCAAGTTGGAGCAGTAGCTGTTCTAAGCTTTGAGGCCAGATTTATCCTAAATTCTCCGAGAAGCTCCATGCTAAAAATTGGAACTTACTTGCCACTTGCTCTTTATTTCAGACCTTGGTTCCTGGGGATGGCTAGAGTGCTCCATTTTTACCATTACACAGAGAGAACTTCGTAGAATTACTAGGAAATGGAGCCAGAGCTTTATGTACAGGGAATTTTCCACAAGGTCCATGCAGAAAGAGAGCAGGAGCTTAGGTTACTAGGCCAAGTGAAAAAGATTTGTAAAGGACTCCATTCAGAGCTGTGTGCTGGGCAACCACTTACAATGCGGGATCGGCTTTTGTGTGAAAAAAGGGCTAGTGGAAGCAGCCAGGCCTCTCTGACCAGACCTGATGTCTTTTTCAAAATTTCAAATGGTTGGGGCCCTTGCCAGGAAGGCTGCTTTATCTGGAGCGTCCAGCACAGACACACACAGGGAAGCAGCAGTGCTCTGCGCGTCGGGCCTTCTGCTCAGCATCTCTCTGACGAGCGCTTTGTCTTGCTAGTGGCTTCTGGTCCAAGGAGAAGGTGGAGCATAAAACCAAAGTCACGCATTTAGAGAATCGCCCTGGCTGCACGCTTGGTCTCTCAGAACGTCACCCTTGCTTTGGGAGAAGCAGGTACACAAATGTGAAGAAAGAAAGAGCCCAGGGTGTCTACACTGGAATCCCACTGTGTACCTACACTTGGGCATTTAGGGCTGGACAAGGGAAAACAACAGTTGCTTCCTCAGGCTGCTGGTAGAGCTGTGGAATGCTGGGTTTTCCGCCCAGGCTCCTGTGTGCTCTCTCTGCCTCCCACTGCCAAGCCAATCAATTAAAGTAATTTATTAATCAGCAATTTAAATTTACCTTTGTGTTAGTTATCCTTACTGGTCAGGAATCTAACTGTACCTCACGCAGGTATGCTGACAGATAGCAGTTGTTAGATCGAATCTCCATGGTCTATAGGCTTCTTGGGTCTGTCATTTACACTTAATCTTTTCTTAGTTTTCTATTTTGGAATAATTATAGACCCAGAAGGAGTTCTAAAATACATAAATTTTAGGGGGCCTGCCCCGTAGCTCAGTTGTTTAAGTGCCTGCTTAAACAAAGCCCTCAAGCTCAAGCTTCTG
>NW_004524698.1:3803904-3840159 GCF_000260255.1 Octodon degus
GAGCCTCCAAAAAAAAAAAAAAAACCCATAAATTTTAGTAATGTGCTGGAGAGAAGAGCTGTGCACTTGATGTGTCTTTTGGGGTACGTTTATTTGCCTCATGGAGAAACATAGCTTAAGAAAAGGAAAAATCAAAATGAACAGGAGACTAGACATTCATGAACTTTGGAGTCTGACTTTCTTGGAAGTAGAATGATTATATGTTTTAAGATTTACTTGTATCTTATCCCCAGAAGATCATATCTAAAAGTAAAGAGTATTCTCTAAATGTCCAAGCTTTTTATTATAGTTTTAGTTTTGCTAAGTCTGAGATGGAATGAATTTCATTTTCCTCTTTTATTATTTCATTTATCTTATCTAACATTAGCCTTTTTCCAGCATTTGAAAGTACCAGTTGTTTTTGCTAAGCTTTAACAACTCCAATTATTGTGATTCCTAATATAGAAATTCATTTTCATAAGTCTCCTCAGGGATTTCCAGGAGGAGCGGCAGAACAAAATTTCTCTTTGTAAGTTTTTTTTTTTTTTTTTTTAAACCTCCTTGCTTTTTGTTTGCAAAAGAAACACAAAGGAACAGCCGCACTCTGAATGAAACCAAAGAAAAGACAGTAACCAAGAGGAAAAAGATGAAGTGGGATCTAGACTGTGCTCTAATAGGTCTTCGAAGGTCGGTAAGCAATAGAATGCCATCTACAAGTAAAAGGACATTTCCTGTGCAAGGCCCAGAATATCCGGGTTTTCTTTTAGGATGAGCAGGCAGGCCACCCAGCTCCCCTTGTGTAAGAGAAAGAGAGGAAGGGGTGTGGTGTAACTGGCCTGGAGTCTGTCCCCCCCACTGCCAGCACTGCTCACTGATGAGTCTGCCTAGCCATCCACATCTGAAAGTGACAGCAGCAGATGAAAGCCAGTAGGAGGTTGGTGCTTCTAGAATAGCCTTGTGCCAAGGGATACCTGGGAGCCTACAAGAGGACTTTCTCCACCACACAGACCCCTGAGCTTGTTTCAGGAAACATAGATGGCTCTAGTGGACCGTTGTCTCAGATGCGTTCAACTCAAGGGTTTGCCCTTAGACAGTTACCCAAAAGTCAAAGCATCATATTGGTTAACAAGACATTGCTCTAATACATACGGTGAAAGGGAATTAAAAGCATTGTTTCCAAACCAACTGTGCTATGTTAATCCAGCCAAGTAGGAGTCCAGCATGTTGCAGCCAGTGTTCTTCTTTATGGTTGTGTGTCAGAAGGCTGACAGGTGCTTGGTGTCCACAGTCCTTGCTTGGTGTTGTGTGTTTACCAGGTTTTTTTTGGTCATGTGGAATAAAGTGCAGTGGTGCAAGGGGCCAGGGAAAAATCACAAAACATGTGGATATGAACTTAGCAGGGCTGCTTTTGCTGCCTACACCTCTCAGGCCTGAGGGCCTATCTATCTCTGGGGCAGAAACTGCCTCCTAGGGCTGCTGTCTTCAGCTGGACTGAGGGAGGGAAACCTTCAGGCCAGGAGGGCTTGTTCTAGAGGTCTCCTGTGACTTAACCTGTTCTAGTCTCCTTCTCAGTTTGGCCTGTTGTTCCTATAGGACTCTCCTGCGCCACGGGAGAAGCTTCACAGCACTTACTTCTGGGGCTTGGAAAGGGCTTCTGCTCCTTTCTGTGGCTCTGATTGTAGATGCCAGACTTGGAGGAAGAGGGTAGCCTGGAGTGTGGCCCAAGCTTCCAGTCTGAATGTACAGTAGAGCTTTCAAGATCTTAGTCATCAGTAAACAGAGCCATTATGCTCTGTGTCTGGATGTGTCTCTCTCTTCTGCTGGGTGGCCTGTTGTTGCCATGGATATGGCTTTGTCTTTAGAGGCCCATAACCAAGGAGGATTTAAATAAACCCTGATGGGTCAACATTTCCATTAAAAAAAGAAAAGGAAAGAAAAAGCACACTTTCTTAAATAATTCCAAGAAAATCCTTAAGCAGTTCTGAAGTCATGACCAAAATAACGACAAAAACCTCAGGCTTTTCTTGCCAGAACTAAAGGGAAACACATTTTAAACAGAAAGATGAAGTCTATTAATGGCTCTGATTGCAGCAAGTGAAAATGATGATATTTCCCATATTGAGTGTTTTGGACAATATAAGGTTACATTTTTCTTCTCTCGCCAGCTCTTATTTTTCAGAATGCTTCTTGATTTGCTGTTTGTAAGATGTATCCTATTTCAGCATATAAATGAACCTGTGTTCCAAGTGAACAATAGTTGTTTCTCTGACCTGGGGGATTCAGTGACATTTGGTAATGACTATGGAAGATGGGTAGATTGAATTAAGAAGGCTGAAAAAAGGAACGAGGAAGAAAAAAGACTTGATCCTGTGCAGTCACCCAACAGCTTCTGCATCTTGTTTGAAAACATACTCACATCCTCTGGGATTCCTCATAAGTCACTCCACAGAAACGTATGGTTGCTTGGTAAAGCAAAGGTCAAGGCCGAGAGGCAGGGTGCAGCCACAGCCCAGCTGCGCTTGTCTTTGAGCAAGGGCTGCATCCCTTTTGAGGCTGCTGCCCCTCCCCTCTACAACCTAGTCATTTGAGCCCCACTTTGTCCCTGCTGTTTGTCACAGGCAGCAAGCTACTTCCTATGGAGAAGCTGCACCTGGGTTTTAATGACCCAGAAATCTCTTTAACTGAGATGGAAAAAAAAGATACCAACTTCCTTCACGTATGCTTGACTTTTCACATGTTTGTTCTTAACCACTGGATTAATCCACCACCTCCTTTTGCCTGCCTGCCCAAGACTTCTCCCCAGTGCCCACCTGTGTTGTCACCTGGCAACCACTGGAAATTTCCAAGTAGAGAATTATGGACGGCCTTGCTCTGACTTCCAGCGTTTCCATGCATCGCGAAGTCCTCTGTGTAGTTAGGAAAAGAGCAGCAGTCACGATTCTGGCGATGGTAGTCTGCCTGGACCAAGAAGAGCTCATCCTTGTGGTGCCTGTAGTGGGCTCTTGGAGAATGGGTTGCATCTAGAACAGGTGTAGATTGATGCGGCATTGGAGCCAAACTGCCTGGGAGGCTGAGGTCATGCTTCACTGTGTGGTGTTTTTTTTTTTTTTCAGAACCGGGGCTTGAACTCCGACCTTTGCGCTTGCCAGGGAAGCGCTTATTCCACTGAGCCATCTTCCCGGCCCCTTCATTGTGTGGTTTTGAACATTGACACACCAACAGCAAAGCTAGGCCTGGCAAAGCTTTTTGATCAAGTAGGCTTGTTTGTGGTATGTCTGGGAGCACTAAGAAAACTTTGGAGCTTCCGCATGACTTTGGACAAGTTTCCACATGAATCACTACTGAGGCTCTGAACCACTGTGTAAGACCTTTAAAGAGAATTCTGAACTCTGAGGCTTCCATCTGGTTCCTCCAGGGCTACCACCAGCTGGAAGAGATTTCAAGAAAAAGCTGATAGCTAAAATGATCTTTGCATGACCTCAGCCAAGATACAAATTTGATCTGGATTAAAAGAAACTTTAGGAAATGGGAAAAGGGAGCGTCTGGCATTTGTGTTTGAGGGTGACCCTGTGAGGTTCAGGGAAGGTGGAGAAGCTTTAACTGACATTCTATCTGAACCACCACAAAAAATCACAAGGAAGAAAGGGAGAGGCAGTTACGAAGAGCAGCATGCTGGTGAAGGAAGGCCATTTGAGCTCAGATTTGAAGTGAACGCAAACAAAAGAGGGAAGGAGGGGCACAATAATGAAGGGTGTCACAAAAGAACAGCAGAGATCTGTGTATTAGTGTCAGGAAAAGCTGAAGCTCAGACTATGCTAAGACTTGTGAAACAGCAGCTGACGTGGGAATAGGCAGCCATAGTGTGTGAAGCATTTTCATGTAAATGATCACATTGATCTTCACAATGACCCTGTGAGTGGGGACAGGAGTTATTATCCTCAGAGTGTGTGAGGACTTTGGGGAGGCGATGCTGGGATTTGAGCCCAGATCATCTTGGGCCAAATGCTGAGCTCTGCCCACTACTCTACGTCAGGTTTCATGTTACAGTGCTCACAGAGTTTGGTTCTGGAGTAAGAAATATGAAGTGAAGTTGTGCTTCGGGAGATTGGGTGATGCACAGAGGTGACTGAAAGCGAGCTATTTGCTCCTATTTTTCTTCATTGTTCACCACAAAACAAAACAACCTTCAAAGGTTAGAATGGATTTCTCAAGATGAAGGTAAGATCTTCGAGAACAGAGCTCTCTCTCAGCCCAGTGCTGGACATGGTACATGGCAATGTTTCTGAGGGAATCTGACTTTCTCTTCCACAGCATTTATCACGCAGAAATTACTTGCTCTGTATCTGGCTCCCCGATAGATTTAGGCTTCCTGAAGGAAGATGCCATGGCCTCTACACCAATTATCCCTACTTACAGCACAGGCAATGATGAAATTAGCTGACCACAGACCTGCCAGCAGTTACTTTAGGGGAGCAGGGAGGTATGCTGAGACAGCAGAAGTTATCACGACTTACAAAAAAAAATAAAAATAAAAATAACAGGAAAGAAAATCTAGAATCTAGAATCTACATTCTAATTGGCTGACGTTATTCTCTGAGACATCTGTGTTCATTTTAAAGGTGAAGCTGAAGTGGAAAGACATACAGTGAGTCCCATGAGCCCATCTCCTCCATCCCTGGGCCTGAATGGGGCCCTTGGGTTGCTTAAGGCTGAGGCTGAGGCATCTGAGTTAGAAGGTTCTAAATGTAGAAAAAGGAGATTTTAAGGCAAGAGTCTTTTTTTCATTTAGCCTCAAGAGCAGCGGCACCACCAGAATTCTACCTTGTAGGCAGTGTGCTCGCTGATATTAGGTGGACAAGGGTGGAGGAATTAGCGCATGAGCCAGCTTTCCAGAGGCTTCTTAAGTTCTTCTCTTGGTGGTAAGAGCACTAGTTGAAGGTGGGCTTCTTGTTTCCTCTTTTCTGGTCTTTCCAGAAAAAAGGCCTTTGCGTGGCCTTTGGGGGGGATGCATGAGCAGCCCCGCTCTCTTCCTCTCTCCCACTCATTCACTTCACCGTAGCCACACGCATCTTCCATGTGCCTCTCAGTGTGCTGAGTGTTCCCACCCCTGGGCCTCGGCACGCTGTCCCTTCCCCAGACCATCATCTCCTCAGCTGACCTCATGTCATCTGCACCTCAGATCAGTGTCTCCTAGTAGTGACCTCACTGATCGGCTGTCTGCACAGTTCTCTTAATCCCAATCTGAAATGACTTCATTTTTCTTCTCCCAATCTCTCTCCTCTTCTCATCCTTCTTTCCTTTCTCCATTTCCTGTCTTTATCCTTATCTGTCTCCTTCCAACTAAAATGGGATACCAGCCTCCTTATCTGTCTGCTCAGGGTTATGCCCTCAGTGCCTAAGTCAACATCTGGGAAGGTGTGTAACATCTGTTGCATGAATAAGTTCACCTCTTGTTTTCTTAGCTGCTTCCATTTATTTATTTATTATTATTTTTTAAATTTTATGTATTTAGTACAGGGTGTACAGGGTCTCACTATGTAGGTCCAACTTGTAGTGATTTTCCTGTTTTCAGCCTCCCAAGTGCTGGGATTGCAGGTGTGTACCACCACACCCAGTCTCAATTGCTGTCTCAGCGTGCTCTGGGGCGGGGCCAGTACTGGCATGCTGGGGATCAAATCCCAGTTCCTGTACCCACCTAAGCAGGCACTTTAGTCTGCTGAGCTATCTGGCCAGCCCTCAGCTGCTTCCATTTAGAATGCTTAAGAACACTCTGATCATCTATTTCTAATAAATGGTAAATGGGAAGAAATAAACAGAGGTCATTTGAAAGCTCTTTGATATCTGTAAGGAGTATTAATGTTTGGGGTGGGGGTGGGGGTCTCTGATAGCCTGAAACCTATGCATAGTGATGAGCTCAGATCACTCTTCTAGAGGCATCTTAATGGTGGGGGTGACGGAACTGGACTGTCCACCCACAGAAACTAGCACTTGGGGAAAGCTGAGAAAAACAAATGGGGCAAGTTCCACCTGGGAAGATAAAAAGTGTCCAGGCAGGAGAAGGTGCTGCTCAGGGCCTCTCAAACCATCCATTATTTAGGTTATGTTGTGAGGCTGGGTAAGTGCTCCTGGGTAAGGTCAGGGTTGAAGTTCAGAGGAGGGCATGGCCAGGTCAGGGAATAGGAGCTTGGGTGGCAGAGGAGGCTGAAGAGACGACATTCCAGGAAATACTGGTTTCATGCCCAAGATTTCTGGTGATTTTATTGAGGAGGGTGGGCATAGGACTTCTGTACCTCAGTTTGGCAAAATAGAGATGGTGCTGCTAACTTAGAGAAAAGTCAGGGAAGCTTCTTGACCTCTCAGGGCTGCGTGGCAGCTATGATAGTGCTGATCGCACAGCCTTCAATCTCACTTTTCTGCCATCTTTGGATATTGCCCTCATTTGCATGGTGGGCAATGCCTTGTCCATATTTTAGTCAGAAGAGAGAGAGAGAGAGAAAGGGAACGCATTCATCTTCCAAGTGCACCACTAGAAAGCCGGACATGTCCCTTCTATTCTCACCTCACTTCCAGAACTGTATCTCATGTCCATACCTGAGTGCAACGCAGATTGGCACATGTGGTCTTACCTGGGTGGCATGTCCAAACCGAAAATTCTAGAACCATGGAAAAATAGGAAGACAGCATCCAGAGCCAGCTTCTCTACGACAGGTGACTGGAGGAAAGTGAGTGTTCTCTTGCAATGAGTTAGAACACTCATCCATTCCTTTGACAAATAAAGTGTGAGTCTTTATTTGAGCCACATTTCAAAGTACTGGGGAGGGGCTAGGCTATATAGATAAACAAGGGATGTTCCTATCCTTCGCCTGGATAGCCTAGTGTGAAAACAAAGGCCCCGGTGGTGGGGTGAGGGGTGGGAGGTGGAGGGGTTGATGGGGAGAGTGGGAGGGTGGTGGGAAAAGAAGCGGACAGCTGAATCCTTTCAAGAGGACATGGAAATGATCTTAATTTACCATAGACAAAAACAAGAATGTAAGATTATGCAACATTTTTAATGACAGTGTTGATGCCAATCACCCTAATAATAGTGATTATCTCTATTGTGCGGATATGGTGGTGGAGGTGCTGTCCCGCAGGCCGTGTCCTCTGAAAGGATTCATGAGGGAGCCTGGGAGGTCTGGAGGTTCTCATTTAGGATTCTACAAATACGCGGCTTCTTATAAAACAAGCCTCTCAGATTAACAAAAGGAGGTAGACATTTTTTCCTCCTTTAAACTGTGTCTTTACTGTATCCTATGTTTATTTCCCCGCTGTTAAAGGGGGCTAGACATTTGCCTGGCTTGATGTGTAGCCAAAACAAATGATTTGCACACGTGTTTTCAGAGGGAAAAGAACTGAATGTATTGCGTGTGGAGAGAATAACTCAGAAATTCATCTAGAATTTGGGCTGGGATGAGGGGGTGCAGGGGGTGTAGGGTGGAGAAATGATTTCTAGGATGGCGACAGAAAGCAAATGTTGCTGTCGGAGATGGAAACTTTCACCTCAGTCAAACACATTCATTCAGCAGTTCCTGAGTTTCAGGCACTGGTTTAGGAATATGGACATAGTCTTTGAAATAGAGTCTATTTTTTTTTTTTTTTTGAAGAGTTTACTGTTTGACAGGAAGACTTACAGTTAAATCTTCATTCATTCATCCATCAAATAGTTACTGACTCTCTTCCACGTGACATAGACTGTTCTAGAGATTTAGAAAAACAAAGCAGAGGACCCAGTGTGTGGGGTGGATAGAAGATGCTTTGTTCTGCCCGGAGGAGTCAGCAGTTTTCTTAGCACACAAAAATGTGGAAGATGCTGGTCTTTTAACTGTGGCTTTACAATTCTTGCACATTTTACATGTTGCCTGGACACCATACCCAGCCTGCAGCCACCTGATATGCCTCTCTTCACTCCTCCAGTGCAAAATCCTCCCCTCATGTGAAATCATCTCCTCTACTCTCCCTTCTCTCTGCTGCTTGGGGCTGACACTCTGTCAATATGACCAATGTGGAAACCTATCCTTACTCAGCTTGGCTTTTGTGTTTACCCAGGACTTGGGGGAAGTGGTTTTCCAGAGTCCCCGGCCCATATCCCTGCATGGAACATGAAGGTAGGGAGTGGGAAGGTTAGCAGTACAGTACATGGTGGGGTGGGAAGAGGAAGAGGCTCCTTTCCCTGGCTGTTGTCCAGGGATTTTCTCCTAAAGCCTTTCAGTCACCATCAGCATGAAGTTCCGGTGAATGTCCCCAGTGGTTTTCCTGATATTTAAGGTGCTAACCCTAGCTAGACCCACTGGAATCTCCCGCTGAGACCTTAAGACTGAAAAACAGTGGGACAGAATCTGGTCAGGGATGGGTGAAAGAGAGGGCCTCCACTCTGCAAATTCCTTCCTTCATGCAGAGGTCTCTGGCTTTGGGCAGGGGACAGGCCTGTCTGCCATCTCTGCAGATGCCACTCCTGGTCCTCCATGGTTGACAGTGTGTGCACCCTGGGTGTCTGCAAGCCAGAGCTTCTGCCGTCGCTTCTGCCAAATGAGACATGCTCACCTAGTCCTTGGTGGCAGACTCCTGCATCCTGCTTGCAACGGAAGCCATTTGCAGGGGCATTTCTGAGCCTGCTCCATGTGTGCCACCCTTCTGCAGGGTCTTGCTCTGCACTCCAGCTCTGCTCCCTGTCCAGATCCCTTGTCAACCCCGCAACAGAGATATAGAGGGCTATCACTAATTCACTAGGTGTCCTCCTTCAGCTTGGGCATGCATTTTTAATTACCATTATATCAAGACTCAGGTGACATAGCCCTGCCCCCTTCTCCATCCTCACAGTCAGCTCTGAGCTGTTATTCCAGCCACCTCCCTGTGAAGCAGCTCTTGCTACTTATTTGAAACCTATTCTAAATATTTCAAAACCTTTGAAATGGTCATGGAATTAATTCTAGACTTAATGCCTCCATCAAATTCTTAAAGAGTCCTGAGAGTCCAGGTCACCATTTAATACTTGAAAAAAACGAGACTCAGAGGTGTTAAATCATTTTATCAGATCATATAGTAAGTCTGTTATAAGCCAAAGTGAAAATCTGATCTCAGGCACATATTTTTTTCATTGTACTATGCCTTCTCTAAAAGGATTGTTTAAAAATGCACAATTCTAAATGAAAGCCAGAAACTAATCTCTAAAGTGACTAGGTCTCTAACAGAAGTAGTGAAGGATGGTCATGCCTCTGAGAGTGAGTAGTAGCTGCCGTTACTGCTATTGATTTCCTTTATTATTTCTGGTCTGTAGAAATGAAAGGATTAAACTTTCAAATTATATTCCATGGAGTACAGGAGGAAGAAGGTAAGAAAAATATTAAGATCTCAAACAAAGGAGAACTGTCCCCAGAAACGGCAATTCATAGGCACTTAGGTGGGAAGTCTGAGCAGAAGTGGAAATGCAGGGGGCTTGGGAGGCAAGGAGCAAGAGGCAAGGAGCCCGAGGCCACAGTGCAACTCCCAAGCCCAGCCACTGCTTATTAACTGGGACTTGGGGTCAGTTATTTACGGAGAGCTTTGGTTCACACCTTTGTAAAATGAAGTTTTCACCTGTTTGGGGATGTTATATGGTGGCTGAGGAAGTACACAGAAGCATGGGGGTACCCCGCACCAGGAGTGTCAGTGCTGAGTAAGTTAGGCTTATGATGACACTGCACTTGAATTACAGAAGAGCCACACAGGCCAAGCCCTAGTGACATTTCGAACAGGACCAGAAGACCTGTAGATGTGATACCTAACATCCTGAAACTCTATCCCCCTTCCCAGAACTCTAGCAGGGCAGGCCCTGGAACTGCAGAGGATCCTTCGGGGCCTACTGTCTAGGGTTCACCCTTCACAGTTAGTGTGTCTCTAGAGCCCTTCTTTTCTGTTCTCAAACCTCCTACGATGATGATTTTGAGCTAGTGGATGTTTGTCCCCCCAGGGGACATTTGACAACATTTGGAGACGCTCTTGGTTTTGCTGCTGGGGTTGGAGGTAGCAGTGGTATTGGCATTTATTGGGCAGAGATCAAGGATACTGAATACTCCTCCGTGCACAAGGAAACCCGCCTGGCCAGTGCCTGACCTGATCTTTGTGGCTGTTTGAGCAATGGGCACGCTAGAAGCAAGTACGATGCCATTCTGGAAGCTCTGAGCACAGTCGGTGTGCTTTTATTCTGGTCACTTTGAGAGGACAGGATGCATGCCCACAGATGGAAGCCACTGTCTTATCCACTAATAGGGATGAGGAGGACAGAACTGAGAGGTGAGAGTGGGCCGAGTGGCAACCCTGGGGCACCTGAACCTGGCATCTTTACTTTCTATTTGTTTGTGTCGATATCCTTCTCTTTAAAAAATAGCATATTCATGGCAGGATGCCTATAATCTCCTAAGAAGGCTGAGGCAGAAGAATTGATATGGCTGTAAGACCAGCCTGGGCTATAATGAGTTCAAGGCCAACCTGAATTACATAGTAATACTCTGTCACAAACACAACAAAACAAAACAAAACAAAACAAAACAAAACAAAACACACAAATATAGCATTATAGTGTCTTGTTGTTGTTGTTTTCCAGTACTGGGGATGGAGCCCAGAGTTCTGTGCATGCTAGGCAAGCCCTCTGCCACTGAGTTCCATCCCTAGCCCAACATAATAGTTCTAATTATGTTTCTGTGACTTGTAACTTACAGACTTCAGATTAAGGCAAACCTGATTAAGGCAAATAAGGAGGCTGGTAGAAGCAACAGCCATCTGAGAGTACTTCTGAAACCTTAGAGTGTTTATAGAACCATGTTGATCTGGAAACGTTTTTCTTCTGGGAGGACAACTTGCAGTTTTTATTTTATTTTGGCTGCCCCACATCTGAACCTTTATCCCTGAGTCATAACAGGACTAGGGTTGCTGCAAAAGCCAGCTATGTACTTCCCCCCTCAGAAGGAAGGGCCTGGGTACTTAATCTAGGTGCCACCAATCAGATTCCCTGACCTGGGCTTAGACTCTGGAATGAGAGAGATGAGGCTGCAAGAATGGGGGAGGGGGGATTTGTTCTGGGGCAGCAGCGACGGTAGACCCAAGGGAGCATGGTGCCCATGGTGATGAGAATGGTGTCTAGTTCCTGGCACTGTCTCTGGTGTCTTGTCACTATCCAGTGTCCTGAGGTGCCCACAGAGATGATGCCTCTAAGTGATTTCTTTGGTGTGATTTTGGGCATCTGTTAGTCAGCTTCCCTGCTCGCTGCTGCACACAGCATCCAACACTCACCATGGAACAGAGGAAAGGTTTATGCTAAACCTTTCCTCACAATTTTGGGGAATTCAGTCCATGGTCAGTGGGCTCCAAGGCAGGAACATCATGGCAGAAAGGTGTGGTAGAAAGAAGCGCCTCAGCTCCTGGTGGCCAGGTAGCTGAGCAGGAGCGACACCAGAGCGGAATGAGGAAGCAATCCTGTAGAACCCAAGGCCATACTTCTACCACCACGCAGACACCCAGGACAGTGGTCTGCTAATCTGTTAGGTGTTTCTTTTTTGAGACAGGGTCTCACTATGCAGTTCAGGTTGGCCTTGAACTCACTTTGTAGCTCACGATGGCCTCAAACTCACAGCCATCCTGTCTCAGCCTCCTGAGTGCTGGGATTACAGGCATGCATCATTGTGCTTGGCTTGCCAGGTGTTTCTTAGTACAGTGAAATTGACATCTCAGAAATAATGGTCACAGATCTCAACAACGTAACTTCTCTTTATCCTTCCTGTTTTCCCTGGGTTACTGCTCTTGGGTTCCCCTAGTTTGCGATAGCCTTTCAAGAAATCACTTTCTGCTTAAATTAGCCACTCATTTTCTGTAGGAAGAGCTAAGAAAGATCCTGGTGCTAGATATTCAATATACTACCTGCATCCGTACCCATTGTTGCATAATATTATAACTCAGCAGCAAAATCAATACATATGTGCTATTGCTTAATAATTTGGTGGCTCTTTGAGGCTGCACTTTTCTCAGGTACCAGCACAAGGTAAAGGCCCCAGCTTGGCAGGTGGCCACGCCATGCAGCCACTCGGGATTCGGCTTTCTTCCACTTCACGTCAGCACCTCTCTTGTAGGATGTGGCCCTCGTCTGCACAACTGGAGCTTAGTTGTGTCCATGTGAATGTCCACCCAGCAAAGACAGGAGTGCAAAGCAGATACCCACAAGAACTTGAGGCGCAGGTCACAAGTGGCACATGGAATTTCTTCCCATAGTCCACTGTAACTGCAAAAGGCCTGCACAAAGAGGAGAGGAAAATGGGTATTGGTGAGCCATTGGTATAATTTGGGAAGAAGAGATCAGAAGGTGGACATTTTTTTTTCTTTTTTTGTGGTACCAGGGATCAAACTCAGGGCCTTGTGCTTGCCAGGCAGGCACTTATGCTGCTGAGCTATCTTCCTGGCCCCTGAAGGTGGAAATTTGAAGCTCATAGGTAGGTGGGTAGAAATCTTTTTTGGGGGGAGCAGTGGGGATCATTGATAATGAAGAAACTCGATCTTTCAATTTTTAGCACAGAATATGATGTAGCCAAAGGGTACAAACCAACAGGGAGACTTGGGTTTGCATTTAGGCTCTGGTGTATTTCGATCTTCCATTTCAGTTGGCTTTAGTTTCCTCCATTGTCAGGATTATCATTTCAAGGATTCAGTGAGATAAACTGTGTGTCTAGGACAGTGCCTGGTATAAGTTAGATGTCAATAACATTTGAGTCACCTGATAGGACACTATTGGAGCATGTACAGGAAGAGCTTGTTCTCTGCTGCTTACTAGCTCTGGGAATCTGGGGGAGGCCACTTAACTTCTCTATGTCTAAAAGCTTCATCCGTAGAAAGGACACCTTTTATCTCCCATCTGTGGTTTATTTAACTACAGACACTTCACACACCTCACCTCATATTTCAAATATCTTATTTCATCCTGCAACTCACTCATAGGAAATTTTGGTCTAACACTGAATAGCAAAAAGTTAAGCAAATTTACTTAATGCCAGCTTTTTCATGTTGGTGAAAGGTGAATAACGCCTTCTTTAAAGGGCTGTTACAACATTAAATGGGATCATATAAGTGAAAAATTACTCAGCAAAAGTGTTTGGATCTTAAAGACTTAAGAAATTTTAGGCACTTACTTTTTTCACAACTTGTTAGGTGTGAGAATAAAAGGGATTTTCAAACTTGTGCCAAACAGGATCTTTCCTTTCCTCATACTGTTTATTCCTTGGCTGGTGTGATAATCCTTTGTTTGTGACTTTAGGCTTAGTTGCTACCAGGAAGGATTATAATGTCACAGAAGGTTTCAAACTTCAGGTGAGATGTAAACAGGAGCAAGAGAGTACCTTAAGGTGGCAGATTTTTTTTTTTTTTTTTTTTTTTTAAACAATGATATTTCCCCTCATCTTGTCATCCTAAAGTGACAACTCTTTTTTGAAAAGGGTGGTGGCTTGCAGGGCTTGCCAGTCTCGGGTCTTCACAAATATTAGGAAATAATGAATTTTGATTAGAAACTTTGGCATATACGTTATGGAGATATTCGACAGAATGTCACCATGCAATGGCCATCATCAATCCTGTTTGTTTACATATGTTCAAGAGCCAGTGTACTTGTGGTTTCTCTGAAGCTTTTTTCAAATTGTATGTATAGAACAGCTGAGGACAAAATACTCTAAGTTTATAGCAAAACTTATTTTGAGAAGTACTCTTGGCGATAGCTGGATTCAAAACCCAGGGGTGCCAGAAATCCCAGCACTTGGGAGGCTGAAACAGGAGAATCACTACGAGTCTGGTCTACATAGTGAGACCTTGAACAACCTGTACAACCTGTCCTAAATTCATGATAAATTAAAAAAAAAAATGGTACTTTAAAAAAACAAAACAAAACAAAACCCAAGGGTTGAAGTTTTGGTTCAAATCCCAGTTCGGCAATTAGCCATGTGGTCGGATGATTTCTGGAGATTCTCTAGATCTTTGAGTCCCACCTGTATGGCAGGGAGGCGGCATCAGACTTACCCACTACTCAGTGACCCTTAGGTCTCTTCTGGTTTTGAGTTCTGGGTCGCAATAGCTGCCATTCGGATCCTGCTAGACCTGGTTTGCTTTGAACTTGGCTAAGTTAAGCGCTCTGCATGTGATTACCCAAAAGTGTATTTTATTCTCACATCCCTGCCTCAATGGATAGTGCCTCCACCTCCTCAGTCACCCAGCCAGAAGCCGAAGGAGCCTCATACTCTTGTACTGCATCTTTCTCTTTCCTTCAGTTTTCACCCTTAGTTGGTCCAAAGTCTACCTGCTTGTTTCCTTTTTCTTGTTTACCTGGATTATTTCAACAGCTTCCTAGTTGATCTCTCATTACCCTGTTGTGTTCAGGATCTTCCAACATGAACTCTGATGATAACCCCATTTTTGGTTTAATTTTTCTATGATTATTTTATCTTGGTATTTATATCCTCAATTATTAAAAACTATTTTAAAGATTGATACACAGTCTATGTATATTTTTAGAAACAACAAAAAATGCTACCTAATGAAGTGGTAAGTAATAATCAAAAAAATCGAGAATAACATAATATATGTCAGTGGATCTCGGCGATACATGGATCCGCAACCTGTGGGTCAGAAGTTGTGGTTCAAATCTGAGTTTTGCAATTAGCCGTATGCAAATCTGTGTCTAATCCACAGATCTGTAGGACATCTGTGGCTAGTTGGGCCCCTTCTTCTGCATAAACTAGAGTAAAAGAGTAGATTTTTTGGTTTAGTGGAGAACACTATTGGCTCATGCAACCGATCAGTACAAGAATGACTTTGGCTTCACATGCAGCCAAATATAGAGCACAAACATGGTGATCCCATCTCTCTTGTTCATTATTTTTGGCTCTGATTTCCTCTCTCAAATCAGCAGTCTAACCTTTACTAGAAGTCATTATTAGTATTTCAACAAATAAGCAACCCAAATCACAGGTCAAGTGGCACGAGACAGACTGCCCTTTACAAGAGGCTAACCAGCCTCCCACCCTCTGTGCCCCTCTTCTGTGACATCCTCACCTTCCTCTTGGATGCGAGGCTTTCTTTTGCCTCTGGATGGATGATCATCACTGCACGGCAGTAGTGACATCCTGTGGGTCTAGGTTGCAGATGGTGGAGCAGCTCCTGCCTGTTCCTCTTTGGGCGTTCTCTCTTAGAGGTCACAGATACTACGTTGCAAAGACAACCCGACCCTCCTGTGTCCTGTCTAAATTCCTTCCTGTAGAGACCATGAGAGACAATAAACTTTCCAGGTCCAAAGGTTGAGTGAATTTTGTACAGATCAATGGAAAATTGAATACAGAGAGATCTATAGGACATCTGTGGCTCCTTGGGCCCTTTCTTCTGCAGAAACTAGAGTAAAAGAGGAGATTTCCCAGGAACATTTGTGTTCATCCTGCACAGCAGGGAGTGTTTATGTCATGAAATACTTCCGTTTTCTAGAAAGATTGCTACCGAGCTTACATGACACTCTTAAGGGAGCTGTATGCCTCATATATCCCTAGGCTCTAGTACTGTGTACCCCACACAGTCCTAAATGAGGGACATCTTGTAAAGAGTACTTCCTAGATTAGAGTACTCCTTTTTATATTTCAAGAGATCAATTATAATCAGTGTATTTATGAGACATTAGACTGGGCACTTTCTTTCTCCTAGGGATCTCCCTAGTAATGGGTGAGAAATGGGTCATAGGCTAGTTGGGTGGACTCTTTCCTCTTCATCCCCTCAAATATTCTACTTTGTGCAGTTCTACCCCTGATGAAGGCAAGAGGCTACCCTTAGCCCCATTCCCACAGTCTGTCTCCTAAGGGAAAGAACCAGGAAAGAATATGTCCCCTTCTCTCATTCTTTTGGAAAAAGTCTGTGTATAGATCTACTTGGTCCAGGGCCATTTTTAGAACTACCACTGAATTACACCCATTTAAACTGCATAGATCGAGGAAAAACTAGAGTATTGTCAGAGTACATAATAGTAGCTGAAAGAGTTTCTAAGGTGCAAGGTCACACATTCTGCCTGCATATTAATATCTCAGTGACAGAGACCACATCTTGTTCCTTGTACAAGCTAGAGTAATTCTAGCAGTGTTCACAAATAATCTCCCTCCTCCCGCAGCTTAACACAGAAGAAATCCATTTCTCAATCACATAATAGATCAATGCAGATATTCCTGGTGGCTATGTCCCTATTCTACACAGGGACTCAGGAGCTCTGATTCCTTCCATTTTATGGTTTTTCTGTGTCTTAAGGCTGTTGAGTTCTTTGTATCCAGTCAGCAGGTGAGGGAAGAGAGTGTAAGGAAGCCCAGTTCTTAATATTTGGGCTCAGATATGATAATCACCACTTTAGCTCATCTGCCATTTTTGAGAAATGTTCGAGCAGCCTCGTGTCATACAAGTGGGACCAAGAGGCCGGGGAGATGGCTCAGTAGAATAAGCGCTTCCCTGGCAAGACCAAGGACCTGAGTTCAATCCCCAGTTCCACCAAAACAAACAAACAAACAAACAAACAAACAAACAAACAAACGGGACCAAGAGACGTAGTTCGTGGTGACAACATTATGAAAACATAGGATAAAATTTTGTTGGAGCTCCTAATCTAGCTTCTGGCACCAACTTCTTACTGAAGAAGTCTGTGGAGTAAATTACTTTGTCTGTGCCTTAGGTGGCTGCAAGTTACTAGGGCAAATGCAACAATGTGGTTTATAAAAAGCATGTGGAGGCTTCCCTAAAAATAAAAAAATAAAAGGATCCTGAAAAAGCATGTACCATCTGGCAAATAAGGCATGGAGTAGGCACACAAAGCCGAGCAGGGATGGAAGGTTCACTGACCTTGGAAGAGAAAATGTGAGGCTAGCTGATTGTCCCAGGGCTGTGGTGAAGTGGCTTTTCTGGTGCCCTATCCCTCTTTGGCAAAGTTCTTGTTCTTGGCCAGGGACTGGGAGAAGCATCCTTCTTTTAAGGGGAAGGTAGAATTTAATTAGAGTTCTTTGAGGCCTTTGGGGGAGTGGTACAGTAGGGGGAAGATCCCCTGGGATCTCCGATGCTCTCAGTTATGCAAGGCAGAAGTCTTGGACACGCTTTCAATGGAAGGGTTCCTTTTAAGGGAAGTCTGCCTGAGCGAGCTGTTTAATTGAGAAGCTGTAGCTGCAAGCAGTTCCCGGCTGTTCAGTATAATGACTCAAGGGCCGCCTTTGTTGTAGGCAAAAGCATGTTTCTGCAGCCCGTGTTTCCTCTGGGAGATGCCTTCTTTTCTGCCTGTGGATTCCTAAGAGCTGCGTCTGCAGACACAGTTGTGGTCTTGTGGAACCGTTTCAGGTCTGTACTGTTGCTTGCCAGGCATGAGGAACAGACCCCAAGACTTCAGGAAGAATCCACTGCATCCCCTTGGCCCCAGGCTGGAGAACTGGCTGTAGCACAGATTTGAATGAGATTGGCAAGTACCAACTCTTCTGAGTGGAAAACTTTAGACTGTAAGACGTTAAAAGTGAAGACAGAGCTGTTGATTTGGGTAGTTGTGAGGGGGAGAGATATTCCTCTGAGAGAATTCATCGAGCTGTACTTTATGATTTGTGCAGTTTTCTGTATGTTTGTCATGTATCAATTCCTTTTTAATTGGAAAAGGAAAGGAACTGTTGTTTACTCAGCTGGTAATTTGGGAGATACCCGCAGTGGCTGAGACTGTGGCTGGACTTGCCCACTGCCATCACCTGGGAAGGGGCAGTTCTGGGCTGGGCACAGGAACTTAATAAACAGCCCTGTTATGGGGTGAGAGGAAATCCTCTCTCTAAACCTCTGGCCCTTGGCTTGGAGATGTTTTGATAATCTGAATTGGTAGCTTTTACCTGGACAGGAAAGTACTATGTAAAAAAAAAAAAAAATGCTTCTTAACCCTTTATTTACACACATATAGAAACATAAAATGTAAAATGTAAACATATGAAATATAAGTGTAATATGTAAATATTCCTCTCATTCATGTGAGAGCAACAGCCAGAACCCATCAGCTGAAAGTGGAAGATGCAGGTACGTGGAGCCTTGGTGTAGACTGGTTTAGCCGCAGTGATCCCTGGATGGATTTCTAGAATGTCTATCTAGAAAGGGCAAGTTGATGTGCTCTTTCAACCCCGCTCTGAGTCTGGATCCTTGTAATCCCTTCTTTATTGGTATACCACCTTAGTCAGTAAGTCTGTGGAATGCAGACCAACTCTTTGGCCGTAGCCCAGTGCTTGGGTTTAGAAAGCACTCAGAAAGTGTCTTTCTGGGTATGGTGGTGCATGCCTGTAATCCCAGCACTTGGGAGGCTGAGGCACGATGATTATGACAAGTTTGAGGGGGCCTGCCCCTTAGCTCAGTTCTCTAAGTAGCTGCTTCCACAAAGCAGTCAGGCTCAGGTTTGCTGTGGTTCAGTCCCCACAACTCAAGTCAGCCAAACCTGCCCTGAAGGCATTTGGAGAAAAAAAAAAAATCCTTCTGCTTTAAAAAAAAATAAAATTAAAAAAAAAAAAAAAGTTTGAGGCCAGCCTAGGCTACATAGTGAGTTTGTTGTAGGCAGCCGAGTTAGATATAGAAATATTATAGGCAGTTAGACAGGGTCAGGCCTGCAAGGACACAAGATGGAAGACAAGGTGACTTTGTAACTTGGAAGAGACAGACACTCCCATATGGGCCACACCTCAAGACCAAGACAAAAGAGGAAGCACGTCTACATACTTCCCTAGGGATGGGCATCAGGGATTGATATCCTAAATAGTATCAATCAACTTGAAAGAGCCCGAATGAGTCACTAGCCCAACCGCCAACAGGAAGAGACTCTGTCTTTGTATTCATGTCTGCTTGCTACATGACTTGCTTTCCCATTTGATACTAGATTTAATCAATTTTACCAGAGCAATAGTGCTTGTAATCTCATTGGTTGACCATAGTTTTGTCCCACCTCATGCCCAACTAAGCAAGTTCCCATGTCTTCACCACCTTAGACCCGCCTCACCACATGGTTTTCCTCTATAAAAGTCCCTGGAAGAGACAACTTCCTGGGGAACTACCAGCTCGGGCCCCCCCCTCCTGTCCCTCTCTCGGACAGGAGCTTTCTTTCTCTCAATAAATATATTCTGCTCATAACCTCCGTTTGTTCCTAAAATTCATTCTTTGGTTTTAGAGAACACGAACTCATGCAGGTCAGATCCAGAGATCGTTTTTTCCCTATGTCATTTGGAGGTTCCCTATATTGTTTGGAGGTCACCCACCCGAGACCAGTTTTTCTCCCTGTATGAAGTTCAAGGCCAATCTGACTACATAGCAAGACCCTTTCTCAAATAAACAAAATAAAAAAAAAATAAAACAAGAAACTGTCCATTGAACAAATTTCTCAACATCTGTATCTACCTGTCTTCTCCTAGAGACTTAACTTCACATCCCCAAGCCTAGGGCAGTGCTTGGCACAAGTTGAGCGCTCTGCAGACCTTTGGGGGACCAGCGAAGTCAACCAGCAGCTGAAAGTGAGCAAAAAGTCCTGTCTTAAGTATTTAAAAAGTGAAGCAGCATGGGACCCTTTCTGTCAGGAGTGGGGCATCTCTTCTGATGGGCACTCCGTCCTTCGGGCCATTTTCATAAGCTGATGAAGTCATTCACAAGCCTCCTCCTCAGGATGACACAAAAAGTCACTCTCAGTGAATAGGATTAGTGGGCAAAGATCTCTTTTAGGATGGATGCATTTCCCTTCCACCAGAACTGACTCACTCCTGACAGGGCACTTGGGCCCTGGAGGGAAGATGGAAAAAATGTAGCGCTAATCTTACTATGTGATGCTATTTCTGTTTCAGACCATTTTGGTGCTGCCAAGTTTTATATTTGCTTCCAAGGTAGTGTTAAAATAGAAGCAGTTGATGATGTATTTAAGGCCTTAGAAACCTCTCCGAGTATCATTCCATTCTAAATTCCCCTAGAGAAACATGATGCTCCTTGGAGGCACACAGTGTTTGTTAGCTTAATCCCCACAACAGCTTCTATTTACTGAGAATTGATTTGGTGTCAGACAACAGGGTGAACAGCGCTATTGTGTGATATTAGTGTCCCATTTCACAGATGAAGACACTGAGTTCCAAGCAATCTAGGAATCTGACAGTAGCTCACAAAGCCAGCAGGTGGCAGACCTGAGACTCAGCAGAGGCTGAAAGCGGGCTTACCTTTATCACTGCTGAAAGCCTTCCCAAAGCAGCAGGCGGGCCACTGGGGGTTGGGACTGGGCCTTGCTAAGTGCCAAAATGGTGGGAGCTGTGCATTATGTATCAGAGCTCAGAACCTTTTTTGAAGATCATCAAGGACTTTGAAATCCCACTTGCTGTTCAGACTTTGCACATGCTTCTTGTCTCTCGAAGGGGTTCTGGGTCTTGCACGCTGGGCAGGCTGCCACTGAGATGCACTGCTCTGGGTGTCCACGTGTGCACTGCAAACAGTTGCTGCATCCTGTTCTTCCAACTCTTCCCATGTGAAGCTCAGATCCTCTTAGCCCCACCTGTATCTTGTCCCAGCTCTGGTCCAGATGAGCTCCAGACACACACAGGTAGGATCAGGCTTCACCAGTGTGCCCATGGGCAACCTTTCTCCTGGTCAGGAAACCTCTGCTGTTGTTCCCTTAGGACCTGCTTGGTACCCATGTGTGTGCAAACCAGAATGTGGTGGCATAGGTGCCCTCTGGGCTAACCTGTGGACCCTGGAGGTAAGGTGAGGGTCACTTCTCTTCTCTACTGCCATTGGATGATTTTGGATTCCATTCACCTGATTTCTTTCTTTCTTTTTTTTTTAGTGCAGGGTCTCAGTAGGTAGATCGGACTCACAGTGATTCTCCTCTTTACAGCCTCCCAAGTGTTGGGATTACAGGTGTGCATCACCATGCCCAGGCTCAATCAGTCCTAATTGCAGTCTCAGTGTGCCCCAGGGGCAGGACCCGGGAATTGAACCCCTGGCCCCTGCATCTGCCTAAGTAGGTGCTTTAATCCACTGAGCTATTTGGCAGGCCCTACCAGTCACATGATTTATATGGGGACAAGAATTTGCTCTGTACCTTTTTGTACAATACCAGGAGATTAATAAGTATTGAATAAATATATTTTGCTTTTTCTTTTTAATTGTAATTTTAATTGATACATGTTTACAGTGTAATAATTATAATAATAATAAGAATATAATAATAATTATATTCTTCATGGGGAGTTGGTTCCTATACATAACACATCTTCACTCTTTTTTTATTCCCCCCTTTAAATACACATATTTTAAATGTGTGTCCAAAGAGGCCTATCACTGTACCTAGCAGGGGCACACAGCACCGTACACACCTTCCCTCCTTCTCTGTGTCTTTCCCACTCCCTCTCCTGTAGGAGTCCCTTCCTGGTTCTCCTCTCAGTCCAAGAAGTTGATATTTGTAATCACAAAGATACATTATTGGAATCCCACCAACTTAATTCCAATCTACCCCCTCCCAGTGCAACCCATGGTGAAAGTAAAGACACTAAAACATATTTATAATTATTGGGGAGCCAAGGGGCCCTAAGTACAGCCATGAAGATGGTGCTCCAGAACAAAGAGGCTGGCCCAGGTTTTATGCAGTGGAGGAAGAGTAGCTTGAGGAGGAACGACTGAGAACTGTGAATAGGTGAGTACTGTGAGCTGCTCTAGGTGGGTGGCCTACATTTACCTCTGCCATATGCAGAGACAGGAATCTGCTTTATGCTATTGAGAGAGTATCTAATGTTTTGGAGGATCAGGTGCTTCAGCTTTGATGTAGTCTTTCAAGCCCCAGGAAGTCATAGCCTCTGTCTCGAGGCTCGATCCCAGCTGGCGGCACAGAGCATTAGCTCTTCTATCCTATCTCGACCTAGCTCACATTAAAGAGTAGCAGGTTTACCAGGGAAACACGCAAGCCACCTTCAAAGACTATCACCAGTACCTCAGCTAGACCAATACACATTGCTTAAGGCCAATTGAAGGATAAACAGAAGTCCTAGCCAGCTCTGTACATAACAATACGAGGAAATAGGGTCAGGCTCAATCAAAATGGAGACAGTCGCTCTTCTTTCAAGGAGAGCTGCTCAGCTGGTCCTCCACACCCTCCCATTTGTCAAGGATGTGATGTCTAACCAAGTTAGAGCATGTGAGCTTTCTGTCTCAGACACTACTAAAGCCTGGCTAAGGTGCGTGGGGAGGTCTGGATAACCCTAAATTTATTGCTGGGCTTTTGAGATAGTCAATGCACTGGGCTAATAAGAACTTTATAGCAAAAGATGTACTGCGGTAGAATATGTTGTAGTTTGGGTATACAATTTCCCCCAGAAAGTGTATATGTTCAAGAGGCAGAGTTTTTGGAAGGTGGATTATTATCTTGCAAGGGCTCTAATGTTATCAGTGGAATACTTCATTGATAGATTTGTAATTTGATGGTACTATTGGGAGGTGAGGGAAATTTAGGAGGGGCGGCCCAGTGGAGGGAGTGGGTCATGAGGGAGTGCCGGGGGCATTGCTAGCTTGTCTCCAGACCCTTCCTTTAACTCTCTGCCCCTTCATGTTTCTGTTTCCTGGCTGCCGTGAAGTGAGCAGCTCTTCTCCTTCATGGCCTTTGACAGTGGCATCTTTCTGCTTTGTCACAGGCCTCAAAGTAATAAATCCAGCTGACCATGGGGTGATCCAAAACAAACCTTTCCACTAGTAAGGTGTTACTGTTGGCTATTTTGTTACAATGAAGGAACATTGCCTGACAGTGTGTTGTGGGCCTGTGACCTAGGACGGAGGGCCTGTCTGCCTGTACCTAACTTTCCATTTAATTTTCTCAAATCCATTTTCTTTTCCTCACTTGCACCTCACCTTTAAGTGTCCTCCCTACATGACTAAGATGTGTGAGAATAAGGCTCTTACATGCTGAAGGTTGGTCCGGCCCACTCAGCCTCTTTTCAGGCACTTTCACGTTAGAGAAGAAGAGAATGTGACTTCTGTCTTTATCCTTGTCTGACAGCCACGTGAGTGAAAACTACGTTGTCCCAGGGTGAACCCACAGGAAGCCTTGCTCTCTCTGCACGGGAGTGCAGACTCCCAGCGGAGGACGAGATATACAAAAGCTTCCATGAACCCACAGTGCTCCTGAGAACCAGGAGACGGAAAGGAAAAAAGCCCCAGGCAGAGTTCAGAGTTAGGAGGAAAGGATTTTTTTTTTTTTTTTTTTACTACTACTCCTGGCAGAGTGGGCTGTCATGAAACTGAAAAGGGGGAGTCTGGCGTTCCAGCAGTCAGTGGTCCCTGGGGACACGAGGGCCTTCATCACCCAGCCAGTCAGGGGAGAGCCTGCGCTTTCCCAGCAGTGTGTACTCTATTGACCATAGAGGCTTCCATAAGGCCTCTGTTAAAGTAGGGCCAACTGAAGATAACTCCAATTCTCACCGAGATGCCAAAAATTCAGGGGCACATACAGCTGAAAGTTCTTCACAAGCTTAGCCACACAGCAACTCAGAGAAGGGTAGAAATGTTCCTGTCTGGGCTGAGTCCTCTACAAACACCCAATTAAGCAAAAGCGATTCAGTCCTCTCTTCCTGCAGCTGAGCAGGAAGGAGACTAAGCAGACCGCTCCTGCAATTGCCCCTCGCTGCCACACAGTGTTGCTATTGGAGACAAGCCCAGCATGGCTGGAGCCTGCACTGGGGCAGTTTCCATGCTGATCCAGATCCTGCCCAGGCTTCAGCAGGAGTGTGAAAGGTGACTGGCCCATTCCCTGTTTGGTACCAAGCTTGCTATGGTGTGCAGTGTGGGTTGCGTAAGCCTCTAGGTGCATGCTGTGCTAGCACTAGCCTGACTTTTCTGTCAGAGAGCTGAGCGCAGCTTCTTGCTCTGACTCACCTGGCTTCCTCACTGAGCACTGTTTCGAAGCATGTGTGTTACTGCCACACTGCATGTCATTTGTCCCTAGAGAAGGGCTGGGCAAACCAAACTGCCTTCCAAAGGCTCCCGGGTTACAGGCTTGGTTGCCAGCCACTGGTGTCCCTGAAGTGTTAGAACCCATAGGGGGTGAGACCTAGTGCGAGAAGTCAGGAAATTAGTGGGAGGAAGGTGAGCTCCCGGGGCTGTGTCCTCGGGAGGGCACTGGGGCCTGAATTCTGCTGCCCTCTCTGCCATGCTGTGCAGCCTTACCACAGGCCCAAAGGACAAGGGACCATGCTGTGCTGGGAAGAACCAGAATAAGTGAAAAAATATTCTCACTCTCCTACCGATCACACCAAGTGGAATGGCAAAGCCCATTTTTTTATCCTCTATCAAACATTTAAAATTATTTTGGCAAAAGTCAGCAAGATGCCCACTTGTAGCGCTGTTCCTTTGTTATTTGTGGGAACAAAATGGCCCCAGAATTCTTGATAATGTGCAGGAGAGAAGACAATGTTCTTTCTACTTATTTATCTATTTATTTTTATTTGAAAATGTTCTTAAGTGGCAGAGAGAGGTTCTGAGGTCTTATTTCTTTCTTTATCTTACTTGGCTTTTCTACTCTGAAGCATTTATTCCTTAGCACTGGTAACACGAAGGGGTGAAGCTGGTGATATCTGTGTGGTTGGAGGCTTGTCAGAAGTTATGTTCAAAGTTGTACTGAAGACCCACAGCACCGAAGAGGTCTGTGGACATAAGCTCTGGTCCTGGCCTGACATGTCTAGCTAACACACACATTTGTTCTTGATGCAAAGCTACCCAACTGTAAATGAAAGGACTACCTCTTGTTGGCCTTTTTTCAAGGAAGGCAGTGATAAGACTTTGATCTGAACTCTTCGCAGGAGGGCTCGACTGGCCCCCTCAAGGCTGTTCTGTGCCACAGTGTTTGAAATCATTCTTGTGGAAGTGGGAGGAAGATGAGCCATGGTCTTGAGTTGATTATGTGTCATCTAGATATTTCAAGGCTGGCTTCTCTAGTGACATAGCTGCATTCCACTGGGCTGCACATGTAGCAAAGAAGGGTCTTTTGCAGAATTCCTGAGACAAGATATGGGCCTCTTGAAACCTTTGTGTAGACCATTTCAAAGAGCGGTTATTGCCAAAGGTCACTTAGAAGTAGAAAAGTAAATATAAATTAATCAAAAAGGACTGCAAGGACATGCTCTAGCCACACAGATGTGACAGATAAATCCGGACTTTGGGGGGCCAAGTCTGCCACACTTGCCTCTCACTCACACCACCCCAAGGAGCAATTTGAACTCCAGATAGAGCTTCGGGTGCATGCCTTATGCTTACCAGATTCGCTCAGGATCTGAGACTTTGAGCACCAGCCCAGTTTCTTCCCACCGTGTCCCATCCCAGTGGCGGACGAGCCACACAGTAGCCAACTGTTAGGTTTTAACTGGGAGCAACTCACCCAAAAGCTGCCCCTCAGTGCTCATGGCTGGGGTTGTTTTGCTAGCCCCTCCTCCACAAAGCAGGCATCTGGGCTATGAGTTACAAGATGTTTTGAAATTAGTTTTAACTTCATTTCAACAAACATTTACTAAGAACCCATGATGCATCAGACACTGTGTTCTGGGAATATAGATGTGATGGTGTTGGAAAGCTCAAGATATCATTCAGCCTCAGAGCATAGTTGGATAGAAACAGAAAAAACCAACCAAAGCCACTGTCCAGTCACCACAAATATAATTTCCAGCACATGCTTCTATGTGATGTTCAAATGCCCCTAAGTGGATTCTGATACATCTCCAAAAGCTGCACATTCTCTCTTCTCCACCTTCTTTCCCCCTCACGGTTGTCTTACCCCTCTCCCAAGCTTCTGGGAAACTCCTGCCTAGACTGGCCTGCAGGCCTCCTGGCCTTTGCTCTTACCTTGCTCCAAGTTCTGTCACAAGCCCTTGGAAAGCCCCTGGCTTCAATCACAAAGCACTGCCTGGTGCATCTGGATGAAGAGTTTGAAGCTGTCTCGGTCGCTCAGGATGTTGGGCCTCTGCAGATCTGATCTTGAGGTTGCCCTCAGGAGTGCAGCTCCAGCTGCACCATAATGGGGGGAACCAGGCGAGGGGCTTGTGGGTGTTTAGAGTGAGCCTTTCTCAGGAGATGTGTGTTTTTCCTGGTGGGCAGCCTAGCATCTAAGTGTCTTATCCATGACCAGATTTTTCCCCTCACAGGAAATTACTGGTTCTGTCCTGCCTTCGTCCAGTGCATTCCAGATTGTCTCTCTCTAGGAAGGCCCTGACTAGGAAACAAGTTAAGGTTGGGTGTGTCAGACAGGTGAGACAGGTGAGAGGAGGAAGTCTGGCAAATCACATGAATCAACTAAGTGGTATATTATGTACAGTTTACAGAGAAGAAGGCAGTGTGCCCTGCAGGGCAGGGCAAGGGGATGAGGGCAAGTCATCTGGGATATTTGTGGTCATCTAGCAAGCAGAAAGCAAGAAACAGAGAGAGAGAGAGAGAGAGAGAGAGAGAGAGAGAGAGAGAGAGAGAGAGAGAGAGAGAGCTGACACACAGAGAAGCTTGTAGGTTAAATGAAGCCTTAGGTCTTAGGTTTAGGGCATTACTCATGCAAGCAAGGTACCTGTGGAGTGTTCTAATGGGTATTTATTTGTAAATGTTTGTGGCACATAATCATTGGGTCAGTTGGTACATAATACATATTGTGTCTTAATCCTTTTTACCTCTTCCTCTACCTTCTCCTTGTCTCCCTACATCCCCTTCCCAACAATGGGTGGATTTAGAGTAGGCAGGTCTAAGTCCTGAGGAGTCACATTGTGGCTGAGGGGTGGTCCTTGAAGCCTATCTTTACAGTCCACTGGGGTGTGGGAGTCAGTGGGGCATGTCTGGGGTTGTATCTGGGTGCCACACGGTGGGGTGGTCACCAGGAGGCGGTTGCATAGACAGATATCTGGACGGACCACATTGAGTGACTGGCAGGAGGTGGAGACCTAGAAACTATCCCGTGGGGCTGGGTCCTGCTTCTGTAGGAGAAGTTAAGCCCACATTCAAAATGGAGGTTGAGGCAGCAAAAATCTATATGTTCCCTGCAAAGGAAACGCAAAGCTGTGTCATGGTTTTCACATTCCTAAACCTGAACGCCTACCTATTCCACAGCTGTGAGCAGCCAGCATCATCAGGGTGGTAGAGGTGTGTGGCTGCTGGAAGGTGCCACGCTCTGGAGAGGTAGCAATGACTGGCAAATGGGGGCAAGGGCTTCTTGCCCAACTGTGGCTTTTGTCCTGTTAGCTCTTGCACTGGTGGGGCAAACAATGCAGAAGAATGGGGTCCATCTTCTTACGAGAATAATAAGCTTTTGTCTACTAGTGTACAATTTCAAAGCATCTTTAATATACATGTTCTCCTTTAAAACTCATATAAGTCAATGTTCCCATTTTTACACAGGAGACACAGGTCTAGGAAGGTAAGCAGTTGCCAAGGTCACTCAGGCAGAAGATAACTGCTTCAGGTGTGGTCAGCTGACTTGGGTGTGCTCTTTCTTTTATACCATAATATCTGGGGCTGGGGAGGGGAGCCTTCTGGGGGAGCTGGCCGTAGGAAAGATGCTGTGCGCTGGAAGGAGATGGCCACAGGAGCCACCTGGCTGTGTGCTGCTGTGCTTTCTGGGACAGTGAACATTCTGTCCTCCACACCCACCAGCCAAACAGAACTGGCTGCACCAGGCAAATACTCTCCACGCTTCACACCTGACACTTCCTAGGTCCGATGAGTCCTGCCCAAACTCAGGGCCTCCCTGTCTTGTGGCCTAATTTCCTGGTTATGGGGACCTTGGTAAAGAGAACAACTCTATCCAACACAGCCTCCTGGATGAGCACCCCCTATTGCCCAAGGGAGGAAGAGCAGCCTGCTCAGTGTGGAAGCCTAGCCCAGCCCATAAGGACCTACCGCCTCCTCCTTCTGGCATCCCGGGCCACTCTCATCCTGTCCGCCCATTGTCCCAGGCTACACCCGGACCTGTCCTTCCCTGGCTTCTCCTCTGCATCATTTGGTTTTAATTCACTAGGAGATACTTTAAAGGCTCAAGGAGTAAGACATAGAATGTATACTTTGGTCTCCTTAGTAGGAGGCCTAATTGACAGTTTGCTTTAATTCACCTTTCTTTTTAGGTGAATAATAAAAGCTTCCTTGGCTCCAAAAAAATAAATAAATAAATAAAAGCTATATATATTTATCATAGAAAAATTAGAAGATATAAAAACATATATGGAGGCAAGTTAAAAAAAAACATATACGAACTTTATACCATAAGAGTTTTGTGTATTTCTTCTAACATCATATATATATATAAACAATATTAGAAATATATATTGTATATTAGGACTGTATAGTATATTATATATACATGCTTTTCACTTAGTATTACAGAGTGGCAGACTTTCTGTATTGTACTCCAGAGGCACCAGAAGGAACAGACATGGGAGGGGCTTGCTAACCTCCACCTGGCAATGCCCTAGGTCATCCAGCCTGAAGAAAGTGACCCTAAAAGCCTGAAAATTTCCTGTCTTTTCTTCCTTTAAAATGAAATTGATTGGAGAGTCCCCATATTCTCCCACATCTATTGGCCAGGGCCCTCGTACCACAGGAGGAAGCCTGTGTGTACATCCTTGGATTCTCTCACTTCTGCCTGTGAGTTCTGGCCTTTAGCCCTTCTCTATCACTGCATATTTAAGTAGAGGCTGGTTACCAAACCCTGGCCTTGTCCTCTCATAATTCAAAGGTGCACAGCTTCATGGAAAGCCCCATTACATAGGAGGATCATTTGGTCCTGGAATGACGGAACTTTGAAGTGGATCTTTAATAATAGATTAACCCCTGTGATGTCACGATGTCTCAGAGGAAAGCTCCCTTGCTTTTACATCAAGTATAAGGTACCTTTAGCCAAAGACATTCAGGAGGGCCGGCCAAATAGCTCAGCAGATTAAAGTGTCTGCAAGCAGGCACAGGGGCCGAGGTTCAATCCCTAGGCCGGCCATGCCAGCCCCTCCTACAGGGCACGCTGAGCTAGAAATTGAGACTGGGTGTGATGGCGCATGCCTGTAATCCCAGCTCTTGGGAGGCTGTAAACAGGTGGATCACTACGAGTCCAGTCTAGTAGTGAGACCCTGAATACCCTGTAGACCCCTAAAATACAAACAACAAGAACAAACAAACAAAAAACAAAGGCATTCAGAAACAAATGGAAGTGAGTTATGCTGGGGGACTTTAAACAAGTAAGTTTCTTCAGGAGTAGCAAACAGAGGCCTGATAGGTTCTACCATACTAGTATGAAAGGCTGCACAATCTGTCCCTAAAGGACACCTCTTTCCCACCCAGGTGGCTGTGGCAGATTATGAAAGCCATGCAATGTACCAGAGGGCAAGACATTTCTCTTTTCCGTTCAGAATCTTGCTAGAAACTTTCTTAACCACTTTTCAGATGAGACTGTAGCTGACCCTTCCTCTTCCTACCTCCTCAGTTCATACCTATTCCTATTTTGGAAAGATTTGGAATTGTCTGTAGAAATGTTTTGAAGTGTGTTTCTATAGCTTATACGTTTTGTTCTTCGGGCAGCTTGGGGAGCTTTAAATGAGGCCATGACAAAGCCTCGGGCCACCTTTGCTGGCTGTGTATGTGGAGGAAGGGGTCACTAACCAAGGAATGTCAGCTGCCTCAAGAAGCTGAGAAGCACAGGGAAGTGCTTTATTCTTTCTAGTGAAGAAGAAAGTGGGTGTAAAGGGGAGTAGGCAGCAGATGGCTGCAGCACATTATATGTAAAATGAGTATGTAATTTTTTGGTTATGGAAAATTTTAAATGCATGCTAGAGTGAAGAAAATAGTACACTGAACTGCTGTGCACTTCTCTCCCATGTCTTTTGTTTGTTTGCTTGTTTTTTGTGGTACTGGGGATTGAACTCAGGACCCTGTGCTTGCCAGGCAAGTACTTATTCTACTGAGCTATCTCCCCAGCACCTCCAGTGTCTAATGGTCACTAATTTTCTGCCATTTTTTATTCCTCAATTCTTTTTTTTTTTTAATATTTATTTATTTTTATTTATTACATTTATTTATTGTGTGTGTGTGTGTGTGGCCAGCTCAGCCCACCAGGGGGCGGGGCTGGCTGGCATGTGGTGCTGGAGGATCGAACCGAGGTCCCTATGCTTTGCCAAGCTTGTTTCAAGTAGGTGCTTTAGACCACTGAGCCATCTCTCCAGCCCCCCTCAATTCTTTTTATTTCAGAGTATTTTTAAGCAAATCTCATATATAACATTACTATCCTTGTGAATTGTTCAACAAATTTTTATAAAGGAGGACTTTAAAAAACCCAAAATATCAACAAAATGAACAAAAATTCCTTTCCTTAATATCAGTGGCAAGCAGTCCATGTTCAGCTTTCTGCAACTGTCTCAAAAATGTCTTTTGGCTGTTGTTTTGCTTAAATGAAGAACCAAATAAGGCTTGCAGGTAGCTTTGGGTGAAAGGTCTCTCTTTCTCTCTCTCTCTCTCTTAAATTAATTTTTATTGAAAGATTTTTTAATATAACAAGAATGTACACAAATACAGATTACATTATGATAATAGAGGCAGTATTCTACAGGCAAAAATCAAAACAAAACAAATTAATAAAGTAAATATACCTGCACAGAATAAGCAGAGTACTTGATATTTAATCCAGCCTTCAAAAAAAAAAAAAATTAGAACTTAAGCCGGGCTGCATATGCATGAAATGATCTTATCACAGGTTTATGCAAGACAAGTTGTTTCCTAGAACACCAAAACACCAACCATTCTGACCGTAAACTGCCTTATTCTGCTAGTAAATATTTAGAGAGACCATATATAACATGAAAAGAACTGGTATGACAATTAAAGTGCAAGCTAAAAACATATTTGCAATGCACACAGTAAATCTTCCTACTTAAAAATGTAAAAAGAAAAAACTACCCTGAATAAAAATGAAAATCTCATCAAAGAAAAATGTTTATCATTTGCATATTACCAGTAGGAAACTGCAAAGATTTTGTTGGAGATAACAGGGAACATGACTAATGAATCATTTCAAATCTATTAAAAATGTTCATAAGGTTGTAACTTACGCTTATTCAACTTAAATTTTTTTCTTATATCATGTATACAGTGTCTATTCCTTCTCTAAGTGAGGTTCAAAAGCTCAAAAGAATTCCAGTATGGGCCAAGTGATTTCCATTACAGATAAATGCCTTTCATGACTATTCTACATACTGCAGTGCCCTACGGGCAACAGCAACACTGAAAACAAAACTATGAATATAAACATATTTCAGACATGTCAGAATTCTCTATAAGTTTGATATTAATATGGCTTTTTGTTTTCAAACAAGTTCCAGGCACTAAGAGAAGCATATATACCTCTCAGAAAAACATGTGAGTGTATATAAACATTTTATTTTGAGGTTTTCATTACTTCAAACTTAGATATCTGAGGAAATAACAACCAGTGGCTAAAGCCTTGGAAAAGTCACATTTCTAATGAAATGGAGTATCCAAACAGGATAAAAAGATAATTTATTAAATGTCTATCAAGCTTAAATCATTCTAGATTTAATCCTAGATAACTTCGCTAAGATTAGATTTCACTAAGATTGTGCCATTGTAATTTACTTAGATGATCATGGCTGCTTTTCAAATCCCTTGCATAAAAATGATACTAAAATAAACAGAAGAATGTGCTATCTGGTAACTACTTAAATAAGTTGGTAACTAATTTTAATAAAAATAGTTTGAAAAACTCTGCCCCTAAAATGATTTCTAATATGTACTTTATGTGTTATCCTACTAAAGAAAAACATTAATTAAGGCAATAGAACTATAACAGATGTGCTTTCTGTAGATTTCTTAAAAATTGTTATTATTTTTTGGGGTTTCCCTGAAGACTATGTAAGCTGGAACTTAAAAGTATAGACAATGTGGTTCAGAGAGAAATAAGCATAGTTAAGACATTCTACTTGAAAGACAAATTATTTTCCTGTAAACAACAAGAAAAATATTATACATTCTATCTCTACTTAATATGTGTAAGGATTGTTTACAAGTTTGGTTAACCAGCAAGTGTCTCCTCATTATTTAAGTCAAATCACAAGAAGCAACTGTACACAAAATCCTCAATATCCTTCCTCTATTGTAGACTATAAGAACAAAATATTCCATCTAAAAACATAACTTCAAGAAAGAAAATTACCTTCCAGACAATGATGAAATGGTGAATTCTATCCAGAGCTAGCGACAAGTTTTCCATGCACCAGGTGTCAGCACAAGCAGAATGCATGGCTGAGGGCCGGACACACTCTTCTTCATGCACCAAATGGTGACTGACGTCCTCAAAACCTGTGAATTCATATCAGTTGGTGTTACTCATGGCACTGTCATCTGGAGTGAGCAAGACAGGCTCATTAGTAAAGCGAGGAAAAAATTGTTCAAACCAAATTTGCTGGAAATATTTGGTCTAAAAGGAAGTACCACCTGCTTCTGCTCCATCATGTCCCAGTCAGCACTTTGAAAGAATGGGTGCTCCTGAACAAAGCAAATCCTGTTTGAGGATGACAGCCCAATTGTCCCTCTGGGTCCCTGATCTGAAACTTAGCAGGGTACTTGCAGCTTTCCCAGATAGAAATGTGGTATGTGAATTTTTCTGTCCAAAATAAGCTGCAAGAGATAATCGACTGAGTTTTGATCAGGGTGGACAGAGCTCTTAGCAATATGAAATGGAGACTCTCCAACCATCATTTCAAACATTAGTGCTCTGAGAGTTCACCTGTCCACACTGAAGCCATGATCTCCTCTTATAAGCTCTGGAGCCAGGTCTCTTGCTCTTCTCCATTTACTTAGTTTAGAGCAAAGAACAGCCTGCTTCCTGTCAGAAAGCAAGAATAGTGTCCAGCAAGAAAAGGGTGATTGGTTATCTTCTCCAAAACGTGCTTCTATCTGTTTTCAATCAGAGTTGACAAGTGATGTGTCTCATAAGTCTCATCCATCTAAGTCACATTTGCCTCTTCTTTTATTTTGATACCTGTTGATGAAAGTGAATGGCTTGTCCTGTAGAATTTCCCACATACTGGATTTGGTTGGTTGAGTCCTTGAGGTTTTATTTAGTGAGTGTCGGTGATCTCTGGTATTTCCTGTAACCTGGTAAGTAGATTTAGAAGTTCGATCAGATTCAAGTAATTTCTTCATCTGTGATGCTGTGTGCCTCCCGCTGCCCCGCTGCTCCCAGTGGAGCTCCCCATGCCCTGCTCCTTGGAGGAACGCAGATTTGCTGACATCTTGATGTTAGCATTCCCTCTTCACCCTCAATTATTTTGAACTTATGATATTGTGTTGTTTTAAGCCACTAGCTGTGATGTCATTTGTAGGAAGCAAATGCAGAAGTGGACCCGCAGAAGTCTGCAGCCAGACACAAGGCATGAAAGCCTCAAAGGCCCCCAGCGGAGGCACTGATGAAGATCCCACAGAGTGTCACTGGCTCCCACCCCAGGGCTGTGCCGTCCAACCACTGCACAGACCAGACCGATGGGGAAGTAGAGGACACAGTCAGCCACTTGTCCACTCTCCCACCTCAAAAGGTCATTGGAACCCCACCCCATCACCACTCAGTCCTTTTGATATGGTATTGGACAGGAGTTGGTTGGTGGGTGAATGTTGAAAGAAAAAATCTTTTTTAACTAAACTAAACATTTATCTAGAAGGATAGCTGCAAGAACTGATTGAAAGTGAGATTTTTCCCCCATTAAGATTTCTAAGCCAAAAGCATGTGATCTGTAACAGCCAATATCCCCTAGCTGTTAAAGGAAGCCTATTGAAACTGGAAAGAATTAAGAAAAGAAAATTTTTAGAGGAAAACTGACCCAGGAAATGGAGATCATGTATTAAAACTCCTAATTTTGCTTCACTGTGCAGATCCACTCATAAATATTCCAGATACATAAAGCAATATACAACCACTTTGTTTAAATTATTTGAGTTGGGTTTCTGTCACTTACATCTAAAAAACCCTTACTGATCAGTCACTTACCTTTCCCAGTGTCTTGATTACTTTCCTCTTGTTGCTGAGACAAAATACCTGACACCCAGAATTAAGGAAGAAGAGGTTTATTTAGCTCACAGTTTGTGGAGGTTTCAGTCTGTACTTGACTGGCTCCGAGGCAGAGTGGCACATAGCAGAGGGCAGCAGTTCATAATGGCGGAAAACAGCAAATGCAATAAGACCAAAAAGGGAGGAGCAGCAGGGAGCAAGCCTCTTCCTATCCCTCATATTGTACGCAGGTGCCCACCCTCAGGGAGGTGTAGTGCTCTCACACATAATCCTAGGATTGGATCATGAATAAGTTACAAACTTTAGAACCCACCCTGTGACTACATGAGGCTTTAGGGACACCTCTAGATACAAACCGTAACACCCAGTAAGCCAGTCTTACACTATCCTTCATCTGATGATCAAAATCACATTCTGAATCACATCTCTTTCATTACTATAATTCCTTTAATATGAAATTTTAATCAGTTATGTAGTTTTTTTTTCTGGTAAAATATGTATTGTCTCAAGACTCCTGAGGACCACTACCAAATATAAAATCAGTTGAAAATCATGCAACAAATAAGAAAAATATTCAAGGAGGAAACTTGGCAGGAAATTCCAACTTGAGTGGAATATTTTAGAACTGAAAGCGAAGTTTTGTTTATAATTTCTGCCTTTGATCATCTTACATTTTTAAAGCAAGTTTTTTAAATAGCTCCAAACCACTCCGGATTAGGGGGAAGAAATAGGCTTAAGTGAACCTCTACCCACCATTTTGTTGAAATCCTGAATCCAGGCCAGGAGGTTGCAGTGCACTGAGCTGGTGCCTCCAATAAACCTTATTTCTCCTGTCCAGATGTCAGGTGCTGTTTGTCGGTTAGATGGAATTGAGGAGAGGAATTGCCAGGCTAGAGCAAAATCAGATGGAATGTTGGAGGAAGATTTTAACTGGCATTCTCATAGTTGTTTAAGGATCTAATTAAGATAAATGACAAGCAATATGCTCAGTTTGAGGCAAGTCTATCTACCAATGCTGAGAGCTTTTTTTAAAATTTTATTTTATGTATTTGGTACAGGGCCTTACTATACAGCTTGGACTTGTGTTCCTCCTGTCTCAGCCTCCCCGAGGCTGGGATTATAGTTGTGTGCTGGTTTGGCGGGCCTGGGGGAAGGACTGATGTGACATGTGGTGCCGGGTATCAAACCTGGTCCCTGCACTTGCCTAAGCAGGAGCTTAGTCCGCTGAGCTTTCTTGTCAGCTCTCCAATGGTGAAAGCTTTTGAGGTTGAGGGAAAAATAATAATTTCACCTTGGAGAGAGAAAAAGGAAGAGGAAATGTGGCTGTCCTTTGCTTGTGCTATATCAGAGAAAAGCTGTGGTAGAGACTATAAAGTGTGGGTTCTTAAGTACATGAGTCCTCAGGAATTAAGCCCCTAACAGTGATGTCAAACCTTTCAGACCTTCCAGCGATACCAACAGCCCACTGAGGCACACGTGCCATGGGTTTACCACCACTGTGAGCTGCAGTGTTTATGTTGAATGACAGTGATTAGAGACTTTGCAGTCTCACCTAGTTCAGCTTCATTTCCCTCACTGGCCTGATGATGAATTCTCCAATGTGATTGGCTGAACATACATTACTCACAATCAGTGGGACCAGACACACCATCTGAGGGTAATGGTTTTAAAATAATTTTGTTTGTGAAATAAAATTCAATATATTTTTATTAGTATACATTTGAAATACACAGTAAGATATATTCACTGTGGATCACTATTACAAATAAAGTCTCACAGTGTGGAAGGTTTTATTTCTGATTTCATGTCAGTACTGAAGAGGTTTTGGATGTTTGAAGCATTTTGGATTTTGGATTTTTGCATTAGAGATGCTAACCCATATTTGACGAGAATCAGGTTTATTGTTTTACAGTAATATCTCTATCATAAAAGCAAGACTTATCTTTCAAAGTACAGATTTCCAGATAAGGCCCCAGGCACCCTGGAAGTAGGTCTGACCCTTGTGGCTCTCCTGGCCTGGCCCAGCTGCGTGGACATCTGCTCTGGGTGGAGTTCGTTACCAGCTGGTATTTGTTCCCACTGTACCATTGCCCTCTCCCTTCTCAATCTCCTTCCTAGTCTCTTTCTCTTTCCATCATGGTAAAATTTTTATAGCATATTTTCATTTCTCT
>NW_004524698.1:3841709-3870618 GCF_000260255.1 Octodon degus
GCGGTGTCCACCAGCAGAAAGGAATAAGCTAGTAAGCGTACTCCTCAAGGCCAGTCTTAACTATACTCTCATGCTCACTTTAGAATGTGATCCTTATACATTTGAGGTTAAATTGGTACACTTTAACACAAAGAGGCTTAAAAATGAAACCCCAAAAGTTAGCCTTATGCACAATGAACATGTTGTCCTGCTAGGCTTGAGTACAAAAGCTGAGGCATGAAGCCTAGGTGCCTTAGCAACCTAAATTCACCCAAGTGAGGCAGGGATGCTTGTTGGCCTGGTGCTGAGTGAGGAGAGGAAACTCTGTTGTTCACACAATAGAAATGTTAGGAAGAGTAAATTATTCTTTGGTATCTGTGAGAGTTTGGTTCCAGCAGAACCCTTCAGCACCCAAATCCTGGATGCTCAAGTTCTCTATGTAAAAGCAGGTGGTATTTGCACATAATACGCACATCATCCTGTGTATTTTTAATCTCTAGATAACTTATAATAAAGTAAATGCTATGCAAACAGCACAGTGACATGGTATGGATGATACCTGATTTATCGGCTGTGTGAGAGAGTCCTGGGTCCTGTGTCTAGGGGACAGGTGTAGGGAAGGCTGCCCAGGCCTGTGGAAGCCTGATGTAGGCAGCCTTGACTCACAGAGCTCGCAGTGGGTTGTACTTAGTCCAGTTGGACTCAAGGGAGCTGGCAGGTCGAGGAGGGATGGAGTTAGTGTTGGTTACCTTGCTGCCAGGCATACAATGGGGGGAGGGGAAGTAGAGAGGACTGGGACAGAAGGGCATGTTTTGAGGACTTCACAGTCACTGGAGAAGTGCTCAGGAGGTGCAAACATTGCTTCCTTTCAGCCAAGAAATCAGAAAACAGAGATAAACAAGGAATACATGAAATTCATATACCTTATAGTCTAGTCTCCCGTAAAATACCAAATTATGCTGTGCAGCTATAATATAACTTAGACATTGTCCTAGAGTCTGGGACAGAGTTGTGTTAGTCATCGTAGAAGGGGACCTGGTCATGGTGGAAACCGTGGGTATCCAGAGGGTGAAGTCCACAGTCAGTCACAGGAAATAAACATTTTGGGAAGTGAAATCTAATTACTGGAGATGATCTGGAATATTCATGGATCATAGATTTGTAGAACAGCAAAGCTTCTAGGAATCACCCAACTGAACCTTTAATTTTATTACAGAAATAGACTCAGAGAGATTCAGTGATACAACCAATGCCACCCATTGAGTCTGTAGCAGAGCGAGAGTCTCTGGCTTTTCCAGACCCTTGTTCCCTGTGCCACATGGAATGCTGTCATTAGAAAGGTCAAACCCAGTGATTCAAGAAAGATCATGTTCATGACGAGAAATGGTGGAGTGATAGGTGAATTTGCATTTAGAGGTTATATGAGTAACACACAGCCCTATGCATAAGAAGAAAGGGCCTCAGTTCTCTCCCAAGTACTTCTCCCAGGAGTCACCAGCTGATACTAAATGGCTCAGGGACAGCTGCCCAGCGCTGGGACACAAGGGAGGAACACTTAATCCTCATTAAGAAGGAGCTGCTGGGTAGAGGGATGGTTTTAGCACCTTCCAGTGTGACTGCCAGTGTCACAGCCTCTTGCCTTGCAGGTTGTGAGGGAAAAAGAGAAATTAGAGAGAGGACAGGAGCACAGTGAGAATGTGGAGAGAGAGACTCTGGAGGGCGACAATGGCAAGTGAGCACTAGACACACAGGGAAGTGATCGGGACATTAAGTGACTCTTTAAATAGACTTTCCCCAGGTGGGCAGGACGGTAGAGAAAAGCGGCCTGTGCTGGGGAGTGAAGTAAACAAGCAAGGACGTCAGCTTCTCTGAGTTGGAGGAGGGTAGAGTGGACCTGGAGCTCAGCAGAAAGTACAAGAACGTCCTCGGCTTCACTGCCAAGTCCTGTTCTTTGGGGCGGCACCTGCGGAGCAGCTCACATTTCACAAACTCACCAGCTTAGGGACTCTTTCAGAGGAAAATGTAAAAATTATGGCCTGAACACTGAGCCATAGCTAGAGCTGATGAATAGCCAAGTTCTCAAAGATGGGCCCATCGCATGACTCTGTTTCCCCTTGGTAAGGGAAGCCCAATGATTATTATTAAATAATTACAAGATTTTTTCTATAAAAACAACCCTTAAAAAGCCTTAAGTGAAGGTTGGCATCCTCCCCACTTTGCTGTGTTCTGTCTGCACAGAAGCAAGAAGAGAGGCACGAGCAAAGCCCATGTTTGGCTTTTGCTTAGACATTCAGCCTCCGACAGGTGCTGAACTTCTTGAGCTCTGTGCCTGCAGTGCGGCTGGGAGAGCAGGTCCAACCAGCCACCTCAGAGCGGAGAGCTAGCTTTTGTTCTCACCAGCTTGGGAGACTGTTGCAGGGCTAATGTTTAACTTTGGGTCTTAACTATTTCAAGCCTCTATTTCCTCACATACAAATGACGCAAGCTATGAAAACAGATTGCACTTTCTCACACGCATGAACAGTTATAAACGCTTTCCTTTGGAGGGGAGAGCAACATGGTGAAAACTTCAAGCTCTAGTGAGCACGTGGTCCAATAGAGGTATAATGTGAGACGCAAATAGAGGTCACCCTGCTGTATTAATTTTTCTTGTTTTTAAGTTTTTAGTATAGGGTCTACAGGGCTACTATGTTGATTGACTCATAGCGATACTCCTGTTTTCAGCCTCTCAAATGCTGGGATTACTGGTGTGCACCACCACGCCCAGTCTCAATCACCCTCTCAGCACACCCCTGGGGCGGGGCTGGCATGGCATGCCAGGGATCGAACCCAAGGTAGCTGCGCTCTGCCTAAGCAGCCGCTTTAGTCTGCTGAGCTTTCTGACTGGCCCAGAATTAATGTTTCTAATGGTCACATTAAGAAAGAAGAAAGCAGACAGGTTAAATAAATTTAAAATATTTTTTCACCCCAAACTGTATAGTCATAATATTATTTCAATGTGTAATGAATATTTAAAAAGTTGTCAGTGAAGCGTTTTATTCCTGTCTTCATACAAGTCATCAAAATAGAATGTGCATTTTATACCAAACATACATCTTCAAGGGCATGGTAGCTGGTTTTGCTGCTTTGTCTGTTTCAGGATATACGGCAGCCTTTGAGCCAAATTAAATTAACTGGAAAGTTGCCTGACCTTGAGCAAGTTATGGGAGCATCCTGTGCCTCAGTTTACACACATCTACAAAGCTTGAATAAATATTATATCTACCTTTTTGGATTTATTATGAAGCTATGTATAAATGTGTTTAAAAATCTACCACACATGATCTAATATAGATTTAACCAGTCAGTGTCAGCTGCCAGGAGTAGCTGCAGCAAAAATACATAGGATGAAAGTGAATTTTTCTCAAAATAGGATAATTCCAAACAAAATAAAATTGAATTTGGAGCTTAATTTTTATTTTTTCTACTTCTTTCTGGGGAAGTCATTTAGAACCTTAAACCAGGAAGACATAGTTCAAATACTTTATTTTTTTATTTTATCAGCTCAGTAATTTATTTTTATTTTATTTATTTATTTTTTCTGTGTTTAGGGAAGTGTCTATAGGGTGTTCAGGGTCGCACTACTAGATCGGACTTGTAGTGATCTGCCTGTTTACAGCTTCCCAAGAGCTGGGGATTACAGACACATCACTACACCCAGTCTCAAACACCATCTCAGCAAGTCCTGGAGGTGGGGCTGGTGTGGCAGGCCTGGGGATCAAACCCCGGCCCCTGTGCCTGCTTGCAGGAGCTTTAATTCCCTGAGCTATTTGGCCAAACTTTATTTTATTTTATGTTATGTATTTAGTACAGGGTTTACAGGGCCTCACTACACACATCGGACGCATAGTGATTCTCCTGTTTTCAGCCTCCCAAGCACTGGGATTACAGGCACACGCCACCACGCCCAGTCTTAATCTCTGTCTCAGTGGGGTGGGGCTGGCAAATCAAGCAGAGATGGAATCCCCCCAACTCCTTCCCCTACCTCAAACCAATAATTTTTAAAGTGACATCTCCTTCACTTCTACAGCATGGCAAGGTGGAAAGCGTTCTAACTGGTTCTTTGATTTTATTTCTTGTTAAAGATAGGCAAGAAAGCCGAACAGCTTTATGGAATTATACAACTCATAAACGTGCACAGGATTAGTGAGTGTCTGCTTTCTGTGATGCTGAAGCACATGGACTAACTTGGGAGGCTGCTCCACACTTGCAATCCTCCTGCTTCAAGCTCCCAGAATGCCAGGATTACAGATGTACACCACAATACACAGCTGTATTTAGATTTGGATAAGCAGAATTTTAATTTTGAAGATTTGAAACTGACAAAGCGTTCTGCTTTGAACTGGAATTCTTTACCTTATTTTCTGAAGCATTTCTGCCTTTGAACAACAACAGTGTGCTGCGAGTTGGTCTCAGGGTCCCAGTTGGTGCCCCAGGTGCTCCAGACATAGGCCAAGCTCTGGGGCCACTTTGCTGTATGAATTTCCTCTTAATTTATTCTTTGATGCCTGTGAACGAGCATAAAAGAGGTGCAAAATTTGGTGACATTGTTATTAGGCCTTATCCATCTATGGCCAGGTCTGAGATATATCAGTGTCACCATGCTGTGTGGTATTAACCAGACCCACAGGAAGTCAGAGAATTGGCAGTTTGGGTCTCTTTTACCTTCTTGCTGAGTCTTAGCGATGACCCCAGAGGTCTCCACGACATTTGCTTCCCACATCTGCCCGTTCTGTAGATGGGAATGTAGTCCAAGTTTATCAGTTCAAGGTGCATTTGTATCTTTTGCAGGAGGTGAGAGGTGGGAGCTGAACAAGGAGAAAAGAGCATGAGCAACGAGCACACAAAGCAAGCCTGAGTGGCTGATTCTGTACAGAGTGCGTGGGAGGGAAAGTAAGTCCTTAGCATAAGATTGTCCGGTGGCTTCAAGGCCCAACGCCTGGAAAGGGGTTGGATTAAGGAATACCTGGGGGCAAGGAGCTTAGTTGTCTAGGCAGTGTTGCTTAGCAGTGCAGCTTGGGATTTCTAGGTCTAAGAACACCAAGAGTTGGCGTCTCATCACCTCTTGACTGCCTTGTCAATGGTCAACAAATGCTGGGTGAGGTTTTCAAGACTGTACCAGCTTTTTCCCCCTCTGGTGCCATTGGGCCTTCAGGTCTGTGTAGGGTTACGGACGTGGGTCTATATTACACAGGATGGGTTTTGTTAAGGTTGTCAAAAATAAGGCCTACTTTAAGAGATACCAAGTAAAGTTTAGAAGACAACGAGAGGGCAAAACTGATTACTATGCTAGGAAATGCTTGGTAATACAGGACAAAAATAAGTATAATGCACCTAAATACAGGGCAATAGTTTGTGTAACTGACAGAGATATTATTTGTCAGATTGCTTATGCCTGCATTGAAGGAGATATGATAGTCTGCGCATCATATGCACATGAACTACCAAAATATGGAGTGAAAGTTGGCCTAACAAATTATGCTGCAGCGCATTATACTGGCCTGCTTGCTGGCCTGCAGGCTCTCAACAGGTTTGGCATGGATAGATCTATGAAGGCCAGGTGGAGGTGACTGGAGATGAGTACAACGTGGAAAGCATCTATGGCAAACCTGGTGCCTTCACCTGCTATTTGGATGCAGGCCTCGACAGAACTACAACTGGCGATAAAGTTTTTCGAGCCCTAAAGGGTGCTGTGGATGGAGGCTTGTCTATCCCTCACAGTACCAAATGATTCCCTGGCTATGATTCTGAAAGCAAGGAGTTCAGTGCAGAAGTACATCGGAAGCACATCATGGGTCAGGATGTCGCAGATTATATGTTATCTAATGGAAGAAGACGAAGATGCTTATGAGAAACAGTTCTCTCAGTGCATAAAGAACAATGTAACTCCAGACATGATGGAGGAGATGTATGAGAAAGCTCATGCTGCTATACGAGAGAATCCAGTCTATGAAAAGAAGCCAAAGAGAGAAGTTTAAAAGAAGTGTGGAACCGTCCCAAAATGTCCCTTGCCCAAAAGAAAGATAGGGTAGCTCAGAAGAAGGTAAGCTTCCTCAGAGCTCAGGAGCAGGCTGCTGAGAGTTAAAACAAATTTCTATGAAGAGTTTTAAGATAAAGACAAATAAACTTATTCATCAAGAAAAAAAAATAATAATGTACCAAATGACTGGCATTTAAAGGGCTATCTACTTGTTTGGCTATTTTTTTTTCATTTTCATTAGGGAAAGGTCTACAGGATGTCCAGAGTCTCACTACTAGATTGGACTCATAGTGATCCACCTGTTTATAGCCTCCCAAGAGCTGGGGTTACAGGAGCGCGCCACCACGCCCAGTCTCATTCGCCATCTCAGTGCGCCCCGGGGGCGGGGCTGGCACGGCAGGGCCAGGGATTGAACAGTGGGCCCTGCACCTGCTGGCAGGTGCTTTAATCCGCTGAGCTATTTGGCTGGCCCTGGCTATTTTTTAAGAGTGCATGTGTAAAAGTTTGAGTTTCATTCTGATAAACTTTTGAGCCTGTGGGTCTCAGGCTACACTGGAAAAAAAAAAAGAAAAGAAAGAGAAGAACCAGTATACAGAAGGCATCTTTGACCCATTTGTGTAACAGCGTTTTATTCTGGGAGTAGTGTGGTATGTTGGACAGAGGACAGGAGAAAGCTTCCCTTGATGGTACCACTCCTTCTCTAGCTGTCCCTTGGTCACTCAGTATCTTGGAGTCTCATTGCCCTTGTCTGGAGAGTGAAGAGTAGGGCCAGAGACCTCTCAGTTACCAGAACCAAAAGGTTATCACTTTCAAGTTTTTGGAACATCCTCATGGTGGCAGAGAGGATGTGTGTTACTGTTTGCACTTGTCATTGAGGGCCCTGACGCTCAAGGAGGACAAGTACTGAGCTTTCATTCAGCATCCACTGAGTACTCTCAGGTAGTTGTATTTGAATTCACATTTGTGGATGTCTAGATCCCTTGGGATTTGTTACTCTCCTAAGCAAATAAGAGGCATTGCTGCATAATATTGTTCTAGAAGTGAAATTAAAATTCTGCCATTGCACGTAGGCATAGCGCAGTCCAGAGATTATTCAGAAATAACTTTATAATATTATTATTATTTTACATTTATAAACATTTGGAGTAATAGAATTACCATGGCATCACTGTTTTTATTTTTACTATTTTTTTGCTTTTTGTCATCATCCTACATTTCATGATGATTATTAAGGGAAGTCCTATCTGTGCTATCTTTTATTCTCTGAGGGATGGTGTGCTGGTACTGTTAATATTCACCTTTCCAGAGGAGATTTGCTAGTTTCTGTGGTGTAAATATTCTTACTGAGTCTGACTTGAAACTACCAAAGTGAAAGGTGACTGACCTGAGTTGGGAAGAGATGATAAATAGATCTCACATGTATGGCTGAATCAACGTACCAACTCGTGCCGTGTACATGCGTAAGTTCTAAATTTCTTTTAAATACAGATCATATCTTTAAAAATATTCTCAGTGCCTGTCTTTGTCCTCTCTGGACTGTTTCTGTGGATGTAGGAACTGCATGGTCTTACACTTTTTCCCTGTGCCAATCTTATGTCATCTGTTGCTTTTGACAACACTGCATGGCCAACGAGATGTTGTTTTTGAGGAAGCCACACCTGCTGACACTGTGTGAAGGTACTGGAATTTCCTTCACATCCATGGCTCAGTCTCAGCCTCCATTCACTTCTCAAGGTCTGGGATCTGATGTCTCACGTTCAACAAAGATCTGTACCCTGCATAGTACTATGAAGATTAGTTACAGCTTTTGTAAAGATTATCAACAGTATGCTAGAGCCTATCTTGGAGATGGCACCTGAGAAACACTCTCGCTGTTGTATGTACTGTTACTGGCACCGCAGAGAGTCTGACTTCCTCTTATGGTCACTGATGAGGGAATATTTCTTTCTGCGAGGAGGGAGGTTTACCTAAAAATAAATGAGCTCAAAAATCTTTATCCTAAAACTTGTCTAAATGACAAAATAAATCATTCTGGAGGTTTGGTGAATTTTTTGGCCCTGAAAGCTTCTATATTTGACTGCCCTGGAACACCGTGTTCTCTGTCTGGAAACCATCCCATTTGTTCCCTGACTCCAGTGTTTCAAAGGACTTTGTGGCCCTATTTCCCAGATCCAAGTTTAATTAGAGAATTAATTATCTGAGCAAGAACATGGAAGGCCAGTTGAGTTTGAGGGTGAAGTCTGTGATGTGCTTTCCACATCAATAGACAGAGTCTTGGTGAATATTCATTGATTATACTTTTACGTAAGCAGATGTCCCACATAGCAGAAGTAAGAAAGGAGGAGGAGGAAGAGCCTGTGCCAAGATTATGCTTAGCAAAGATAAATACACAAATTTCTTTATCTCATTGTAATACTTTAGCCAGGAGGTCCTGAGCTATGCGATCCCTGTGTCAGTTGCAAGGAGACCTTTGAGCTACTCAAGCAAAACAGGAAGGAAGGAGGTTTGCTTGGCTTGTCCTCAGCCTTCAGTCTGGTTTCTGATTAGCTTGTGCTTCTCAGACAGAATTTGTAAGTACTTTGAATAACTTATCCTTCCTCTCACTACACAAATTCTTTAGTGAGGTATTTGCAGAAGTTTCTTTCTTTGAAATCTATGTGACCCAGGCTATTAGACTGCCTTCCCTAGTTCATGGTTGCCATGACAACCAGTGGAAGGCTGACTCTATTCAAGTCCATCTGTAATAACCTTAATGAAAATGATGTGATATCACTTAAATCAGGTGTCCCCTCTCCAGAACGGGGTTCACTTTCCTATGCGTCTGATGACCATCTCCTGTAGAATCCTTTCTACAGCGTAAGTGTCACACATTTCACTGCATACAGCCAGGGCAGAGGTATATGCTAGGTGAGTGTGTGGCTAGAGTTTCAGTCTCACAGAATGAGTAGGACATTGATTCTGTTCATTCCCTGGAGAAAGGCTATCCTGGACACCTACTCAAGGCCAGGAGACCTTACCGCATGACCACCACATGTGTTTCCAGACATTGCCAAATGTCCCTTGGGATTGGGGGCAGGGCCAGTTCTCCATGTTGAGAACCACTGGATCTGGGCTCTGTTGACACTTAGCAGACTTTGCCCTTGTGGTCATCTGGCCTATAATTATAGCCATCAGCTTTAGAAATGGCATCTGAAGAGCTTCCTCACTGGCAGCCCCTAGAACACCTGCTCATGTCAGCACCAGTGGCCATGCCTATCTGTGGAGTCTGCTGTCACACAGAGTGTCACCACCTTCCCTAGATTTTCCTTCCAGAAAGGTGCATATTTAGGGGCCATAGTCACAACTTTACTGCTCCTGACCCTGTAGAAGCTTTTCCTAGACCCTGGAGCACAATTCCCAATTTATTTATTTTGGCATCTGTCCTAGTTTCTCCTGCTCTCACCATTGTCTTGAATAGGGCTCTATCAGTGGGGGTCCCCACGCATCTCCCAGCACAGGACTTTGCTTGCTGTCTAGAGGTGCATAGCCATGATGAGGCACATAGTCACACTAAGAGACAGGCCTGCTGTCACCTCTGTAGGAGCTCAGTAGGAGTCCAAAGGGAGTACATCAAGTGTGTAGATGTTTAAACACTGTAAAGCAAACTTATGAGCTGTGAAGTACTTTATGTTCTTTCTGTCCATCTGGACAAACACACCTCTCTCAATGCCTTGCAAAACCCCTTGGGAACACACCTGTGGTGGAACAAAGGTGAGCATACTGACTTGTGACTAGGGAGACCACACCCTGCCAGGGACTGTGGACATTGCAACCAGAGGAAGTTAGAAAGGACCCATTCAAGGAATTGGCCTGATGCTGGGTGATTTGCGCAAGGGTGCAAGGAAGCATGACTGTGTTCTGGGTTAAAAGGATGCTCTCAGGAAGTGGCAGCAGTTCAATGATTGGGGATACTAACAAAGAGGGGATCACACTGTGGTTGGGAAAAAAGCAGTGGTTACTTGTGTTAGCCAGGAAAAGGAGATGTGGTCATTGTTGTGGTGTAGATAATGTTCTTGTTTAGGTCTGTGCTCAGACATGATTACAGAGTGGTCTTGTTTTCCTCTGGTTCCATCCTGGTCAGAGTGGCCGGGTCTGATGCTGGTGCTCTGTGGGATTGTTTATGTTTCACAGGAGCACACCATGACCCACCAGGGACTGGGGCCAATTCCTCCACACGGGGCCCAGCTGATGGTGCCCTGGTTCTTTTCTTTCCCTTCAGAATGACTTGGAGGGCTGGCTTTGAATTTAGAAGCTTGGACTCCTTTCCAGGCTGTAGCAGTGGGAAGGGGCCATATTTCCCCTTTCTCCTCTTCCTGGCGCCTCCCACCCTGGATCTTTGCTACCCTGTGAAAGGCCAAATGCTCACCAGGAAGCACACACCATCCCACCTGTCCACTCTCCCCTTAAGCAGCACTGGGGCCTGGAGGTCTGCAGTGAGGTGCATCTGCGGGAGAATGGCCTCAGGGGAGAGGCCTCACAGGCCTGGGACACGGGCTGTGGTGTCTGAGCACAGAATCCCAAGGTCCCAAGTACCTGGAACATAATCTAGCAGTTGGCTCCAGGTAGCTCATCACTTTGGTCTCATAAACTTCATGAGGACATAGCCAGGTGAGCAGAAGGACACCATCGAAGGCGCAGGCCTGGAGTCCTCTCATCCAGGTCTTACGGGTCTGCCCAGTGCTGTCGATGCTGCCTTAACCTGCTCACTGCTCAGCCTCCCTTGCCTGACAGGACTTCCCTCTGGGTCTCTTCCAGCTCATGAAGTTGGGGTTGTTTTCAGTTACGCCACAGAATCATGATTGTCACTCAGCATACATGTGAGACACTCAAATGGACAGGGAATGAGAAAGCTGTTTGATGCTGTTCCTGTTCCCTTGACCCCTGAAAAGAAGCACAGAAATGCACCAAATGTTGCTTAAAATAAATGTGTCTGTGTAAATGACCAAACACTGCAGGAGTCAGCTTATGTCCATTTTGTGCCAATATTTGCAAAACTGTCATAACTGGTGGGTCGCATTTCTTAAGAAACTGCTTTACTAATTTCTTTTTTCTTTAAAGCATTTGCCTTTTAGGTTAATTATAGGTTTCACATTTTTAAAACTTTCATCTTCAATTCTCACTTAAGCATATTTAAGGCCAGGTGGGGTGGCACGTGGCTGTAATCTCAGCACTTGGGACTGAGATTACTGCTGAGGCAGGAGGATGGCTGCGAGCTTGAGGCCAGACTGGGCTATATGGTAAGCTGAAGGCCAGCCTGAACTATTTAGTGAGATCCTGTCTCAAAAAACATAAAAGAAAGGAAATATTTTGTGTTCTTCCTTGATAGTCTCTCGCCTGGCCTCTGTGCCCCCCCTTTCAATTTAAAAAAATTAAATCTGCCCCCTCCCTTTTTGAGGGAAAAGTCTTTCTTATTCTAGAAAGTAAGGCAAGAGACCTCAGCGATGGTGCCCAAGAAATACTCTTCCAATTACTACGTCTCCAGTGCTGATCCATGAGGATGAGAAGGTGAGGGTGTTAAAGAAAGAGGTGTTGCAGGGCTAATGGGGAAAACACTGCCACACAGCTCTGCCCAGAAGACCTCTTCTTCCTCAGTGTCTTCTGGCACAGAAACCTCTAAAAGAATTTTATTTTTCTCACCTGGAGACAAGGAACACTAGTATGTCATTTGGGTCTATGCAAAATTCTGTCTTTTCTTTCCAGTCCAACTATTAGGATACTCTCACCTGCTGATAGACCCTGCCTGGGGAGGTTTCTGAGCTTTGTACGTATACACTTCCTTCTTTAATCTATACCCATTGTACCCTTCCTTCCAGAGTACAACCCACGAAGAAGGTGGGTTTAAAGTCAAAGCTCCTGTCGAATCCCAGCCTTACTAATTGCTAGCTACCACATCTACCTCAGTTTTGCTCCCTTAAGTGGGGGAAATGAAAGCAATTACTTTCTAGGGTTATAAGGATTAAAGGGGGAAAGCACAGATGGCACGGTACCTCAGGTATAAGGGTAAGAGTTCAATAAAGGGAAGCATTGATTTTTTTCTTCCCACCAGTATTAATGATGCTTACGACTAATGAGGTACTATGCTGGAAGCTAAGGAAACAGCAGGGGACAAAATATGTTCTATGGAGGCTGACAGTGCTGAGAGGGGAGACAGCTGAGTGGAAGGATGGGAGTTGAAACTGAGGAACCCCCAACCAGGACTGAAAAGGCAGGTGAAGCTTTCTACCCTTTTGGTTAAAGGGTGAGAGGGAACCAAAAATAAGAGATATGAGATTTGACGAGGCCTTCCAAGGAGAGGGACCAGAATGTGCAAGTCTCCAAGCCAAGAGAAACCCTGGAATCTGTAATCCTACCCTCCCCATCCTCAGCTCCTTGATGCAGTAAGGAAGAATAAAAATAAATTAATAGGTGCCTTCCCCCTATATCTTTCATTCTTTCTGAGTTAGTCTCTGTTGCTCAGAAATCCCAAGCAGAGTCCAGAATGACTCATCTTGTGTAGGGAGCTGAGAGGCCGCTTCCTCTGCACCCATGATTTTGACTTTTGCTTTGCTTCTGTCTCCTCACACTCCTCAGACTATGGGCTGTGTTTGGGCCTTGTTCAGCATTCTCTCTCTCTCTCTCTCTCTCTCTCTCTCTCTCTCTCTCTCTGTATTTGGTAGCACAGCTTGGACTCACAGTGATTGTCTTAGTTACTCTTACCCTTTTAAACTTAATATGTTGGTTTTAGATTCATTTTCTCTTCATTTTGTAAAAATTCCCCACCCCCACTTTCCCCTATTATTTGTAATGCCTTTGAACAATGGTCACTCAAAATTTCCATCCGTTCATTTTTTATAAGTAACAAAGATTTTAAAATTTATTTAATCTACAAAATAATTTTGGGAATGCAGTCTTTTCACCCTGACCACTGTCCTTGTTTTTATATGATGCTTTTACTAAGATGTAGCCCATTTTTTGAAGATGCTCTTGGCCAAGACATCCAGATCGGCATTACAATACAAATGTCACATGCTTTTGAATAACATGCCTCATGAAAGCTTGAATAAATAGTTTCTATTGGCTATTTCTCTAGAACCCAGGATGCTTAAAGACTCAAGATCAGCCATTGGAAATCTTCCCAGAGGTCTTAGTGACTGGCTCAAAACAGTATCTTAGCTATCTTAGAATATCACGCTTTTTAATCTTGATTTCAGTAACCCCATTCACCACACTTTCCAATGATAACAGTGGAAGTTAGTAGATTTTGTACATTTGCCATGCGCTTAATGCTTTGTTGGGTGATTGTGAGCATTAACTCACTTAGCCTTATATCAACTTTACAAGGTAGATACTATTATTTTCCCGTTTTTACAAATCAGATTTAAAGGGCTCCTTGCTTGACCCAGAATCACACACTGATATTTGGCACATCTGGAATTGAGCTCTCTCCAAACACCTGTGCCAGACATCACTATGCTCTGTAGCCAGGGGTCCTTGAAGCCTAAGGAGCCATTGAAGGAGAAATAAATACTGACTAGCCATCAGGTGGTCAGCGCAGAGTCTAAAGGTGCAAACTTTGTCCTCTACCTGAATTTTTAGTTACATGTCCTATAACTCTAGCTAGTGAGACTGAAATACAACTTTCTTTTCTACTGATTGCATTTCCAGGTTCCTGATTAAGAGGATCTTAAATGGCATATTAGTGTTGTGCTATGATTTTTAAAGTGTGTCCTCTTTCCTTTTAAGAGGTTCACCCTGAAATGATGTGATGTCTGAGACTGGTTTTGAAATAACTCATTTGATGGAGGAGGGGAAAATGGAGGGTGTTTAAGAGAAATAAGATCGGCTGTGATTATTGCAATTGGCCAATGGGTAGCTGACATTCTTCTACTGTTCTGTATGTGTCTGTGTTCAAAACTTATCAAAATAAAATGTTGAGAAGTTTCTGAGCTATGTCACTTACTTCCTATAGGATGTCATTGCTCCCTAAGTCCTTGGTTGATGAAATCTCACTGTCTTCTTTGTTAACATTAAATAAAGATTTTTCATCAGCTAAGGACAGCTTTCATTCAGATGTCATGCTATTTATAGAGGACCTTCTTCTTTTTTTTTTTTTTTTTCAATACCGGGGATTGAACTCAGGACCCTGCGCTTGCCAGGCAAGTGCATTATAGTGGACCTTCTTTTTATCCTTCCTAATAAGACTTTGTTAAAGATCACCGTCATGGCTTATACCTAGATGTCCTCCCAAAGCCTCGTGCAACCATAGGTAGAGCTTTTCAGAGGTGGTTGCATCTGCAGCGTGTGATGCTGGGATTAAGGAAGTGGTACTGGAATTCCTTCATAGTGTGATGCTAGTGTTACGGCTGCCCCACCCTGGGTAGAGTGCAACCTGCCAGATGATGGGTCCCCTGGGTAGAACAGAAGGATGGAAAGAGGGCTGCTGCTGTCCCTGCTTGTTGGATGCTTGTGGCCTTGCTGCCTTCTGCTGACTGTGAACTGTTTCTCCTCTGTGAACCCTCGCTTCCTGCCAACACGCTTTGGAGCCAGACAACTGTGGCCTGAAACTTGTATGGACTCTGAGCCAAATAAACTTCTCTTTTCACTCAGAATGTTGTACATTCTGTCTCAGCAATGAGAAGAGTAACCAAGGCACTCATTTACTACAATGTTCATTTTCCTTCATCCTCCTCCCATCTACCTTTTTGTTAAAAATTTGATTTCTAACATATTTTTCCCCTTGGGTCTTTCCTTATCAATTCTTGAATGCATTTTTCTTTTCACAGACAAGATTTGTACAGGTAATTATAACATGACTTTGGTTTGTTTTCCTGCAATAATCTTTTCCAGGAGGATTTTATTGTTACTACTTTTGAATTGATTCTGTTGATTCTCTTTCACTATAACATACCCCAGTGGTTCAATGATGTATCTTCACCATAAAATAGACTTAAATTTGTATTTAAACAGAGTTCAGGTTTAAAATGATGGTCTTGTCTATTTGTGTGCTAATTCATTAGTTTGCAAATAAAATTGCTAGGTGCCTACAAACATTGAGTACTCTAAAGGAGAATTTATCATCTTGAATAATATTTCTTTTGGAATGTTACAAAATAGTCTTTATAAAAACTGTTATATGAAACTGAATTTGGAGACACAGCAACATTGGTTGGATTATTTTCTTCAGAGATCATGAAGGTCACATTTCTTTTTGCATATGAACCCAAAATGTATGATAAGGAGGAGAAAAATCATCTCTTCATTTGCCCAAGAAACATTTATTGAGGGTCTGATACTCTTCCAAGTTCTAGCAACACTTAAGTAAATAGACAAAATTCACTGCCCTCTTATAGCTCATATTTCAACGTAGGATACAGACAAGTAAAACAATTTTATACACAGTGTGTCAGATATTAATAAGGGGGCAGACAATGAAGAAGGGAAGAAGGAAGTGAGAATTGCAGTGTTAAAATGGATAGCGTTATGGGTTCCATGATTGTGCCTTCTACCCCGAATCCATCCCTTGAACACATAGTCATTGATGTAATAGAATTAAGACCTGAGGTCCCTCTGGAGGAGGTTAGGCCAAGAGGGCATAGCACTCATAAATGGTACCTTAGACTGTTTTGTATTATTACATTTCTGTAGCTGAATACTTTATAAAGAAAAGAAGGTTATTTAGAGTAAGAGCAGGCAAAGCTCTTACTCTGCATGAAATAGAAAGTAAAGCCTACACTTTGATAGGCTGCTTTGATAGACTGGTAAGACCAGAAAAACAAGGGTAAGGGAGAACAGCCAGGGCCTGAAACAGTAATTTGGGAAGAAGGATGCTAGCAGTGGGGTGGTGGGAAGTGGTTGGATTCTGGGGGTAATTTGGAAGGGCACTGCCATTATATGCTTTTGACTAGGCCATAGGGAGTAAGGGAGAGAGGAGTCAGAAATGACAGCAGAATATCTGTCCAGAGCAGCTGTAAGTCAGAGTCACCAGTCCGTGCCTGGGGAGGCAGTGTGAGAAGCGGCTTCAAGGCTTATTAGGAGACTGGTTTGCATGTGTTAAACACAGGAGATCCATTGGACATCCATGCAAAGCCAAGTAAGATCTATGACTTGAAATTCAGGGAAGAGAATCAGACTAGATAAAAATGTAGGAGTCAATTTTTCCACCAATGGCTTCACAGAATGTTTATAAAGTTGAACAAAGGGCCTAAGCAAAAGTTTTAGAAACATCCTTCATAGCCTCTGTCTACTGAGAAAATTCCTTTGCTGTTTAGAATTGGCAAAGGATGATATAGATGGAAAGAAAAACAAATGCCTTTGGCATTAAACAGATCTATTAGAATCTATGCTCTGTCACATCATACCTGGGTTGCCCCAAGAAAGTCAACTTCCCTCAGCCTCTGTCTCCTTTATAAAACTGGCAATTAGTGGCGCATCTCCTGGGCTGCTTGAAGCCAACCCCTGATAATGGATAAACAGTCTACTTGTCCTGAGCTGGGAAATGCTGAATGATGTTAGCTTTTTCCTCCTCTGCTAGAGGCTGCTTAAGTGGTATTTATAGCGAAGTGTCTCATCAATAATGACTAAGTTCCCTCTGGGGAGTGGGGAAAGGCACATGGGGGTAAGGAGAGAGCACAGGGTGGCCAAGAGGGTTGCTGAAGGAGCTTTGTCTCCACACCATATGTGTTCTCATTTTGGGCAACTTGGGTATTTAAAATTAGGACCGTTTTGATACGTAAATATTTAAAATAATATGTAGTTTCTGGGATATTCCCAAAGGCATTGAAGGTTTTGCTTGAAGAGACAAATCTTGAATATTGATGACTTCTGCTTCAGAAACTGTGACACTGCAGCATCTAGCCAGTATTAAAGGAGACAGGGAGGACCCTAGAGCCAGAATATTCTGTCCCACTAATTTAATAAGGTGACCTCTTGTCTGACACTCATAAACTTTCTTAATACTGTGAAAACATGACAGTTCGTTTATCTTGTCCAAGCCTGAATTTCAGCAGACTCGAATAACTTGTAACTGGTTTACTCCTTGATTAAGAGTCCTTCTAGTAGAAGCAGATGAAGAGGGGGTGGGGACTGACCCCAGTTCCCATGTGTCATATGTCTTTGAGAGAGCACTCCTTCCAGGGAAGGCAACAAGGTAGCCTGTCCTTGGCCTCCTTCTCAGTTTTTGCTTGAGGTCTGGGAACAGGCTGTCATCCAACCTGCGAGGTCCCCTCCCTTGGGCTGGTCTGTGTTGTTCTACTTAGGTCCTGGCTCCACATGAGTGTTCATGTGGCCTACCTGCACACGTGCCCCTACGCACCTGGCCTTATTTCCTCTCGGTGCTTCTCATCTGGCCCTGTGCTTGGAATTGTCAAGTGTAGGACTGAATCTTTGTCTACAAAACTAAAAGCCCAAGAATCCCTAGATGCCTTGGGGAGGGGGCATTAGATGTCCTGCAATCTGTGCAAGAAGACTTGAAACCATATTTTCTTAACGACTAAAGGGAAAGGTGACTGCAAGTCTTAAAGTCAAGTCAGGTTAATAAATAAATGAACAAATAAGCAAACAAATAAATGAATTGCTCATTCCTCAAGGTGCTTCTGAGCAATTTACTTTTGGAACATTTCCTGGAGGGCCAACCAATATTCCGGAGCCACTTGCCCAAGAGAGGAGGGCTGTGTGTCCTTGTTTCTTTCTCTCTCTCAACCCCAGAAGGGTTTATGAATTATTCCAGCCTCAGCCTGCAATCAAATTCCCCATGAAGTCATGTGACAATTTCATTAGCACTGACTGTGAAGAGATCTGACTGAGAAGAGATCTCAAAAGATTCACTGGCTCTTTTTTGCCTAAGCCCTAGCGCTATACAAAGAGAAGAATTAATGGCTTTTTTAAAAGTTTAAATCATGTTTACTTGTAGCGTATGTTCATTTAGTCAGACTCAGGTTTTGTGGATCATTAAGCTTATACCATTTGGGAGTACTTCTTTCAGAAAAAGAATTAAGAATTATGAATGCAAAACATAACGTATAAAGGATTGACACGGTAGGCTTGCCATGGTTGCCTGCAGAGTCCGAGGTGGAAGAATGTGAAAGCGCTGTCTGTGCTGGAGAGGCGGAGGGGCCAGTCAGAAGGGCCGGAGCTCGCTGCAGTGGTCCACGCAAGTCTGTCTTGAGAAGCTGAAAGATCTGCGGTGGAGGGCTGAAGGGTCTGTGTTGGGAGCCTGGAGATGGATATCCAAAGGCGACAGCAAAGATGGGAGCCCCTGGGAAGAAGCAAAAGCGAGACTTCCTTGATCTTTCATTGAGCCCTCCACACTCAGGTGCGTCCTCCCTCTTTTTAAGTCAGCCATGCAGGCATGTCCACAACTGCGCTGACCCCATCGCTAGCATTTCTTGATCAGCTTGACACCACAACCATCACAGGTGGTGAGTGGGAGATCGAGCCTGGCCCGGATGTCAGAGGTTGCTGGAGGATTCCTGATGGGGCTCCAACGCCCAGAGGCAAGAGGGTGCTGACCCTTGGACTCAGCATGTGCATCTGATTCACTACTTGGGAGCTCCTGAAATATTTGGCTCCTTATCAAGGAAGGCTGTGTGCACTGCAGTGTTACTACAGCATTCATTTACTCAATGAGCAGCTATTGAATGCCTACTCTGTGCTAGGAAAAGTCTTTATTAGAGACAGAGTGGTAATAAGCCAGTCAAAACTTACTGCCTTCACCAAGCTTACCTTCTAATGGGAGAAAAGTCAACAAATAACAAAAAACAGTATATTGAGAGTGATTTGTACTATGGAGAAAAAAAAAAAACTTCTGAAGTGGGGGGAGGCAGAAATGTGAAATGCTATAATCCTAAATAAGATTTTCAGGAAAGGCTTCACTGACAAAATAATGTTCACGCAAAGACTTACAGGAATGACCCAGGTGCGGGACTGCAGGAGCTGGACCCCTGCAATGGCAGCAGGTGCAGAGATCCTGAGGTAGTAGCATGCATGGTGGAAGGAGGACTGACAGTTAACAGGGGCCAGATCATCAGGCATGCCAGAGTATACCAGAGACTTTTGCCTTTGCAATTTGGCCAGTGGAGGATTTTCAGCACAGGAGTGTCATGTGTCTGGTGTGAGTTTTTGAAGAACTACTGAGTGCTGTACTGTGGCAAGATCACTGGGGCAGATGCAGAGGCACCAGCCAGAAGGCTACGACAATGATCTGGGAGAAAGAATCAGGTTCTAAGGAGGGTGGTCGCATGCTTGGGAGTGATCAAATTCTGGCTATATTTTAAAGGAAAAGAAGACAAAGTTTGTTGGTAGTTTGGAGGCGAGGACTGGAGAGAAGACAAGACATGGGGATAGCAAGGTGCTCTGGTGGAACAGCTGGGATGGATAACAGGGATGGAGAAGACTCACGGGGTGGCAGCTAGGTCATGGGTGGGGACCAGCATGAGAGAACTTTTTTTTTTTTTTTTTCCAGAACTGAGGATCAAACTCAGGCCCTTGTGCTTGCCAGGGAAGCACTTATTCCACTGAGCCATCTCCCCAGCCCCTAGCATGAGAGAACTTTGGATTTGAATATGAGTAGCTTGCAATGTCTACAAGACACGGATGTGAAGGCTTTGAGAAGCAGATGAGTCTGACTTTGGATGTCAGGGAAGCCATCTGGCTGGGGATGAAAGCTTGGAAGTCAGCAGTGTAAATGTGAATGTAGAGGTGCTGGACAAAGAGCTCACTGGAAAGAGGAGAAAGGGGCCATAGTGTGGCTCGATGGTAAAGTGCATGCTTAGATGTACAAGGCTGTGAATTTGAACCCCAGCACCAAATAAATAAATAAAAATAAAAAATAAAAAAGCAAAAGATAATCTCTGTGGTACTCTGACACTAAAAAGCTGAGGAGATAGGAGGGAGAATAAAAGAAAGAGCAAGATGACGTAACAAAGCTCAGAGAGTTTTGAAATTCTAGAAGCCAAGAGAAAGAGCTGTTTTCTAGTGGAGAGAAGTCAGTTGTGTCCAAGGCTTGGAGGCTAGGGAAGGGCTGGGCTTGGAGTGGAAGGATTGTGAGTCTCAGGTGCAGGGTCGGCTTTCAGCTTTTGGCTGTTAGTTTCCAACTACAGTAGTAAAGTAGGGGAAGTAGATGTGGCAGGCAGAAGAGGGGCTCTCTTCAGAGGAACAGGAGGCACCACACTAGCAAAGAGAGGGGAAGGAGGATGGTGAGAGGTGGGAGAGGCACACAGTACAGGGCAGCCATGGTAGGGTGAGGCCCCCTGGAGTGTGCACACTTCCCCCATTGCTTTTCTCCAGCCACAGTCAGCTGCCTGGGCTCAGGTTGAAGGTCACTTGGATTTAATCACAGTGGAAACTTGCTAAGTACAGTATCAATGAATGAACAAATGACTACTAAGAGAGGGGGAGGGAGTTTAGAAGGTAGGTGAGGAGGTGAGTTCTACTGCCTGTGGGATTTGGTCCTTAGCTGTGGAATTTAGCAAAGATAAGGAGGGAAGAACAAATGTGAAGGGGGAATGAAGTATGAAAGTGATGGGATCAATGGACTCGAAGGTTCATGTAGTGCGCAGTGCTCTGTGGTTTGCTTTGGAGACTTAAGGCAGTCAGTGCAGTCAGAAGCACAGGCTTTAGAGCCACAGAGATAGGAGTTCAGTTTTTTAGCTCAGTCCCTTAAGATGCTCAAGGGCACCTCCCCTCTTCCTTGGTTTGCCCTCCAGTTGATCATGATACATAAGCTTCTTGGTGATTTGCTGCATTCTATTTGCTAGTATTTTATTGAGGGTTGTTTGCATCTGTACTCATTAGAGAGATTGGCCTGTACTTCTCTTTTTATTTGGATCTTTCTCTGGTTTTGGAATCAGAATAATACTTGCCTCCAGGAATGAGTTTGGGAGAATTGCTTCCCTTTCAATTTCATTGAAGAGTTTCAGAAAAGTTGGCATTCAATCTTTTCTAAATTTCTTGTAGAATTCTGCTGTGAATCCATTGGGACTGGGCTTTTCTTTGTTGGTAGGTTTTAATTACATTTTCAATTTTGTTTCTTGTTATTGGTTATTCAGAGTTTGTATATCTTTTTGACTCAGCTTTAGCACTTCATATGTATCTAGAAAACTGTCCATTCCTCTGTGTTTTCCATCCTGTGAGAGTAAAGATTTTGGAAGCAGGTATTCATGATCTGATTACTCTAGGGATTTCACCCTTTTCATTCTTTATTGCATAAACTTGGGTTTTTCTTTCCTTTTTTTTTTTTTATTAGGTTGCCTAGGGATTTATCAATTTTATTTATTTTTTAGAAGAACTCTTTGATTCATTTATTCTTTGTATTGCTTTCTTTATTTCTGATGCATTAATTTCTGCTCTAATTTTTATAATTTCCTGCTTTCTTTGGGCTTTGGGCTTGACTTGCTCTTCTTTTTCTAGGAGCTTGAGATGCAGCATAAGATTATTTATTTGGGCTTACTCTGTTTTCCCAATGTGCAAATTTACTGCTACAAATGTTCCTCTTAAGACAGCTTTCATTGGATTCCACAGGTTTCAATAAGTTGTATCTGCATTTTCATTTGATTGTAAGTCAAATCTTCTTTAATTTCATCTGTGATCCATTGGTTATTTAGGAGGATGTTATTTAATTTCCATGTGTTTATGGTGTTTTTTTAGTTTCTTTTGTCTATAATTTCCACTTTCATTGCACTATGATCAGATAGTATGCATGGGATAATTTCAATTCCTTTGCATTTACTTAAGAGTACTCTGTGTGCTAGTATATGGTCTATTTTGGAGAACGTCCCATGTGCAGCTGAGAAGAATGTGTATTCTGTTGTTTCTGGGTGAAACAATCTGTAAAGGTCTACCAAGTCAATTTCTTCATAAGTTTGGTTTAGTTCTGTTATTTCTTTGCTAATTTTTTTTTTTTTTTTTTTTTTTTTTTTTGCATAGTTGACGGGCCAGGGAGATGGCATCTATCTCTTTGTGACAGTGGTGTGTTAAAATCCGCCATTATGAATGTATTATTGCTTATTTGATTATTGATGTCTGTTAAAATTTGTCTTTGTAGGAGGGTGCTCCTACATTGGGTGCATGTATATTTATAATCTCTTTCTCTTGTAGTTTTCCTTTAATAAGTATGATACAGTGACCTTCTTCTGTATCTCTTTGGATGATTTTTGTTTGAAGTTGATATTGTAAGCAACAAGGATAGCTACCTCTGTTTTTTTCTGATTTCCTGTGGCATGGAGGACTGTTTTCCATCCTTTGACTTTTAGTCTGTGAATTTCCTTTTGAGTTTCATGTATACAGCATAATTTTGGATTTTGTTTCTTAATCCACTCTGCTAGTCTGTTTCTTTTGATTGGTGAATTGAGGCCATTTACATTGATGGTTACAACTGATATGTATTGGCTTACCTTTGTCATATTATTTTTCTGTTTTAGGTTCCATAACTTTTCTATTTTTTTTTTTTTTAATTACTCACTCTCTTTGGTGGTTCCTTTCTGTTCTTGAAGCTGTGATCACTTCTGTCTCTTTCTAGAGTATCTGTCAGTACTGTTTGTAGGGTTGATTTGGTGGTCATGAATTTCTTCAATAGCTCTTTGTCATGGAAAGATCTTATTTCACCATTGGATTTGACAGATAGTTTTGCAGGGTACATCAATCTGGGTTGGAAATTATTTTCTTTCAGGACCTGAAATACTTTACTCCAAGCTCTTCTTGATTTGATGGTTTGTATTGAGAAATATGCTGTGATTCTGATGGGCTTTCCATTGTAAGTGATCTGTTTCTTCTCGCTAGCAGCTTTTAATATTCTATTTTTTTGTTGAATTTCTGAGGTCTTGATTATTATATGTCTAGGTGTAGACTTGTTGTGATCGTGGCTGTGTAGAGTTCTATGTGTCTCACTTCCCTGTATGTCAGATTCTTTTCTCATGTTTGGAAAATTTTGTGCTACTGCTTCTGCAAATAGTCTTTTTATGTCATTTGTGCTGTCTTTTACTGTTTCACTGACACCTATTCTTCTTATATTAATTTTCTTTGCATCGTCTTGTAGCTGCTGAATTGCTATTTCCTGGTTCATTGTTAGTTTTAAGAGATTTTTTATTTCACATGCATGAAAGTGAATGCAACACTGTCTTCGAGGTCTGAAAATTTCATTCAAGTGGTTTTGCCAGCTTTCAATGGAGTTCTTAATACCCCAGATGTCTGTTTGAATCTGTTTCATGCATTCTAATTCTTTGTTGTATTGTTCATTTAGTGTTTCCATCATTTTTCTATTCTCCTCTATTTTTTTATTTATGTCTTCTTTAGCTCTGCTGAGTAATTCTTTCATGATTGTTGTCCTTTTTGAACCTGAGAGATTATTTCTGCTCTTATTTCTTCTATAGCCTGATGAATTTGTTTCTTTCCTTCAGTTGCTATCATTTCAGAGATTTCAGGTGTTTGATTTCCAAGTTCTTGTATATCTTTGTCTCCTGGATTTGTTCTGGGTGGGCTAGTGAATTGAGATTGCATTTTAATCCTGCATTTTAGCATTTTTGAAGCTCCCAGTAATCACCCAGATAGAGTCCCACAGCTGTCCAGAGTCTGCCAAAGTTCTTAAAGGGCTCCAGAAAAGGTCTGCGCCTGCTTGCACTGGGCCCGCAGACCGCAGCTCTGCTTCACCTCTCAGGCCACTCAGAGTTCTCCTAGGTTAAAAGCTGGGAGTGGTGTGAGCAGAAGCTCCACACCTGCGCACTGTGGGCAGGGGCCCGCAGGCTTCAGGAAGTCAGCCAAAGCTCGTAAATGGCTCCAGGAAAGCTCCCCCCCTTCAAAAAAATATTTATTTGGTACAGGGTCTCACTGCGCATCTAGGATTTGTAGTGATCCTGCTGTTTCAGTCTCCCCAGCACTGGTATGACAGGTCTATGTCACCACACCCAGTCTTGGTGGCAGGATAGCAGGACTCAAACCCCAGTCCTTGTACTTGCCTAGACAGATGCTTAGACCACTGACCTATCTCTGCAGTCCTGGCCTGTTCTTTTTCAAACAAGCTCTCTGTCTTTACCTGCTGGTTAGTGGACGTACTCAAGTGATTATTTAATTTGTGTAAATGCTTAACATTATTTGTACCGATGATTATTTGTTATTAATTGGCTAATTAATCAACTCACATTCTGAAGAGTATGATTGATGCGAAGTTCTAAAAAAATGAAAAGAAATACAAGAGGAATAAAAAGATTAAAGAAATGAATGAATCAAAGGTTCAAAGAGATGAAAATCAATAAAGGGTAGATGATAGGTGTTGAGAAAATCAGAGGCCTTGCCCAAGAAAGCATCCTGGGTCCCGTCATTAATTCTGTGGCTCTACTTCCCCTTCTTTTTTGCCTTTGGCATCTCTCTTCTGTACTCTCAGTGGATAAGAGGCAGGTATTAGGCAACAGGGATAATGCCTGGTATTCCTGGACTTCATTCCAGTGAAGGATAGTGGATTTCACCTCAAGATAAGGTCTTTCTTCTTAAACAAAGGGGGAAATGCTTCCACAGGAGGATGTGTTTGCCCTAAAGGTGTTTGTGGTGCAAATAACGTCTGCAGGGGATGTGGGTGAGAGCAGTCCCCTGGAGCTCAGGGAGCAGAGAGCTGGGATGGGGGTGAGCATGTGCACTCTTTACGGGGCAGATACTCGTCCTCAGGAGTGTTCCGGGGGGTGGGTGAGCTTATGTTTTCTTGGTGCTTCTTACTTTTTTCTCCTTTGTTCTTGCTTTGCTTCAGTGTTGGGCATAATGCCTTTCCTAAATAGTGGTCTACCTGCAGCCTCTGTGAGTATCACTTTGAAGGATTAAGCACAGAAAGGTGTGTAGGAGGAGTGCTGTGGGCCTTACCAGGACCTTCCTAAAAGAAGGAGGACAATCACAGTCCTCACCCATGTGGCTAGCAGTCTTGGCCCCTGAGACCTGGTGGACCTCCATCAGTACCTTTGCCTTTTTGTGCTGCCCATGATACTCCCTTTCTTAGTTTTTTTCTCCCTCAGCCCATAGTGGTAAGCAGGTTTTAAAGTACTGACTATTGGCTCTTGTCCCTTCCCCAGCTGACTTCCCTTGTATCTTACTGTGCTTTCTGGGATCACCTCTAAAATAAACTACTATCCCCCAGTACATTTTTGTCTACTGTTAGAAAAACTCCAACTCAGTTAAAGCCTCTGCATGATGGTACTTTCCAATAGTTCCCCTAAAGATGTCAAATAACTAACACCAGCTCTACAAGTTGTACTCAATCCATATTCAAGGCAACAGGAACTCTTCCACATTACAGAGAAGCAGGGTTAGGCTGAGCATCTCTTGCAGAACCTTGTATCTCTTCTGTCGTTTTACAAATCTGTACATTTAGTCATGATACTGTCCTAGGACGTCTGACAGTGATACTACAAATAGCACAATTCTTAGAGGGTAGGATCTCCCAAACAATCTAATCATTTTATAATGTGATCTCACTCAGATGATTTGGTAGATGCTGTTGCCAGAGAGGAGATGTAGAGGGAGAGGCAAGAGGGGAGAGAGAGAACACTTGTGGTCTCTTCTCAGGGCTGAGTCCTTTGTAGACTACTCTCTGCCTCTGTTCTGGTCACAGAGCTCTTTCTCACTACCACACCTACTAAAATGACAAATTGGTTTGGCTTCAAGTCATCTTTGGAATTCTTTCTTAAGAGTTAGTTGACAGTGACCTTATTGCTGTGCACTCTGACATGAGGCAGATAGTAACAACTTCCTAGACTGAACTGAAGGGAACTAGGAAGTCCATTGTCCTTTTGGAAATATCCACTGGGTATATTACTTGCCCAGTGATTCTCAACTGAGAGTGATCTTACCCTCTCCTTCCCCAGGCAACACCTGCAATATCTAGAGATATTTTTGATTGTCACACTCTGGGATGCGCATGCTCCTATCATCATGTGGACAGAGCCAGGGATCTTGCCAAGCACCCGTGATACACCAGGCAGCCTGGTATTATCCAATCCTAGTTATCAATCATGCTGAGCGTCAGATACCCAGTGATATTTCTGTCTCTTTAAAAAACAAGTCTAGGGGATATAGATTTATATAAAATACTATTTACAAATGAAATTAAATTAGAATTTAAACAGCAAAGCTTGTGTCAAAAGGAAGGCAGGAAGCTGTCCTCTTGGGGAGGTAGTGAAGTGCAGTGGTTAGTGGCTTAGCTTCAAGTCAAATAGACGTGAGCTGAACTCCAGGATTTGTATTTAGTTGCTCTGTGACCTGGGACAAATTATTTGACCTCACTAAGTATCAGTTGTCTCTTTTGTAAAATTGGTTTAGTAAGAGCACTTTCCTTACTGAACTGTGATAAAGAAATGAGATGTATAAAACATTACTGCGTTTGGAGTTTAGTACTGAATAAAGGGAAGTAAGAGCAACAGCAGGAAGTGTGGGCAGCCAGGGGCCAGGGACCAAGGATAACAACACAGCAGAGAGAAGAGGGAACACTTGGTTTCAAAAATATTTAGGGCTAGGACCAAATCCTCTCTGAAATCCTGCCTGTAAAATCCTCAGAGTCCTGCTTACCACTCCGAATTCACTTTCTAAATTCCTGTTGCTTTTGCTTTTCATTCTTCAATATTTATATCTTGAATGTAAATAAACAATTCATGGTCAGAGCTGTGTGGGGCTTCACACAAATGAAAGTACTCTCCTCAGGAGCTGGAGCTTGGACAGGAAGGCCTGGAGCTCATGCCCCTCCAGCTTGCCCAAACTCTTAAGGAAAGCAATGATTTGGGTTACCTCAGGAGGACAACCTGCCCAAATTGCACAGCCCAAGACAAGCAAACACAAGGCCTTCCTGGTCTAACAGTGAGGGTGTGAAGCTCCAGAGGAGAATGAGTCCTCACAGGCTGGGAGGACTCCAGACGTGTCTCTTAGCTGCAGAGACTGAGAGAGAGTGAGGGAAATGGAAAAGAAGAGGTGGGGAGGAGTTGGGGAAAGGGAAGAAATGATAGAGAATGTGTAGTGCTGTAGTTCAGGTCTTGTGTGTTCCCCAAAGATCCATGTGTTAAAAGTTTGATTCCATGGTTGCACTACTGGGAAAAGGTGGAACCTGCTAGACATGGAACTGAACAGGAGGGCTGCAGGTCACCAGGCATGTTGCCTCAAAGGGAGTAGTGGGATCCCAGTCGCTTCCTCTTGCCTTTCCTGCTGACAAATTGAGTGGTTTTGCTCTGCTAAGCATCACAACAAGCCTAAAAGCCAAGTGTCTATCCAGTTCTGGCCTGAAACCCTGACACTGAATCACACAATGAAGGGCTGTAGTGAGGGGAAGCTGACCAACAGAGCAAGCAAGGAGACATCGCCTTCCACAACCCGGTCTTGGAAGTGATGTCCTGTCTACCCCACTGAGTCGACTAGAAGCAAGGTACTCTGTGCAGGCCACACTCGGGGAGAGGATGCACAAGTGCGTGGTTACAGAAACTCATTCTGAAGTAGCCTCCCAGAAGCAGCTACTTGCGTGCTGTGCCGGCCCTTGCATCGCTGTCTATCTGGGAGTTGTGGAGCAACTACATTTTCAGAGGATTTAAACTGGAGTAAATGTCTGAGACAGGATATCAGGTCTGCATCTTGTACAATGAATAACCACTAAGACAACAATATGCAATGTATTAATTTTTGAAAATGTGCTAGTAATCGGTTGTGAAACTGTTTCATTGCTATTTGTTTCTCAATAAAAATATTTTTAAAAAACTGAAGTAAAAAGAGTACTTACAATATGTGGGTCTTGGAAATGACACATAGGGACAGTCCTCTAACTTGTGCACTTGGCCCACTTACTCTGTAACATAGCACACAAGTTTCTGTTTGCTGTTCTAATGAATTGCCATAAGCTTAGTGGCTTCACACAGCATTTTATTCTCTGAAAGTTCCAGGGGCCAGAAGTCTTAAATCAGTTGCAATAAACTTAAATCAATTTCAATAAACTACTGGAAGATTTCTGATTTCTTCTGAAGTTCTAGAGAAGAAGCTGTTTTCTTGCCTTTTACAGCTTCTACAGGCGGACTGTCTTCCTTTTCCTCCACCTTCAAATACGCACTGCAATGCCGCTTCTGTTACTGCAGTACTTTCTCTCCGAATCCTCCTTTAGCCCTGCGATGACTGTGGGCCCATCTGAATGACCCAGGGCAACCTGTCTCAAGGAAACTGCGAAGCCCTTTGCCCATGTAGGGTATCATTGGGCTTCAGGGGTCAGGATGTGGCTATCTTTTCAGGGCCATTATTCAGCATCCCACACATATATAACTGATATAGTCAATTCAGAAATCTTATTGTCATCTTCCAATGTTCATTATGTTTCCCCCCAAATCCCTGGTTATGGCCCCCTGTTGCTTACAGAATAGCCCACCCTGCAGCCCGACTGTGCAGTTAGTTGCCTGGGTGCTCCCAGGTCCACCCTGCGGTTTCATTGTCAATTACATTTCCAAGGCACCCTCGGTAACCAGCTCATGCTGGGTTTGGCCAGTGCACTGGTGAGGGGTTATAAGGCAGGAAGAAGGGGGGGGGTGCCCTCTGCTCCATTCAGGTAGCCTCCTCAGAGGTTGTGCTCCTCTTTGTGATTCCAGCTCTCATGCACGTGACTCTTAATGGTCAACACTCACCAGAGCTATGGCTTTCCCAGGGGAGTCCCAACGCTCGGACTCTGTCCCTGTGGGTGGTAGCGACTTCCTGAGGATGCTAATCCCAAGGTGGCCACACCATGCTCTTGCTAGCTTTTCAGCTCTCTCAATGCCTATATCAGTACTTCCCCTTATTAAGTCTTTTCTGCTGGTCCGGCAGGTTGAGTTCTACAGGCTCTGATGGACCCTGATTGATATATTGTCTTCCAGACATTTTTATTAATTACTCCAAACTATTGGTTTAATTTTATCTCCCATATAT
>NW_004524698.1:3870718-3878842 GCF_000260255.1 Octodon degus
TCCTTTTTTGGTGGAACCGGGGATTGAACTCAGATCCTTGAGTTTGCTAGTCAAGCGCTTATCCTACTGAGCCATCTCCCTGGCCCCTCTCCTATATATTTTTATATTTTTATGGTTTGGATTATTCTAGCTAATCCAAACCTTATTTATTTATTTCAAATACATGTTTCTACCTCAGGAAAGGTATGCTCAAGCCGTTCCTTTGTACGCTGTGTCCCTGACGCATTCTTGGTTGTGCCCTTCAAAATACTTTGGGCCACTGGAGGATAACTTCAGAGTCTCCCCTTAGCACAGTCCCCTCTTGATTGCCCTGCCTGGAATTCCTTCCTTCTGTGTCTGGTGTGCTAGAGCAAGGTGCATCGTGCTGGAGATAACGTGTCTAGTTCACAGGCGGCACCGCCTTGGTCTCACAGCGTGTCTCCAGGTCCCAAGAATGCGCCACGTCAGTGAATGCTGGAATTCCAAGCATGGGCATGACTGGGCACCACCACTGTTCTTCACTAGGTAATCAGTTTTCACAGTACTTTCTCTAGCTGGATGGTAGAAAAACCAATCTTAAGTTTGAAAATTACGAAACTTTTCTCCATTCTCTGTACTCTAGTTAATTTAAAGTGAATCTCAGTTTCCAAGGCAAAACCCTGTCTCATATCCATACATGACAGAAACATATGATATTTTGTCATTATGGTCACTAGCAAAGAGGTTGGCAGTTGTTCCTCAGCAGTTAATCTGATAAATTTGCAGTCTGACAAAGTCACTTGCCTGTCACTTTGTGATATGCTTCAGAATTGGCCAAACAAGCATATGTTTGATCAAATTTTTTTTTTTTTTTCATTTATGTGAGGAAAGGAAATGACCCATAGCAAAGAAACCTGACTCCACCAGAGACACAAACCAGTGTGCACTGACCAGGCCACCTGAACCAGCCCAGGAGAGTGCTGGCTGGGAACACGGTGACCCAGGTGAGTATCCTTGCCTATCCCGTGTCCACAGGCAGGGCGAGTAGTACTCCAGCCAAGCTTGAGTCCATTCTTCTCTTCACGCTCAGCTGGCCTGGCTCAATTCTAGGAACCTACTCCCAGGGATGCTTACCCACATCGTCGAGAGGCCTGCTGATCGAGGCCTGTGCCCTTCTTCCCTGGTAGCACCACCAGCTAGAAGGTGTTTGTCAAAATTGCCAAAGGAATGATGGTGCTGTCAGCACCTAAGAGCAGAGCGACCAGGAGTAAGGGGCCTCACAGAGTCCCTTCAAATCTGTAGTGCTTTCGCAGCAGTCTTCATTCACCCATACAGCAGCAACTCTGGCCTGGGAAAGAGGCACAGCCTCTGAGAACACAGTCTCCACAATCTCCTTGGTGAGCGGAGCTTTCCCAAGAGCCCACCTCAAACCTGCCCTCTGGAGAGCTGACTCATCTGGAAATGCAGAGCATGTGACTTGATGGGGAGCCTCTCTCCTAATGCCTTTGCTTGTGGATTTGCTTTTGAGACATGGTAATTATGCTTATGGTTGTTTTAATCCTCTGAGGGTAGGATGTGGAGATGAAGGGTGCGGCTGACTACACAGAGGCTTGACTTCCTTTTTTAATGGCAGCAGCCAGGATCTCTTCCTGTTATGTCTGCATGTGGCCACAGGGTGGCAATGTTTAGGAATGTTATTATTACCTCCCAGGGTTGTTTAGACCTTAGATTAGAGCCAATCAATACCCAAAAGTGACTGATTGTGGTTAGGTGCAGGACCAAGAACTTTTAAACCTAGTGAGGAAGAAAGGAAAAGCCATTTATTGTGAGATTTTGAAAATCCAAATAAAAATATCACAAATCGAATGATGAAGTAAAAGTGGAACCTGGCTGAGTCCTCCATGGAGCTCTACAGCGGGTGTCCATGCTCAGCCCTGGTGATGCTGCTCATGCTGGGTTCTAGCTATAGTGGAGGATTTTTCTGCCACTGCTGTGTGAGCACCTATATAACTCTGTCTTGTAACTAGATTAGTCCCTTCTATGTGATGTTTCTGTCCAAACCAATAGGCTTTCCCACTAGACGGGAAGCTCCCTGAGGGCAAGTTCCTTGCTTTTAGTGTCCTTTTCCTCAGCCTTGAAGATGGGCTGTAAACAATCTGGCCTCATTGCATGTTCAAAAGCTGACTTGAAATATTATTAGAGCTTAGTAGTGAACGTTCCTACAGGCTATCTTGTCTCAGAATGAGCCAGACAGATGAGATTTAGCCTGAATTTGAAGACTGAAAGGGGAGGGGCTGGGGATGGAAAAGAACACAAGAGCTCTCTCCCTGCTGACCCCTCCCAGCCTACCCTGGCGAAGAGGACTCTCCTTGACCTGGCTTGGATGGAGCAGAAACAAATGTGTGTGGAGATGTGTAAGGACAGCCAGGGCCACGTGGGCCTTGGAGGGAAAACAGAGGCGTGTGGTTCATACAAGGAGAAAAGAGGATCAGGGCCATGCATTTGGTGGGTTTTTAAATGATGTTAATGAAGACTATTTTTTCCATACTTCCCCCAGTGATCACTCAGATTTGGATATAAGAATGGTGGTGCAGGCATTTGCTTGAACACCCCCAAGAAACTGTTGGAGAGGTGGTCAGCAGGCCCCAAGCCCTGGAAGGGCAGGGACAGACACCCTGCCTGGCCTGCTCTGACCCAGGAGGCCCCAGGTGGTGGCCCTGGGGACAGCCCTAAGTGAGAGATCTCAAACAGTCATCTCGGGGCTAGGGGGTTGCTGCCTTTGTTTCTCTATGCCTGTGGCTGAGGCAGGCTGCTTCTAGCTCCACTGTCCTCTGCTGGTGTGGCTGGGGGCAAGGAGGTCAGAGGAAGCTGCAGCTTTGTGACTTCAGACCATAGAAGGCAGAGAGAGTGCAAGCTGCCTGTCAGCGGGAGTTGGATGGATCGCGGAGTCCCTGGTGGACTGCTGATGTGCATAGATGAATCAAGAAGCCAACAGCATCCCAGGGAATGTGTGGGGCACAAATTGAACTTCTCACATACAAATGAAAAAAAATGTTTTTCTTTAGTTTTCAGCATAGATGCCTCTTAGTGTAGTGCAAGGTCAGCAAATTATTTTGATCTTAAGTGCTTTTTTATTCCAGTTAATCAGATTACATTGACTTATTAAATACGATTTATTAATAACATTCACTTACAAGTAGTGGAGAGCTTTATTAATAAGTCATTATGTGGGGGAACTTTAAGTACCTGGCATCCAAAAGCAATTCCAAATGCTTTTGTATGACAAACTTCTGGGTTCTAAGAAAACAGTTTATATTTGGTGTATTACATTCCTACGAAGCTCAAAGGTGGCACAGAAAAGGCCAGGAACACATCCTAGATCTTCACAAAGCAAACTCCTATTGGTTCATATCATCCGTTAGTTAATGTGGGCTGATCAGGTCAGCAATCTCCTAGACAAATGGACAGCAAAGGCTTCAATAAATGAGACAAAGTGATTTCAGGCTGTGGAAGGATCCAAACCCTCTGACAGAATTCACAGTTCTCTGCGTTAACACAAAAAACGTATTCCCCCCACCCCATTTATTAACTTTTCAAAGGTGTGTGTGTGTGTGTGGGGGGGGGGTTATGGAAGAAAATGCAGGAATCTGGGCAGGACTTGGGAATCTCTCTAAGGGCTTCTCCAAGTAATACATTATGTTAATTTAGAAGAACTACTTATCTCCAGGAAGGCCTTCCCCCTAGGCATCTGCAGCTGCAGTCCTCTCTTAGTTCATTGGGTTTGGAGCCAAGTCTTCAGCTGTGGCCTTTTCTGGTCCTTTGAGGTGTCCGAACTTCCCAGGCCAGTACCAGTGACTCAGAGATGTTCACTTAGTAGAGCCCGTTGCCCTGGGCCTTGGGCAAACTGAGAAGTAAACATGAAAGTCAGCTGGTTGATACTAAATCCTGCTCAGAACCTCTGAAAAGTGGTCTTCATCAAACTCCTGCCTTGCTCTGAAAACTATGCCTAGTAATTTTGCTTAGGGTTTCCCCAAATAGAGCTTTCAGAAGAATTGCAGTCCTGACTGGCTCTTGGAGAAAGGCTCCTCTGGATACATGTGGTCTGTTCTTTACATTTTAGAAAACCAGAGGCACTTATGAAATACTCTACTTCATACTTTGCCTAATAAGACCCCTCATGTAGGGGCCGGCGAGATAGCTCAGCAGACTAAAGTGCCTACTTAAGCAAGCTTAGGCAAGCACAGGGACTACGGGTCGATCCCTGGCACCACATGCCATGCCAGCCCCAATCCAAGGGTGGGCTGCCCGGCCACAGAGTCCATGTAATGGCTTATGCCTATAATCCCAGTGCTGGTTAGGCTGAAAACAGGAGGATTACTGTGCATCTGATCTGCATAATGAGACTCTATAGCAACCAAATACATTAAAAACAAAACAAAAGACCCCTCATACAGAGAGGAAGGGAGGTAGGCCGACATGAGAGTAGAGGTTGGAGTCCAGAGGCGTTGACTCTGTCTTGCCTATGACTTTCCCCATTTAACTACTTGGTAAATGTCCACCCTTCGGGCAGCTGTCTCTGAGCTGGTGAATGGGCACACAAAGTTAAAAAGGGTTGGAGCCCTGGGTTTTTCACATGTAGAACTTAGCCCCCAAAAAACTCTGCCCTGTGCCTCAGTTTCCTTGTCCATCCCTTCCCCTTTTGTATTTTAGGATTAAATGACTTCCCCCAGGTCAGTTGCGGATAGCAGGCCCTGGCACAGATTAGCAGCTCAGTGGAAGCAGCTAATCCACAGGATTCAGGTCCAGGTGTGGTGAAGCAGAGCAGCAGTGAGGCGTGTTTCTAGTGACCTCCCGCCTCATCGGCCTCATGGTCTGGCAGTGGGTGCAGCGTTCGCACACATGAAACAGCCTTCACAGGGTGCAAGCCAAGTGCACGTATTCAGATGCACTCAAAAGCCAAAAGGAGACTTTGGAGGATCTTGGGGGAGCCTGAGGCCTGGGGAAGTGCCGGCGTCCAAGGGCATCTGTGGGCGGGGCCAGGCACAAGAAGGCTGGCTTGCATTGTGAATCTGCTGTATGTACTGAGATTTGAAATAAAAAGGCAAACAGAATGGGTTTAAACTGATGACGGAAGAATGGAGGAAGCCATGTTATAGCTGAAATGAAGGTGACCAACTGTTGACTTTTTAGAGCTGAATGGATTGCTCGGCTTCTACTTGGAAATAAGATGTGAAGCCAAGACCACCACTGGGACTGTGCCCCCATTAGGCACTCTTCACAGTGTTCCATTTGTGTCTTTCCCCTTCTTCTTGTTCTCTTGAGCATCACTGCATCGTTTCTTCTCACATTCACCATCTCCGCTCTTGCCACCCTAGCTTTGGCCGTGGCACGCAGGGGCAGACCCCTCAGCAATTCAGGCATGCAGTCCTGCTTCACTGAGCATACCCTGTACCTCCCTCCCCTGGCTGCCTCAGCATATTCGCGCCTAGAAGGGCTCATTGTGGAAGAGGTGCTAGCACACCTCATTGTGGAAGAGGTGCTGCAGGGAATATCTGCAGGAAGCATGTCAGAGAAGAAGTGAAGGAAAATGAATAAAACTAGAGTGTCAATGGGCCTTAATTTCTGGATCATTCCAGCATGGGCCGGAAACAAATTTAGAGAAAAAAAAAAATCATTTTCCTGTGTTGGTAAAGCATACGCTCACACACACGCAAAGTAATTTCTTTCTTTTTTTTTTTTTTTTTGAAAGTGTTCCCATTTTTTTTTTTTTTTATTTTTTTATTTTTATTTTTTGTTTATTATTATTTTTTATTTATTTATTTATTTATTTATTTTTCAACAAATAATACACTGCATATATTCTTTTTAGTGGTTAATTGCTGTACAAGGTGCGGACTTGTGATCCTATTTACGAACTCCATTAGAACAAATCATTCTATTCATTAACAGAATGTAACTATATATCTATCCCAACCACTTTGAATACACAGATACAAAATGGACATTCGTCTGTATACCCCATTTTTTCTAAGTTCCGTTATTGAATATTATAGGTGTGTAAACTCAGCAAAATATTCTAAAAGAGTCCAGTAGCCCATAATAGCATTGGGTCTTCTGTTTAACTGGCAATGTCAGAAATTATTGACCTGAGTCCCCCACAGCTCAACTTAACAGCATAGCTTTATTTCTTATAATTTCGTCTTCATACTTTTCTGCTGGATGGTTAAGACCAAGGTAAAGCAGGACCTATGCAACAAGAGTTGTAGCTATTTGGTCTGAGAAGGTCAGTGAAATGCCCTCAGGATTTGTCCTGAGATCCTGTACCTCAGATTGTAGAACCTTTATCAGTGCAGCCATGTGGATGAGTCACGGCCAATGCTTGGCCAATGTGCTCTCTGTGAAAGCCTGAGAGAGTATCTTCTCCCCATGTGACTCTCCTTAGGCCCACTCTATGTCATCGATCACTTTCCTCTTTGGCCCCATAATCTTCTCACGCAAAGTAATTTCTTGGAGTTAATTATTAATCTATTTCATTTGGCAGAGATAAAATCAGAACTCTTTTATTCTAATCTGCTAAATTTCTCAGAACAAGCCATAAGGTATTATTTGGGCCATATTATATCTAAACAACACCAAGAAACATATTCGAGTCATCCTGTCAGAAATATGATCTTAACTAATTATAGTACAAGAAATTAAAAGAGAAATTTAAACTCCCACAAAGAAAACAAACAATTCTATAAGGAAAATAAGAAAAATGAAGCAAATAGCTCTTGGTGTTAGTGGGTGTGAAGTGGGGGAGAACTGTAGGGAAAACATAGGGGGCTGACTAGTTTAGCTACAGCTCCCACCATACAATGTAGTGCAGGGATATAAATTCAGCGTCAAGAAGGGGAGTGTATTCATGGTCTTGGATATGTTAATTTTCCACCTCGTGCCTTCGCTTCATCTGAAGGCTGAGGCTGATGACATCCTGTGGACCAGATGAGTTAATGTAGATGAATCATCTGCATCAGGACCCAAACCAGTGGTGGCGAACCCACAGCATTTGTGCTGTGGCGGGGCTGTTATCCCTGAAAGCTCTAAAAGGTTCACTATTGCTAGTAGAAGGACCCTGGAAATGGCTAGGAGATTCACTGACTAGTTTTGGGTCAGGGTTTGCAAGGGGAATAATTCATATAATTATTTTACAATAGTCACCCAAAGAGTCATATACAAAGAGAATATAGGGAATCTGTCCACACACTCAAGACCTAAAAATTCAGCTGAGGGCCTGGATCCCACAGCAATGTCCTGCATGAGTCCAGCTGAAGACCTTGAGCCCATGGCAATGCCTCATGCAAGTCTGTTTCATGAATTTATGCTGGAAAGGCCCAAAGGTCAGCAGTGGAAGCCAAATAAGTCTGAGCCAGTGGGCTGAAGGATCTGTGTTAGCAGGCTGAGGGGTCTGCACTGGAGCCAGGAAGCCACACTCAAAATAAGGACCAGAGCTCCCCTAGAAAGTACCACAGCCATTCTCAGTGACAAGGAAGTTGCAATTGTTGCTCCACCACAGCTAGTCCAGATGCGATTGCTTAAAACAATCAGATTTCCCTCAATCTGGCTTCATTCTATGAGGTGTTCCTTCTTCTTCTGTTACTGGGTTGCATTCAGTTTTTACTCTTTAGGAGGAAGAACTATACTTGGGGCATTTCCCCTTGACTCTGACCCTCCCCTCAGTGTATTGCCCTTGGTACTTTTGTGCTGAAGGCCATTCCTGTTATGATTTCCCTTCCTGAACCTAAGAATATATACACATACGTTTCCCCTACTGAAACATAATAAAAATGATGGTACTTTTACGTGACTTAAGTCCAAAAACAATGAAAAAGGAGACAATAGCAATGGATTCTGAAAGTGATAATCAAAATGAAAGGGCAGCCACATGGCTGATCTGAGTGGGCAAAATCATTGTCCAGTGTTGAGAGGACAGCAAAACAGCCCAATTTTATAGAAGGTACCAAAGGGCTTAGGTAGCCATTCACAGATATGTTGGAAACAGGCTTCGTAGGGAGACTACAAACATGAGTTTACAGAATGCAAAATAAAGGGTCTGTGGACACCGGCACAGCTGACACTGGGGGTGCATCACAAACAGAGTCAGCTCCCAGCTCTTTCCTCTTCCTT
>NW_004524698.1:3878942-3885914 GCF_000260255.1 Octodon degus
GGGGATCGAACTACAGCAAACTGAGGCTGCCAGCATTGTGGAAGCAGCCACTTAAAGAACTGAGCTAGGGCTGGGCCCCCCTTCCTTGGAATTTAGAACATTGGCAGGCAGGTCTGCAATCCAGCAGATCAGCTGACTCTTCTTTGCGGGATCTGACCAGTTCAAGAGGAAAGACCTAGTATCCTTAAAAGATAAGGATATTATCTACTACAGCCCAAGCACATCTGCTTTCCCTGAAGCCCACATCTAATATACCCCACCCACATCTGAGTGCTTCCCGGCAGGTTTTCATTCTTTGCTTTTTTTTCTTCTTTTTTGTGTACTGGGGATTGAACTCAGGACCTTGTGCTTGTCAGGCAGGCACTTATGCCCTTGAGCTATATCATTGGCCTTAATTCTTTGCAAATATGAGCAGACAACCCATAGTCACTAGACATTTGTGGTGAATTTTGCATGCCTATATCTGGTAATCTGAACAACTGTTTTGAAGATATCAATATGCAATATAACAACCATTATTGATTTCCTATCATCTTGTTTTGAAATTCTTTAACATTTTTAATGTTTTTAATTTTTTAATACTCTATAATAAAATTTTTTTTGATCTTTTATTTGTTTATTTCATACAGGGTCTCACTACGCAGTTCAGACTCATAGTGATCCTGTCTCAGCCTCCTCAGGGCTGTAATTGCAGTTGTGCACCAGCACACCCAGCATGGCATGTGGTATCTGGGTTTGAACCAGGGTCTTTGTGCGTGCCAGGTTGGCTCTTAGACTGCCAAGCTATCTCCCCTGCTCCTAAATTTTTTTTTTTTTTTGGTACTGGGGATTGGACTCAGGATCTTGCACTTGCCAGACAAACACTCATTCTACTGCACTATCTCCCCAGCCCCATAAAAAAAATATTTTTTAAAAGTATTTTTAATAAAAACTTGGGCTTTGGCTCAGTGGCACAAGTGCCTGCCTGGCAAGCACAAGGTCCTGAGTTCAATTCTTCTTACAAAAAGAAAAAAAAAACTATTAAAAATTAAGTATTGTTAATATTCTCTGAGAAAACATCTATGAAACAAGAGAAAGAGGATACAGAAATTTAATGTATAAAAGAAACCTTTTGCAAATTAGAAACGCTACTGCTGAAACAGTGTTTGCTAGAGGGACAGTGGAAGACAAAGTTGAGTAAGCTCAGAGTAGAGCAAAGGGTGGAAGTAGGGCAGAAGAGAAGAAAGAAAACTAGGAAAAAGAGGATGAAACCAATCAAGAGATCCTACCAAAAGGAAGGATCCTTCAGAGAGGAAGCACAAGGTTTGTGTAACAGACTGAAAATCTGAATGGCTTTGTGTTTCTTTTCTTGTCTTTTTTCTTTTTCTTTCTTTCTTTCGTTCTTTCTTTTTTTCTTTTTTTCTTTTCTTTCTTTCAATTTTTTTTTTTTTTTTCAGTATCAGGGATCAAACTCAGGTAGCACTTATTTCAGTGAGCTATCTCCCTGCTCCTGGCTTTGTGTTTCTTAATAACCACTATGCATCTATATAGTAATAAACATTTTCAGTAGTATGAAAATTCCAAGGTGCTATCATTTATAGACTGATCATTCTAAGTCAAGTATGTGATGAGTGGGTAGCATAAAAACATTTCTAGCTCTTAAAGTGTTGAATTCATAGCACTCTTTAAAAAAATTTTTTCTAGGAGAGTTAAGAAGAGCAAGATGTGACTTTTTAGGATGCAAGAGTTCTAGGATGAAGGATGGAGATGAGGACAAGGCAGCTGCTTATCAACACGAGGGCAACCAGGTGAGACTGGAGCAGTCAGCATGCGCAGGAGCCAGGGCTTCAGGGCCAAAGTGCTGGGAAGCTGATGCATCTGAATGTCTTGATTTAGGCAACTGAACACATATGGACAACTGATGGCTGACTTGGTTGTGAGGTTGGGATGGGCTCAATGGCGAGTACCTATACAACTAAGCACCAAGTCTTTGCTTATACCTTTTTCTTCATGAGTTCTGCCTATTTAAGATTAGTATTTAGATATTTGATCCATTTTGACTTGAGTTTAGTGCTTGGTGATAGACATGGGTCAATGGCATATGAACAGTTTTCCCAGAACTGTGTATTAAAGAGGCTATCCTTCTTCCAGTGAACACGTTTGGTCCCTTTGCCAAAGATCAGGTGACTGATCAATGTGATCAGAGTTGAATCTACATCTTCTAATCTGCTCCTTTGATTCCAGGTCTTTTTTTTTTTTTAATTAGTACTATTTTTTTTTTTTTTTAAATCACAGTAGCTCTATAGAATTACTTCAAGGCAGAGAATGTGATGCCTCCCTGCTTTGTCTTTGTTGCCCAAAATTAATTTTGCTATTCTAGGGCCGGCCTGATAGCACAGTGAACTAAAGTGCCTGCTTAGGCAAAGAGCAGCGGCCCAGTTTCAATCCCTGGTGTTCCCTGCCTAAGGGGTGCACTGAGACTGCGATTGAAACTGGGTGTGGTGGTGCTTACCTGTAATCCCAGCACTTGGGTGGCTGAAAACAGGAGAAACACTATGGGTCTGATCTGTGTAATGAGATCCTGTACTAAATACAGAAAAAAATTGCTATTCTGGTTCCAGATGAATTTTAAGAATGTTTTCTCTAGTTCTGTGAGGTATGATAAAGATCCTTTGATTGGGATAGCATTAAACCTGTACAGTAATTTTGGGAGTATGGTCATTTTCCCTATGCTGGTTCTTCCTACCCAAGAGTAAAAGATATAATTTCATTTTCTGATATCCTCTCAAATCTCCGTTTTCAGTGAACTGTAGTTTTTAAAGTAGAGATCTTTTACTTCCTTTGTTAGATTGATTCTTTAGCATCTCATATTTTGGGATGGTATTGTGAAGGGTGCGAATTCCTTAATTTCTCCCAGTGAGTTTGTTGTTTATGTACATGAATGCTATTGATTTTTTTTGAGTATTGATTTTGGTATCCAGCTACTGACCCTGGTTATTAAATCTAGAAATCTTTTGGTAGAGTTTTTGGAGTCTTTGATGTAGAGTATCATGTCATCTGCAAATAAAGATAATTCAACTTTTTCCTTTTCTATCATTGTTCCTTTTTTTTTTTTTTTTTGCGGAACCAGGGATTGAACTCAGATCCTTGTGTTTGCCAGTCAAGCGCTTATCCTACTGAGCCATCTCCCTGGCCCCTATCTTTGTTCCTTTTATCATTTTTTTTTCTCATGTGTAACTTCTCTGGCTAATGTTTCCAGAACTATATTGAATAGAAAGGACACTCTTGTCTTGTTCCTGATTTTATTTTTCTATTTTATTTTATTTTTTGTCTTTTTGAGTGAGGGTTTCACTATACACTTCAGGCTGGCCCTGAACATACTTTGTAGCCCAAGGGAGCCTTGAACTCACAACAATCCTCCTGCCTCAGCCTCCCAAGTGCTGGGATTACAGGTGTGTGCCACCAGACCTGGCTAGTTCCTGATTTTAGAAAGACTCTAGTTTTTGACCATTTAGTATGATGTTGGGTGTTGGTTTGTCATAGATTGCGTTTATCAGATTGAGATAAAAACTATTCCACTTTTCTTTAGAAATGGGTGTAGGACTTGGTCAAATGCTATTTCCACACTCATTGAGATGACCATGTGATTTTTGTCCTTGGCTCTGTTGATATGGTGCATTATGTTTATTGATTTGCATATGTTGAACCATCCCTGCATCCTTAGGATGAATCCTACGTGGTCATATCGTGTAATCTTGATGATTTGCTGCATGACACTATCATACTAAAGATTTTGCCTCTATGGTCTTTAGGATGATTGGCCTGTAGTTTTCTTTTTCGGTTGGATCTTTCTCTGGTTTTGATATCAGGGTAAAGTTTGCTTCCAGAAATAAATTTGGGAGTATTGCTTCCCTGTCAATTTCATTAGATGGTTTGAGAAGTAGCAACATCAGGTCTTCTCTAAATTTCTTGTAGAACTCAGCAGTGATTCCATCAGAACATGGGCTTTATTTTGTTGATAGGTTTTTAAATCTTTATTTATTTGGTACAGGGTCACACTATGTAGCTTGGACTTGTAGTGATCTTCTTGTCTCAGCCTCCCCACTGCTGGGATTATAGGCACACTTCATCATACCCAGTTCTGGCCATGTGCCCAAGGTTCTAGGGCTGGCATAGTGTACGATACCTGGGATTGAACCTAGTTCCTTGTACTTGCTAGGTAGGCACTTAGACTGTTGAGCTATCTCCCCAGCCCTGTTGATAGGTTTTTAATTACATCTTCATTTTCATTTTCTGATATGGTTTAGTTTTTTTTTTTTTTTTTTTCCCAGTACCAGGCTTGGGACCTTGTGCTTGCCAGGCAGGCACTTGTATTGCTGAGCTATCTTTCCCACCCTTATTTAGAATTTTCTTATTTTTTTATTCAACTTATTCCTGTATATCTAGCAAGCTGTCCATTTCTTCTGCCTGTTTCATCTTGTTAGAATACAGTTTTTCAAAGTAGCATTGAAAATCTTCTGAGTTTCTGAAGGATCTGTTGTGGTTGCATCCTTTTCATTCCTAATTGCAGATTTAAGTCTTTTCTTTCCTTTTTTGGTAAGGATTTATCAATTTTATTTAATGTTTTAAAGAACCAACATGATTTTACATTGCTCAGAAGTACAGATGCTAAATAAATATGCAGAAGAAAAGGTTCAGCATCACTAGTCATTTGAGAATTGCAAATTAAAACAACTCTGAGATTCCATCTCACCCCAGAAACAATGGTAGAAGTGGTTTTTTTTTTTTTGGAGGCCCCAAATGCCTTTAGGGCATTTCTGGTTTGCCGTCACTATCTGTGTTCGAACCACAGAAGCTTGAGCTTGAGGACCAGAAACAATGGATATTATAAAAAAAAAAAAAATGCTGGGGGGTGGTGAGGAAAAAGGAAGCCTTCTCCACTGTTGGTAGAAATGTAGACCTGTGCAACCACTATGGAAATCAGTGTGGAAATTCCTCAAAAACTAGAATTAGAGGTCCCATTTGACTAGCTATTCACTTTCTTGGTATCTTCCACAAAGAATTAAAAGCAGTATACCACAGTGACATATGTGTACCTATGTTTATAGCAAAGCTTGTAATAGCTAAGTCTTAGAAATAACCCAAGTACCCATCAACCAATGAATGAATAAAAAAGATTCTTTTCTTTTTGCAGAACTGGGGATTGAACTCAGTCCCTTGCGCTTGCCAGGGAAGCATTTACTCCACTGAGCCATCTCCCTGGCCCTAAAAGATTCTTTTAATATAATGGAGTATTACTGAACCATAAGGAAGGATAGCATTGAGACATTTGTAGCTAAATAGATGGACCTTGAGACTGAAATTGTAAATGAGGTAAATTGTAAATATTTCTGTATGCAAATTATTTCTCTGATGTGGGAAACTGAAAGCATAAATAAGAATAGAAATGTGCCATAGATATTTTGAAATAGGAAGAAACTATTTAAAAGGAAAAAGAAACAGAAAAGAAGGAAGGGAAAAGGAAAAGAAAGGATAAAACGAAAACAGTTTTATGAGTGGGGAGGGGAAGGAGGTTTGCAGGGAGAGGTCAGGAATGGCCAGAAAAAAAGAAGAATCAAGATATATCATGTATAGATGCAAATTCCCTAGGATGAATGTGATCATAATGTATACCTAAATTGTACCAATAAACTTAATTAAATAAAAAAGAGATGCTCATTGGCAATATTTAAATAAATTACTTAAAATGCCAGGAAAAAAACCCTAAGCAAATGAAAAAAACAGTCCAGGAAAAACAAATTTTTCATAGAACAGTCAAAGAATATGATAGTAATAATGTAATCTTTGGTTATTGGTCTAACCAAAGTCATAGAACATATTAACACGTGCAGATTGATAGATGATTATCCTGAGAGAGGATGTGGGGAGGTGGGTATGACAGTGGAATTAGAGCTAAATTTTCATTTCCTATAGTGGAAAGTCAGAGCGTGAATATTTCATCTAAGAAAACAAAGAAACAATCTCAGTAATCTGATTTATTTAATTTATTTTTTAATTTTATTTATTTATTTATTTTTTTGTAGAACCAGGGATTGAACTCAGGCCCTTGCACTTGCCAGGTAAGTGCTTATTCCACTGAGCCATCTGCCTGGCTCCTAACATGATTTATTTTAAAAGCTAAAACATATTTGGTAAAAAAGAATCTAAAGAGGCTGGTTAGAGTCACGGAGGCAAATGCCAGGAGAATCAGCTAAAAAGCTATGCAAGTTGCTGTCTCTGGCAGGGAGGAAAAAAGAGGGGAGGGCAGAGTTATTTTTTATAATAAACCTTGTCAAATTGCCTCATTCTTTAAAAGTATGCATGAATGACATGGATGGAAATAAAATAAAATAAACCTGACTCATATCACCCACATTTTTATCTTGACACATTAATCTACAGATACTACAAACTTATGTATTACAATAAATCATATGTGAATGTTTTTCACAGCGTACTTAGGTCTTCTCTAACCACCTTACTTCCTCCACACCATTTGCTCTTGAAAGTGTTGGAAATTGTGCTTCAGTAACTTCCCATGAACTCCTCTGTCGACATTAGCATATAGCTCCTTTTCTCTTTGGAGTGCCAGGAGATAGATAGCTCATCTCTGGCCTGGCCTTAAAGCTTTCATTAAGGAGCAAACTCTTTTTTTTTTTGGTCTTATTGAGACAGAGTCTCACTATGTAGTTCGACTGGCCTTGAGCTTACTTTGTAGCCTAGATTGATCTTGAGCTCATGATGATCCTTCTGCCTGAGCCTACTACAGGCATGCGCCACCACACCCACCACACCCTGCACATCTTCAGTTTTTGAAGTTCTAAGGGCACAGGAGCATTTCATTTTGTTGTGCTACTTAACATTTGTATTATTCATCGGTGAAAGTATTTTCAAATAAGTGGAAACAAAGTATGGACTGAAAGAATGCTTAAGATTAGTAACACAGGGGCCGGG
>NW_004524698.1:3886494-3887342 GCF_000260255.1 Octodon degus
ACAAGGTATTAAATAAAAGATCTATGTACAAAATTCAAAGTCTTTCCTATATGTCAAAAACATAAAATTAGGAAATACAATTTTTTGTTTCAAATCAAATTGGTAGGACAGTTTCAATAATTAACATATTGCATACATTCTTGATAGTGGTTAATTGGTGTACAAGATGCGGACATGATATCTTATTTACAAACACCTTTAGAACAAGTCATTCTATTCATTAAGAGAATGTACCTATATATCTATCCCAACCACCTTGAATACACAGAAACAAAAAGGACATTCATCTGTATAACTTTTTTTTTTGTTAAGTTCCATTATTTGAATATTATAGGTGTGTTAACTCAGAAAAATATTCTAAAAGAGTCCAGTAGCTCATAATAGTATTGGGTCTTCTGCTTGACTGGCAATGTCAGAAATTGTTGACCTGAGTCCCCTACAGCTCAACATAATGTTTTTATACTTTTTAAAATTTTATTTATAAGAGAAAAACATGATACCCTTAATGTCTAACTGAGGACCCATGAGAATTCTAATCCTTTCAAATGGCAATACTGAGCTGAGTATGGTAGTATAAACCTGTAATCCCAGCACATTTGGAGGCTGAGGCAGGAGGATCACAGATTCAAGCCTGGCTTTGGCAATTTAATGACTTAGCAAGATACTGTCTCAAGAAAAAAAAAAAAAAAAAAAAGAAAAAGAAAAAGCCTGGGAATGTAGTTCATTAGTAAAACACCTGACTAGAGCATGCAAGGCCTTGAGCTCAATCTTGGCACCACTGGAAAAAAGGGATGAGTTATGTGGAAGCATTATGGAACAGATTGAGAATATATATTAGTGTGGGATCA
>NW_004524698.1:3887772-3918440 GCF_000260255.1 Octodon degus
TTATTTATTTGTTTATTTATTTTTGTAGAACTGGGGATTAAACTCAGGCCCTTGCGCTTGCCAGACAAGTGCTTATTCTACTGAGCCATCTCTCCAGCCCTGAGAGTAGAAATCTTTTGGGTTGATGCTATCTTTGCCACAGCTTGGGCTTGAAAGTTTCATCTATTTTGGGTCAGTTGTGCTATTTGTCCTGGCTGAGAGTACACTTATTTCTTATCATCTCCTGGATTCTTCAAATTACTGCCATTTTAGAGTTTATAAGGTATGGCTCCCCAAACCATTCTAAGGTATCAGATTCAATAGATTTTCTGTTTGACTTAAATCAAAGGCTCCATAATTAGGGAACAAGGTAACCTGCCAGCTTCTAGGCAATTAGAACATTAGACTCCCTATACATTTTCCTCAATCTGCTTAGACAAAAGGCATTTTGTTACCATACAAATCTTTCACGCTATGCTTGTAGCAGCAATGGCAAGGAATACTGAAATTTAGTAGAATGCTCACACCAGACTCCAGAGGGGCAGGCACAGCAATGGCCTTTGTGGGCACAGCTGGCAGAGCACTAGTGACAAGGGCTTGAGTGACAAGGAGCACTTGTACAGCTACTAATAAGATGCCCAGGCCATGTGGTGGCTGGACCACAGTCCGTGGGACAGGGAGGCAAGAAACTGTACTGTTTTCCCTGGTCTATTTTAGACAGATAAATCTAGGAGGAAGAGATTGATAGTTGGATTTCAGGGCTAAAACATCTGAGTTCTTAGAAAAAGATTTTCTCTTGAAACGCAAAGCCATGCTTGTCCAAGCAGTGCCAAGGCACCACAGAGGCATGTGTGTAGTGGTTTCAAATCAATCAAGAACAGACTCTACTGTATGATGCAGTGGTTTATCTAGAAGTTTAAAACAATTCCCAGAGTGACTTTTGCCCACAAAATCATTGACAGGATTATGTTTATGAGGTTCAGAGACAGGAACTCAGCAATAACCAAGCTCTCCAGAGCACGTAACCGAGAGACAGTGATAGGGGTTTTACCAGCAATTGAATCAGCCAAACCACAGAGCAAACACAAATAAGTATCTACTTTGTGTAGCTACCACGAGGGTAAGTGCTCTCAGAGGGTGTGAGTAAGGCAGGAATCTGAAGACTGGCGAACCCCACATGGCACAATGAAAAATGAATGCCAGGTTCTTGGGGGAAGTTCTAGAAGTCTGTAAAACTGTGTTGCTGATGTTTTAGGGTCATTTGTGTCTCTTAAGCACCGTACTGACTCTGTCCTTATGTAGTTGGCATTAGCTAGCTTTCTCCTTGCTGGGACACAGTGCCTGCCACCTGTAGCTCAAAGGATGGATGAGAGGTTTAATTTGGCTCACAGTTTCAGGGCCTTCAGTCCATGGCCAGCTGGCTCTATGGCAGAAATGTCACGATAGATCAGGGATGCTCAGTATATGCTGTCTGGGAAGCAGAACAGAGGAACAGCGCCCATGAGAGAGGCACAAGGGGACACCACTGTGCCCTCTCAGACATGCCCATTATGTGCTTTATTAATTCCTTGGGCAGATCCACAAACAAATTTAATTTATAACCCACTTCTGTCACATATTCTTGCTGTGTGAAACTCGATCTGTATTGGCCAGGAGTATTTCCTTTCATATTGTTCCCTCCCATCTTGTGTCTGAAGTCCATATACGGCACTCACAGAGGTCCTTGACTCAAAAAGTACTGAAAAGCCAATGGTGTGCATGAATGTGATACGGAAAAGGGAGGAATCACATTTTAATTTGCTTTATATTAAAATTTATTCTCTCATTCAATCCTCAGCCAACCTAGAAAGAGGTCATTTACTCTGGAATCATAGTCTTCATGATGGTGAAGTGATTTGTCCAGGACCGCACCACTAGTAGGAGCCAGAGCTGGGCTTTATCCTGGATGCAAGGCCGAGACTTCCCCAGAATTTGGTGCGAAGGGTCAACAATCACAGGGCTCTCTGCATAGTGACCCAAATCATTGATTGGCAGACTGGTATGTGAAGACTGTCATTGAATTTGGATGATGAAAATCTATTTAGAAAATACTCAATTTCTGTAGGCTTTGCAAACCCTCAAATCCTAAAGGGTCAACCCTGTTCTCTTTCATACTCAAAAGATCAGTAGAACTGCAATTCAGAGAGACAGCTAATCCTACTATTCAGCCTTAAGGAAGGAAGCTTGAGGCGTGCTACAATGGGGGGGGGGGAATCTTGAAGAGTCTCTGCTAAGTGGAATAAGCCAGTTACAAAAAGATATACTGTATGGGTCCACTTACATGAGATGTGCAATGGCGAGTAGTGGGATTTGTAGATAGAAAGCAGAAAGGTAGCTGTCAGGAGCTGAAGGAAAGGGATAAATGCAGCTAATGCTTCCTGGGAACAAAGTCCTCATCTGGGAAGACAAAATTGTGGAGACTGGTTGCGCAACCATGTGTGTACTAAACACTAGAGAGCCACACATTGGAAAGTGGCTGAGTTTTTGTTTGCTTTTTTGAGACAGCATCTCACTGGACTTGAACTCACTGCAAAACACAGGCTGGCCTCAGACTTGCCCCAGTCCTTCCACCTCAGCCTCCCAAGTTTTTAGGATCAAAGGGGTGTGCCACCCACGCCTGGCTCAAAAGTGATTGAGTTTTATGTTGTATGTATTTTACCACTAAAAAACCCAACCAACCAAACAAAACAACCAACTTTTAAACGACAGCTTGTTGGACCGGGGAGATGGCTCAGTAGAATAAGCATTTGCCTGGCAAGCGCAAGGGCCTGAGTTCAATCCCTGGTTCCAAAATAAATAAATAAATAAATAAATAAATAAATAAATGACAACTTATGTGTGTACTTGCAGTGAGGTCCTGGAGATGCATGGTCCTGCTCCTGCGGCTCATGAGCTGTGCTTCAGAGGGAAGATCTGCTGCCTCAGCAGGCTAGTGTGCTGGGGAGCCTCTCCTGGGTGAGCCTGGGCTCCTAGGTCTGCATCTAGCATCCTGCAGAGGCCTAAGGCTCTGCCACAGAGGTCAGATGCAACTTGTCCTTACCTGCCAGTGGGTGGTCTGTCTGGGCTGAGCTAGGAACTGCTCACAATTAATTCCTCTATTAAATTCTATCATTCCCCCTTCTCATTAACAACTTACAAAGCAAAAACGGTAGCTTTTGCCTACCAAGGTGTATATGACAAGACTCCTAAGAGCCTCCAGTAGGAAAAAGTCCCTCCAGACTGCTTCTTTCCAATAACCGCAACCTCCCCCCCCCCCCCCCCCCCCGTGTCTGGGATGATTCCCCCAAACCATCCTACCCCTGGCAGACCAGCACCACTGGGGCCTTCACCCAGACAGGAGCAAGGTCATCAAAATGAACTGCTGATTCTCTGAATTTAAAGCCCGAGATTATAAGAGCCCCACACACAGGGCCACTCTGAATGAATTCACAGCTGTGCGCTTGCCAGGCAGCCTGGACGCTTGGACGTATCACAGCAGTGACCTGGTGTTACTCCAACCCAAACAGATTTGTCACAGCAACACAGGCTTCCAGGATGGCCAGAACAGCATTGTATGTGACAAACGAAGCCTCTGTCAGGACAAAGGGGGCTCTTAGTAGTCATTCTGCTTTGGCTGCTGTACACCCAGGAAAAGCCAGGGGACTTCTTTTGTCTGCACAGGGCAAACAAAGGTGATTTATTTTGCCATGCACCGGCACCACATTCTTTGTGGTCAATCAATACAGGAAGGCTTGGCAGCCAGCAGCCCTCGCAGCCACCTTCTACTGAGGGACAGGAACTATTCTAGGTACTAGGCACACATTGCCTAACTTAATCCTCTCCACAAAGCTGTGATGTAGGGATTATCCCCCTCTGTAGCCATGTGGAAACAGAGATGCAAAGAGGTAAATGGCACTTGGCTAGTGAATGGTGGCATCGGAGACTAAAGTGCTACCAAAGCTCAGCTTACTCTCAGCTGGCTGCTCACCCCAGCACATACTGCTCCCAGCATCTAAAAGACCAAAGCAGTCTGCTCCTCGGGCCCTGTCTCACTCCTCGGGCCCTGTTACTTTCTCATTGCTGACACAGTGCCTAACACCAACAACCCAAGGGAGGCTTGTTTCAGCTCACAGTTTGTAGAGGTTTCGGTCCATGGACAGGAGAGGCTTTGTGAGCTGTTGCTCATGGCATGGCAGTGGGAAGCAAGGGGTGGGGTGGGGGGGAAAGAGACGGAGAGACAGACAGAGACAGAGACAGATGGAGAGAGATCAATCAAGGGAGGAAGATATTTCCTTGTAGGCCACATATCCTTAGCAATCTACCTCAGAAAAGTTTTCCCCTTCCCAAATCACATTTAGCTATAAATTCCTTGGTGACTAATCCACCAATGAGCATTATGCCCCACCATCCAATCACTCCCAAATGCCCCACCATCCAGTCACCTCCCAAATGCCCCATCTATGAGTGCATGAGGTTTCTTTCTTGGTGGGGATATCCAGATATAAAAGACCTAAAAGGCCCTCTCTCTCTCGGCATATTGATTGGAAAGGTCTAGAATGTTCTTAATGGGCAACACATATGTATATCAAATGGGAAAAAAAGATATAAAAAGATTTAGATTCACAGAGGTTTTTTTTTTAGAGCCACAGAAAATTCTTCTGCTTTAACATTAGAATGGTTATAATGAGCATTTTTTTTTTTTTTATTTCTTAATGTATTTGGTACAGGGTCTCACTACACAGCTCAGCCTCATAGTGATCCTCTTGTTTTCAGCCTCCCCAGTCCTGGGATTGCAGACATGCACCACCACGCCTGTTCTCTGTGGCTGGCTCTGAGCACCTGGGGACTGGCCCTGCGCAGCATGTGTTGCTGGAGAATAACAGGCATTTTAAAAAGTAAATCAGGATTTAAAAATGAAGATCAAGGTTTCTATCAATAATTAAACCACTGATCTGCTCTCTTGACATATTGAGCCTGATTGAGGTAGACAACTTCAGATGAGTGGTTCCTACCTGCTGATGAGTTCTAATCCCTGACATCCATGTGCCCCAGCCAGGGGCACCTAGCCTCTCTTATCTAGAGAAGAGTTGACTGCTCCTGTGTCATACACAGGCCAGCATGTGAGTGTGCTGATGTACTGTTAGCCAGCTATTTATCATGGCAACAAGTGCTGAAAAATCAACTTAAAAGGAGGAGAGTGTCGTTTGGCTTATGGTTTCAGAGGTGTCACTCCATGGTTTCTTAGCCCTGTTGTTAGTGAAGGCCCAATTCACGGTGGCAGCACAGGGCAGAGGAGACCTGCTCGACTCAGCGCAGCTGGGCAAAAGATGGCAAGGTGGCAGCAGGAGGCCACCATCCCCTTAAGCGCATCCTCCCGTAATCTAACATCCTTCTGCCAGGCCTCGCCTCTCCATGTTCCCATCCTCCCCTAATAGCATCAGACTGATGACCAAGCTTTTAGGACAAGGGCCTTTTGGGAGACACCTAAGACTCAGCCATCAACACAGCTGCTAAGTGAGAAGCTCTGCAGCGTGGTGTGCACTCACCCAGAGTTCCCCTCACAGGCCCACCTGGACTCTGCTGAACTCCCGTGTGCCAGCTGGGCTGTGCCGTGATCTGCCAGCCCCAACTGACAGACACAGCCCTTGCCCATCTCTCCACCCTTCAGATCACACTTGCCGTTGATATTTGAAACAGAATCCAAACACTGGTTTAGAAAACCTAGTTTTTGAGTGTCCCTAGTTTTAAATTCTAGTTTTATTTTTGGGTCATAGATCACTGTGGCTAAGCCATTGGAGCCTCAGTTCTCAGTTCCTGGGGATAGTTTGTGAGCAAAATCATAGACTAAAAACTGAAGAGGCCAGAATTTAAGAAAGGAATGGAGAGAAAGGAGCTGAGAGCAAAGAGAGTGCAAAACTACCTCAGGCTGAGGCAAAACCAATGCCTCATCCATTAATCCATTTGTTTCCAACAGGTATTTATTGAGGACCTACTGTGTGCTAAAGCTCTATGTACTAAAGCTCGATAGTCCTGTGTCAGTCAGTTTCCCAGCAGAGACAGTGGCTCCATAAAAGTTAACCAAGGGGCTATTTACAAAGGTGTAGCCAGAGCTATAGTGGGTGACGGGAGACCCAAAAGATCACTAGCAGGAAGCTGTTACCACTGTCAAGCCAGGCGCATAAGGGGAGATGACAGCTAAAAAACCAGGCAAAGAAGGCACCTGAAGGAAGAGACTTCTAGACAGCAGCTCTGGCCGTTGGTGGAGGAGCACAGTTACTGCTCAGTATTGAGGTATCTGGGGAAGTAAACACTCAGAATGCTGATGCACCCCAATCAAAGCCAGAAGGCAAAGGCATCCAAAGATTCCCTTGGAGGTTTAAGAACTGCAGCGTAAAGGAGGGTAGAGAAGAGTGGACCTGGGGCTGTGGCTGTGGGTAGGCAGAGAACACCCAGCAGAAGTGACACAAGCAGCAGGGACCCTGGGCCTGAGTCTGCCAGTGTTTGGCACCAGGGCACAGCGCAAGGATGAACTGCACCTTCCGTGAGCAAAGACTGTCAGGTCAGGAATGAAGTTCTCAGTGCAGCTGGGAGGGCCCATGACTGAGCCTCAAGGAATCCGAAGTCACCCAGTTCCTCTGCAGTCAGCGGCCCTCCCAGGGCTGGGCCGGATGCTGTCTACCTTGCTGCTTTGATCCTGGTGCTGATTGGTGCGTCCTACATCAGCAGTTTCCCGAACCCAAGTTCTCACTGACCACCCTCCCCCAGGGTAAGTGAGACAATAGAGGGAAATTCTTTCCATGAAGAAAAAGCAGCTATTTTGAAGCCCACATGGGGACTGACTATAAACAATGAAAAGTTAATTTCCAAAACATACTTATTCAGTAAAGTAGATCCTCCAAGGAGTCTCCCCCAAGCAGCACTTTGTTGGCCTGTTTTGTAGCTCATGTACATTTGAAAGCAATAAAATTGTAACTTGAAAGACATTTATAAACTTTTTAACATTTTTTTCCCCCTGAAATCCTCTCCAATCAGCCTCATCAGCTGAGATTTCCCTGAAAACACAGGGAAGCGTATCAGACTAGGCACTGGGGATAGGACTCAACCCTATTAAGAGAAGGTCTTGACTTGTTTTCTTTGTGTAGTTTTGAGTTTCCTTTGGAAGTGTAGAGAAGGTAAAAAAGGTCAGAGGACAGGGATTTTGGGTTTGGTTGTTTTGTTTTGAGACAGGGTCTCACTATGTAGTTCAGGCTGGCCTTGAACTCATGAGAGTCCTCCTGCCTCACTTACCTGAGTGCTGGGATTACAGGTGTGCACTACCAAGCCTGACTAGGATAGAGTGTTGAAGGTGGAACTCTGCTATTTAATGGAAAGGGAGGTGGAAGGAAATAGTGGAAAGAGCATTCACTTTGGAGATAGATGTGGGTTTGAGTCCCACTTAGGTCACTTCTGGGAAATTACTATTCACCATTCTTTGTCTCCTTGTGCCTATCTCTAATGTGAGAACAGTGCTGGACACTTCCTTGGGCTATCTGGGGTAAATGGAGTGAAGAATGCCAGGCGGCTGAAATGGTTTGGTGTCCTCAACAAGGTGGTCAGTCCTGCTTTCTTTCCGAAAGTCAGGGTGCAGGATCCTGGGAGAACACTAGCAGTGCAGAGAGGTCTCTGGTTTGGGAAGATGTCTGCAAAGTTTCCTGGGGATTCTATGACAAAGTACCACAAATTGGGTGGCTTAGAAACAGATGAGCATTGTCTCACCACTTTGGAGGTTAGAAACGTGGAGTATAATGTTGGCTGGGGGTTCCTCCTGAGGGTAGTGAGGGAGAATCTGTCCTAAGACTCTTGCCAGCTTCTGGTGGCCTTGAAACTCCTTGGTTTGTTGGGGACATTCTCCCCATACCCACGGGTCATCTTCCTTTCATAGATACCCACCCTTGTCCAAATTTCATTTTTTATAAGAATACCAGTCATACTGAACTAGGGTTCACCCCAAAGACCTTTTCATAACTCAGTCATCTGCAAAGTCCCTTTTCTAAATAAGGTCATATTTGTAGGTACAGTTGGGGTTAGCGCCCTGGTGCCTTTTTGGGAACCCATTTCAGCCTGTACCAGAAGCCAGCAGTATTTTACCACCAGAGATGGAAAAACCACGTATTTCTTCCCACACATTGGTGTGACTCATTTTAAACAATTCTCTCCCTCTGTGTCCTCTTGGCCACACCTTGAATTGCATTCTGGTCAGCAGGATATAAGTATAAAGATAAGGGGCGGGGGCAGGGTCAAAGGTCGTGTTAGGCAAACAACATGTGTGTTTCCTAGCACGTGGGTAGAAGAACTGTGGAATGCAAAGCAACTAAAGCAGCCTCAGTTCTTTCTTCTTCCCAAATGGCAAGGGGCTCAGGAGACTTGGAGACCACTATGAACAGGGAGAAGCCCCCCATTTGGAAGGAGACTAGAAGGGATTACATTGTTTTCCTGGGGCTAGAAGTGTATTCATGTATAAATTAAATATTTAATAATATCCACATGATGGGATTGTTGGGAAAATCAAGTTAGGTAAATTAAAGAAAGTGCTTAATCTAGTGCCTGATACCTAGTACATATTTAACAATGTTACATATTTAGTTTTTGCAAATGTTTTATTAACTCATGTTGGAATACTCAGCAAATATGTACAATAATAGTAATTACTGCAGAAAACATTTATTAGCTTGTTACGCGTAAGGCATTGTCTGTTTGCTCCATATCATCTAATTATATTTCTGCAACCACTCCTGTAAAGAAGACATTATGATTTCTTTTTTATAACTGTAGAAACTGAGGCCTAGGAAGGCTAAGGACTTCACCCGCAGGTCTCTGCTCATCTCTGATGTAGAAGAATTTGGAACTTCTTGGCTGCAAAGCCTACGCTGCCTCCCTGAGCTACTCTGCCTCCTTGTGTGGTACTGGGCATTGCACCCTGGGCTTTCACGCTGAACCGCATCCCTAGCCTTTCTTACTCTTCTTTTGGGATAGGTTTTCACCAATTTGCTACATTGCCCAGGGTGTGCTCAGAGTTTTAGTCCCTCCACATCAGCTTTCCAGAGTGTTGGGATTACATGTGTGTGATACCATCCTGGCTTAACTCTGCCTCTTTAACTGCAACATAATTTAAATTCCAACTTGATCATGTAGCCAAGAGATGGACACCAGACTTTTCAACTGAATGCAAATAGATTTGAAGTGTTCAGATATTGATCCCTTTGATCCTCGGGGAGGACTTGGTAGTGTTGGAAGTAGCCAAAAGCCTGGAGCCATTTCTCACATGTATCCTGTAATATGGATTACCTGTTGCAGTTACTGGGAGAAGGAAACGTGCCCAGGGACTAAAGTGGCAGCGGTGAGCTACAGGGAGGACTTGTTCGGCACAATCTGAGTGACTGCAAGAGTGGCTTCAGAAGACAATGTCCCAGCAGTGGTCCCCAGGAACAGGTCCTATGGCATGCCTGTGGCAGTAGTTGGCAAAGTGTTTGGGGTGCCAGACAGAGGTCAGAGCAGGTGAAGTAGGATGTAGAATGGGACTGGCATCAGGCAGGGCTTGATCAGAGAAGCAGAACCACAAGCAGGAGCTCATTACAGGTATCAGCTGCAATGTAATCGTGGGAACTGATGGAGGAATCTCTGCAAGGCTGTTGCCTGTGAGTCTGAAGTTGGGCCTGAAATTTTTATAGGTCACATGTTGGCAATAAGCAAGCCAAGCTGGGTAGGAAGCACGAATGGGCAAGACCAAAGGGGAATCTGTGAGGAAGGGAACTCGAAGGCAAGCCGGACTCACATTTATTTCCTGCCACCTCCAGCCCCAGGGACCTAGGGAAGGAGCTTGAGAGCCGTGCCGTTGCCGTGGCTGCTCAGGTGCCCGGCCTTTGACCTGCGGGAGCCAAAAGTGTGAGTTTGTGGGAGCTGGAGGAACTGCAGAGCTGCACAGGGCAGCCGCCACAGGCAGGCGTACTCTGAGCTGCAGAGCACTGCAGGTGGCCTCGCCGGCACGCCTGCCTTTCGCACACTGCAGAATTTTCTTGTGAGGACATCTACCCTGAACCCTTCAGGGAGGAGATTTGGGGAAATGCAGTTCCACATGGGCTATGGAACAGGATTCGACTGCAGAGCTGCAACTTGATTCTGTAAGCAGTAGAAACAGGAGGCCTCACTGAAGGCTCTGATTTATGGAACAGATGCATTAAGGAAGATTTTCTATTATAGAAAATGAGTTGGAGGAATATGAACACATAGAGTGTAGTTCAAAGCTTGTAATAGTCCAGGTACGGGAATGCAGAGGCCAAGAAGGGAACGAGTTGTAGCCAGATCCTAGAAACATTCAAGATTTCTGATTGGAGAGCAAAGGGCAAGAACGCCCAGAATACTCTTGAGGTGCTCACCAGGAAATGAGAGTTGGGGTCCCAGAAGTAAAGTTACTCTATTGCTATCCTGTTTTAATAGCTTACTATGCTACCCCATTGAAATGCATTATAATAATCAGAGATTTTAGGTTTGTAATGTCTGAACAGTTGAAAACTATAAGGACAGGGAAGAAAGGAATGGAATGTGGGCAATAGAAAGGAGGAGATTCCCCTGAGCTGTTACTAAATTTGTTCTGGGGACACTTGTCTCATAGAGGGTAACTGGATCCAGAGGCTTTTGTTTGTTTGTCTGCTTGGAGACAAATAGACTCCTCTAAAAACTCCTTTGGTGCCTCTAAATTATTAGGTTGCCCAGCTAAGCTTGAACTTACCTTTCTCCTGCCTCAGCCTCCCAGAGCCTAGGATTACAGACATGCACCATGTTGGGCTTTACAAGTGTTTTATGACATTTTGCTATTTGAGAATCTGAGATAAGATCTATAAGAGACCGTTGATGTGACTGAGCTCCTTACACTAAGCTCCATCAGACCAAATTAAAATGAAGCTATTGATGCTAAAGCTCCATGTGACCACGACAAAGTTATCTGATCTGCTGAGGGATCAGAGAAGAGATACTAGCCAAGCCCCAAAGCCCCAAGTAGGCCTGTTTCATCTGGCACACTGACTAAGTTCTCTCTATTTTAAGGATTCCAAGGAAAGTAATGAAGATCGCCTTATGCTAACTAATCCACTTTATTTTACTGGGAATTGAACCCAGAGCCCGTGCACTGAGTTATATCCCCAGTCACCACCCCTGTTTTGAGACAGGGTCTCTCTCAGTCAGTTTAACCTGTTTCTCAGGTTACACTTAAACTTGCAGTCCTCCTGCCTTAGCCCCCCATTAATACCTTTGCATTAGTGCTGTTTTCTCGTTCTTAAAAAACTGACTGTTCTGTCATGCCTGGCATGGCACCTTGCTATTTTTAGAGCAGGTGCTGCCTGATTCATGAACTACAAATAAAAATCAATTAGGTCACTTAACTAAATTCATTGAAATTTTATCTTTGACAGAAGATGTAAAAGTTTGGAGAGAAGGGGCTACAATTTTCATCAGTTTTCAAGGGGATTTGGTTTCTACAAAGGTGAGGCATCTTTCTCCAAAAGGAACATACTGAGTGGTTCCTATCTTAGGTCATACTCCGTTCATTCGCTGTCCAGTTTTGATTTGGGGCCTGGGATCGGGAGGCACAGAACAAGAGCAAGCTGATTCTAGGAAACACTGGATAATGACCTCTAGACAGAGCAAGGGCCAGCTTCCGAGAGTTTCCTCTTCTTTTCTCTCCAACTAGTTGAAAATAGTAAATAAGCAGAAGGGGCAAAGGCTGTCCAGGCCCAGGCTGCTGCAAGGGTTATTCTTTCGTTTGTACCATATGAGGCCATGACCAATGGATGTTAGGTACTTTCAGGAGACCAATTGATTGAGGGATTCTTTCCAAAATGTTTCATTAGGGTTTAAAATGAAGGCCATCTAAAAACAAGCAAACTAACCTTTCTCAGATATTGTTTCCTCCTTCTGAGTATAATTTCCTGTACCAAGCTTGCTGATGGGCTTGTTTCCCCAGAGCCCACTTCACTCTGTGCACTAACCAATTGCAGGAATGGGAGATCGGTTCCCACAGGCTACTTCTGGCTTCCTAGTGTGCAAATCCATTTCCTAGTTGTGACCCCTGCCCAGCCCCCTACTTGCTTTAGGCAGAGCCCTAAAGAATCTGGAGCGGAGAGATGTTTCCTGTCCTGTGCTTCTGGCAGCAGGATGAAGTTGCATGGCCTGCTTGGCAGGTCAGACACTCTTACGGGAATTGAACCCTGAATGAATGACACAGAGAGGATAAATGATGAGATCTGATCTATGGCTGTGGCAGTGGTTTAGCAATGACAGTGGTGTGGCTGCAGTGTCCCCCGTAGCGGCTGTGTGAGTGTTGTCGTTGGTGGAGCCTGGTAACTGCTCTCTACTGCCCCACCTCCCACTGCCCTTAAGTTGTGCTTTGCCAGTGCTCCTATCCATGTGGCAGTGACCCGATTGTCTTCCCACAGAGGCCTTTTTGCAAAAATCTACCAGATTTAGTCTCTATTGCTTGCAGTTGGAATTCTGAGCATATAGAAAAAGTCTCCAGTGTCCTCTGAATCACATTTATCATGTAGCATAGGTGCAAATGAAACCCCCAGCCCTTGAAATGTCTCCTGTAATGGTTAATTTTATCTGTCTACTTGCCTGGGCCACAGATATTTGATTAAATACTCATCTGAGTGTTTTGATAAGGGTGGTTTTTTTGATGAGAATAACATTTAAATCTTCAGACTGAATAAAGTAGACTGTCTTCTGGCTTTGTCGGTTCAGGTTGATGTAACAAGCACCACAGCATGTGTGGCTTGTAACCGTACAAATGTCCTGGCGGCTGGAACGCAAAAGCAGCATAGCAGCAGGGTGAGCTTCCAGGCTGGACATTGCCAACTTCTTATCCCTCATGTGGTAGAAAGAGGAGCCAGAGGGCTCTCTGAGGTCTCTTTTTTAAAGGCACTAATATCACAAATGAAGAATCTACCTCCATGGCCTAAACGCCCTCCAAAGGCCCCACCATGTATATAATTTTTGAGAGGACATAAACATTCACCAAGTACATAACATAGTCTCTATGTAGGTGGATCCCATCCATAAGTTGAAAACCCAAACTAACCTGAAAAAAAACTGGCCCTCCAGCAAGTAATAGAGAATTCTTCCTGCCTGCCTTCAGGCTGGGACATTGGCATTTTTATTGTTGTTGTTGTTTTTGTCTGTGTACTGTAACGACATCCTGATGTCTCAGGACATCAGACTCAGATTAGAACTAAGCCATTGGCCTTCCTGGACGTCTAGCCTGCTGACTCACCATATAGATCTTGGAGCTTGCCAACCTGAGCAACCATGCGAGCCAATACTTTATAACAAATCTCTGCATATATCTATCTCTACTGATAAAGAGATCTCTGAGATCTCTTTTATAAGGCCTATCAAGCTGATATGAAGCCCTCACAGTCTAATTTAGAGGGTATTTCCAGGGGGCTAGTGTATGAAATTCTACACTGGGGTTATTATACAATAAGGAATGAGACACTTAGGGAAAAGGGAGAGTTGATACCTTGACCTGATCATGGGCATTCTCTCTCTCTTTCAGAGATAACCTTAGTAGAAGATCTCTGCATAGGAGGTTTCCTTTGAGTTTGATAAGCCATGTTTTTTCCCCCTTTGGGCTTTAAGAATCATATAGCTTTCTATTCTCTCTCTCTCTCTCTCTCTCTCTCTCTGTCTCTCTCTCTCTCTCTCTGTCTCTCTCTCTGTCTCTCTGTCTTTGTCTCTGTCTCTCTGTCTCTGTCTCTCTGTCTCTGTCTGTCTCTGTCTCTCTCTCTCTCTCTCTCTCTCTCTCTCTCTCTCTCTCCGTTCTCTCTCTCTCTGGTACTGGGGATTGAACTCAGGACTTTGCACTTTCCAGGTAGGCACTTCCTCCACTGAGCTATCTCCCCATCCCACTATTTCTTCTCTTTGAAATGAATGTTTTAATGAATGCTTTACAAAGATGACAAATACTGTACAAAGAAAAATTCAGAGACTAAAATAAGAAAATAAAATTTCACAGATATGTTGATTATATATTCAATTCTTTCATTCAACAGTGAGACATTACTACATCCCAAAGGACTGACTCAACAAACACACATGGTATTTGTTCCTTCCCCGTGGGTTCACAGTCTACAGGATAGACTGACTTTCCACAAGTGGTGTGCATCTATGTGTCCTGCACAGGTTGATGTGCACACAGAGATAATTTCTCTTCTTCCTGTTCCCCTTCCCTTTTCCTCCTCCTCTTCTTCCTCCTCTTTTTTTTTCTTCTGTTCTGTTTTTGTTTTTGGGTACCAGGAATTGAACTCATGACCTCACACTTTCCAGGCAGTTCCTACCAACTTCTAAAATGGAATTTTTCTTTCTAATACTGAAAATTATTTTCCTTTTCAAATATTTGTGAAGTCTCACTTCGTTGGGCAGCAGACTAAGATTAGTACTTGTGTTAGTTGATATATTGTGTCAACTTGGCTGAATCAGCTGGGCAGTTCTCAGCATGGGGGCCTAGTCCTGCAGGTGGGCAGGGGCCAGGAATTGAGAAAGGCAGGAAGCCACCCTGCCTGGTTTCCTGCCGTCCAGCCCTCTTTGGTGGAGAAGTCCCAGTCTTCAGAGCTTGACCTTCGCAGCCGCATCACTTTGGAGGAGCTCCGATCTTCACTGTGGAGCGCCGGTCTTCACAGTCAGCGCAGAAAGAAGAGAGAGGCTTGATGGACGCCGCAGTTGCTGCTCCTCTTCTGCTCTTCATTGTTATCTGCTGCATGAACTGCTGTTTGCCTTGGAGCCAGCGGAATATGGACTGAACCCTCCAGTAACTGTGAGCTAAATAAACCTTTTCTTCCTTCATTTTGGGAGTCGGGTATTTGTCTCAGCAATGAGTACAAAGTAACTAAGACAGAATTTGGTACCAGAGAAGTGGGGTCATTGCTATGGCTAAACCTGAACATGTGGATTACAAGCTTTTGGGAATGGCTTATGGGAAGAGATAGGAAAGATTCAGAGATGTTGCCTACAAGCGAAGCGCTGGAACAGCTTCGGCTGTTCTGTTTGGGAGATTCTGTTCAGAGCTCAGAAGACAGAAGGCTGATAGAGAGCCTGCCTGTGAAGACCAGGCTGGGGAGGTTTCTGCTGGGAAAAAAGACAGCATTGGTTGTTGGACTCTAGATCATTTGTGTTTTGACTTGGCAGAGAAGTCTGCATTTTGCTCGTGCCCAGAGACTTTACCTGAGAGTGAGTTTAAGCATGGCAGACTGATCAATCTTGAAAAAGAAATCTCAAAGCAGCCAAATATTTGGGCAGTTGCATGGTTGCTGTTGGGGGCTTTTAGCCAGATTTATGTTAAGAATGAAGAGCAAAAAGCCCAAAAGGATTATTTAAAATGTTGTGAGTTTGGCCAGAAAGGAAGCTCCAGGAAAGCTGTGGACTGTGAAGACAAAGCTGAGAGGATCTCCATTGCTGAGAAGGAACAAGAGAGTAAAAAAGATGTGCTGAGGGCATCACAGGAGGTGGCAGGTTCTTGCCCTTTGCAGCCTAAGAATGGCAAGGGAGAGGGACTTTGCTTTGAGGAGAAAGCTGCAGAGCCCCATCTTCCAGAATGGAGGCAGCGGCCACATCAGGTTCCAGAATGGAGGCGGCGGCCACACCAGATTACAGAATGGCACCAACATAGAGAATTTGTTTCTTGGAATCAGAGTCAGAATGCTCAGCAATCCAGGCACTTGACCCGTACAGCCAAGAGAGAGGAAACCCTGGCTACTGCTCCAGCTGGCAGCAGCCCTTGGCATCATCCACGTGGCTTTGGTTGTAGGTGCATGCAGAATGCAGGCATTCTGAGGTTCAGAAGGCTTCCACCCAGATTTCAGAAGAAGGCCTGGGAGGCCAGGCAGTGTGCCCATGAGAGGGCAGTGTGTGAAGCTGTGAATGAGAAGCCTATTCAGTGGAAACCTCAGAAGTTTGAAAAAGCCAGAAATGTGGATGGTCTAAGAAAAGCTGCAAAAAGGGAGCAAAGCAGGCCTGAGAGAAAAGCCATAGGAGCTATCAGCAGAAGTGCCATAGGGGTGGAGCCATGTAAGGCTTTTGGAGCTCACAACTCATTACAGGGTGCTTTGGATGGTCCACAGGGAACTACAGGACTTAAGTTTGCCCTTCTGGATTTTGGACTTGTTTTGATCCCAATTGTTTGTATCCTGCTGTGTATCCCTTTTGGAATGGCAATGCTTATCTTGTGCCTTTGAATGTTGGAAGAGTTTAACTTTTCATTTGTAGAGGGGCTTATAGCTAAGAGTTTGCCTAAGATCTTGGAAGCTTGGGACTTGGACTTTTCAGTGTTGCTGAAACTGGTAGGACTTTGACAACTCTTAGAGATGGACTAAAATGTCTTTTGCATAAACTGTTGTGCATGAGTCTTTGGAGGGCCAGGGGTAACATGTCATGGTTCTAATACAATGTTCGAGTTGTAAAACATTTAAGCATGTCTTTGTACCTGGAAATTGGCTTAAAAAAGTATATGTCTAGTTGCCACGTTGACAAGGGGTGGATTGTGTTAGTTGATACATTGTGTCAAGTTGGCTGAATCAGCTCGGGCAGTTCTCAGCATGGGGGCCTAATCCTGCAGGTGGGCAGGGGCCAGGAATGGAGAAAGGCAGGAAGCCACCCTGCCTGGTTTCCTGCCATCCCGCCCTCTTTAGTGGAGAAGTCCCAGTCTTTGGAGAGGGTCTTTGCAGTCAGCGCAGAAGGAAGAGAGAGGCTTGATGGACACCGCAGTTGCTGCTCCTCTTCTGCTCTTCATTGTTACCTGCTGCATGAACTGCTGTCATTTGCCTTGGAGCCAGTGGAATATGGACTGAACCCTCAAGTAACTGTGAGCTAAATAAAACTTTCCTTCCTTCATTTTGGGTGTTGGGTATTTGTCCCAGCAATGAGTAAAAAGTAACTAAGATAGTACTTCCTTTTATCTTCTTGATTTTTTAGAAAATCTTTAATTTATTTATTTGGTACAGGGTCTCACTATACTGCATGCTGCTCAGACTCATAGTGATCCTCCTGTCTCAGTTTCCCCAGCATTGGGATTACAGGCATGCACCACCACACCTTGGCTCTGGCTGGCTCAGCCCACCCCAGGGGCGGGGCTGATACAGTATGTGGTGCCAGTGATCAAACCTTGGTTCCTGAGCTTGCCTAAGCAGGTGTTTTGGTCTGCTGAGCTATCTCTCTGGCCCTGTGTAGATATTTTTCAAAATTGAAGATCTGTGTGAGATGGTGAGAAAAAGAATACAAATGGTCCAAATCAACTTTCTTTTCTTTCTTTCTTTTTAATTTTTTTTTTTTTTTTTTTTTTTTTTTTTTTTTGTATTTTAGGGAAAGGTCTACAGGATGATAAGGGTCTTACTACTAGATCAGACTTGTAGTGATCTGCCTGTTTACAGCCTCCCAAAAGCTAGGATTACAGGCACACGCCACCACACCCAGTCTCAATTGCTATCTCAGTGGACCCTGGGGGCAGGGCTGGCATGGCAAGCCCGGGGATTGAAATCCCTACCTCTGAGCCTGCTTGCAGGTGCTTTAATCCACTGAGCTATTTGGCCAGCTCAGTTTTATTTTCTTCATGACTTGAATTTTTTTTTTTTTTTTTTTTTTTTGCGGAACGAGGGATTGAACTCAGTCCCTTGCGCTTGTTGGGGAAGCGCTTATTCCACTGAGCCATCTCTCCAGCCCCTATGAGTTGAATTATCAGCCTCTTAGCAATGTATATCTCCACATATGCATTCTGAATCACCCAGTTTCCTCTGTAAATTCTAGACTTGTGTTAGTTTTGCTTTTCTTCTTAGTTGAGTGCAATCTATCCATTTCAACACTGAATTATGTGACCAGGGCCCTGGTGCCAGCACCAGCTGCTAGCCCATAAGCTGTGTGTAAAGCTCCTCTGTGGTGTTCTGAGCTTCTTTACCTTCAGCAAATGCCTACCAACAACCACCACTGAATACCAGTGTCAGGTCTCAGCCTACTACCCTATACAGAAGCCTACACTGGGAAAAACTAATACAAATAGGACCACAAAAGTTAGGAGGGAAATTACTGGAGGAAATAAAAATATATTAAGTATATTTAAATGAAAGTGGACATAATTATAATTTCAAAATGTTAGCAGTATCATTCTAAAGGTAAGAATCAATCATTATTTTTTTTTGTCCAAATGATTAAACTTTATGGCAAATTACATCATCAAACCAAAAAGTCACTCTACTAGAGTACATGTTCATAAAGTTATCTAAAAAGTGACTACACTATCAAAAAGGAGTTTTGGGGATGAGGAATTGGGAAATTTCAATTCTTCTTTTTGGCGGTTGGTATCAAGAATTGAACTCAATGTTGAAGACACTTCCAGGACCTTGTCTCAGTCCAAGAAGCCAATATTTATAATCCCATCAAGTTGATTCCAATCTACCACTTACAATGCAACCCATGGTGAAATTAAAGACACTAAATTATATTTTCAATCATCGGGGAGTCAAGGGGCTCTAAGTCCAGCCATGAAGATGGCTTTCTGGAACCAAGAGAGTGACCCAGGGCCTCACCTGGTTTTTATTCAGTGGGCAAGTGGCTTGAGGAGGATTGACTGAGAATTGTGGGAAGTAGGTGATCATTGTGAGCTGAGCTAGGTGGGTGGCCTACATTTACCCATTGATAAACAGAAGTGCTAGCCAGCTCTGTACATAGGAAATAGGGTCAGGCTCAGTCAAAATGGAGATAGTCACTCTTCTTTCAAGGAGTGCTGCTCAGGTGGTCCTCCACAACTCAAGACCTTGCACTTGCCAGACAGGCATTTACACCGCTGATCTATATCCCCAAGAAATTTGAATTCTAATTCAACACCCAGCCCAAGCCCAGGCCTGGTGAGTGTGTGGGAGAGCTTCTGCACTCCCCTGTGCCCGCTGGACCTCTCTGGACCAAGCCCAGGCCCACTGCGTGGGTGAGACCTGCCGCTGCGCTCTCAGGACCCTTCCACCCCTCCGGAGTCAGCCCAAGCCCATCTGTGAGTGAGAACTTCTGCTGTGCTCTCAGGACTCCTTCAGACCCAGCCTAAGCCCAGGCCCTGCAAGTATGTGGGAGAGCTTCTGCACTCCCCTGCGCCCCCTGGGCCCCTGCAGACCCAGCCCAGGCCTGGAATACAGGCCTGAGGTGAAACTCTGCAGCTAAAGTCCCTGCACTGCAGAGACGCTAGGGGCCGGAACCAACCAACTAATCCAGGAGGTGAATTCTAATTCAGTCTACTTTTCATTAATTTATTTTGTACCTACTTGATGACTCATTATCTTGTTTTCACTTCCAGAATGGAAGCAGTAGCACTCTGCCACTCTGATCAGAGGTGAGAACAATACACAGGAATGTGGTTCCATTTACAGGCATGGACCTGGGAAGAGAGATGTCCGACCCTGCCCAGCACTGGGGCTCTCCATGCCCCTGGTGTGGTATTGGGTTTCAAGGCTGAGGTTTGGATTGCTTCCCTTTCTATCACCCACATGGGATGCATGATGCTTCATTTATAGTTAACAGAGGGGAGACGCCACCATTTTTTCTTTCCTGTCTTTGTCAACACTACTTTTCTTACCATTATATTAAAACCAGGAACTATGGTCTCACACCTGGCTTCCTTAGCTCTTGTGAAAGCAAACTGGTATATGAATAGCTGGCTATGTGGTGTATCAGTGGGCACACAACCGCCAGGGGCTGCTAACTGCCATCGTGGTCTGTCTTTACGGTTTCATTATAAAGAGATGATAAATGTCTGAGGAGGTAGACATGTTTACCCTGATTTGAACATTGTACACTGTACAAATGTATTGAAGCATCACATGATACTTCATAAATATGTACATTTTTGTGTCCTTATGTATCTGGTAAAAATAAATTTGGAAATAATATCATCTAGGATATTACTTTAGAAAAATAATCCTAAACCAAACACTAATTTTTTTAATCAATATTTCTGGACAGTTAAAAGCTAGTCTCTGTCTAGCACATGACAAAGAATTCAAAATTATATTTTTGTGAGGGCTTGAGCTTGGTTTTTGATTCTCTGAGGAAAAGAGCATCTCCCCAGGGGGCCAAATATTTACTTGAACTTTAGACAGAAGAGGATCTTTGTGTCTAAGTGTTCACTTTTTGGGGAAAATATGAAAATAAAGAATGTGGATGCCAGCATAATTTTTTAATCAGCATGAACTCTGGAATCACGGTATTCTTAGGTCAAAATCCAATTCCTACCATTGTATTTGCTGTATTATCTTGGGCAAATTATTTATTTTTCTGAGCCACATCTCTTAATAAAAATAAAAAGAATGTCTTCCTTCTAGATAGTAGGAAGGATTTACCAAAGTCATGTTATTAAATGCTTTGCAGATTATCTGGCAATACTAGTACAGAGGATCTATTGATTCTCTACTCCTTTCCAGTGAGAAGAGTTAGGTAACACCAGAGAATTAACCAAGTATAATGGGAGAACTATTATTCTATGAGGAGCATTAAGTGTTGTTTTGGTCTGCTTTTGCTTCTGCAGCAGTATGCCTGAGACTGGATAATTAACCAAGAATAGAAATGTATTTCTCTTAGTTCTGGAGTCTGGGAAGTCTATGATTAAGGTACTGGCAAGTCCATTGTCTGATCAGGGTCTGGTCTCTGCTTTCAAGATGGCGCCTTGCTATTCATCCTGGTAGGGGCGCTGTGCCTGTGGAAGGTGGAGGTAAAAGGGGGTGAACTCCCTCTGTCAAGGCCTTTTATGAGGATACCTCACTCCACTCATAACTTCCCAAAGGCCAGAGCTGCCAATTTCGTTTCAATAGAAAGTTCCAACATGAACTTTTGAGGGGCCAAAAATTTCAAACCATAGCAGGTACAATATATTATTTTATGTCTTGAAAAGTATGATTTCAGTTGAAGGACTAATCATAGCAGCATTAGCTAATACTGTCTAAAAAGTGAAATATGGTTCACAATCTGTATTTCCAGAAAGTCTATGAGTTTATTAAAAATAGTACCTGACTTTTCATATTGCTGGTAAAAGTTGGGAGCTACATGTTTTTAAAATTTCTCCACTCTGGGTCTCACTGAACTGGCTGAATTACCAGACAGAGACAAATTTCTTCACTTTTCTTAACTTAGATTTCAAATGAGGGGGATGAAGGATTTATTTTACTTTTCTGGGCAGCCAAGGCTTTACACTTAGAGATTCTTGGACAGAAGACTGGTACACTTGAAATGTTACCACTGACAGACGTAAACCAAGTGTCAAAAGCTCCCATGCTCTGTTCATCACTTCATTAACAATAGCTTCATAGGGCACTTCTGTGAAACACAACACATAACTAATGTAAGTTTCTCATGGATTATTCTCATAGGAGAAAGTATAACTTCACTGTGATTGCCACTCTTTTGTTAACATTTTACTTGGAAGACAACTTTCAAGCCCACCAGCTAAAATATAAATGGGTTATTTTCTGGGTAGATAAAACATAAAGAACAAATAAAGGGGGAAAAATTACCCATGGAAAAAAGCCACCTACTGTCCTCTTATCTTACTTGACTTCCCCAACCTCTGAACAGCAAAGATTAGTAGGAATGCTTGGATTTGGTGGCACTTGAGCTTGAGATAAAACAAAATAGTTCTCTTTTTCTGGAAATGGTTATTTTAAGCATATACTTTTAGACTCTTCGTAACAAAAGCAGACACAATAATAAAGGAAGCTGCAGTTCTTTTTGCACTGGCCTCTACTTCCCACCCCACTCCAGCACAGCGAAGGCCGTGAAAATTCAGAAGGTCATGCTGAAAGTGTGCACACCCACAGGAAGACAATCTGGAGCTTCCCCACAGCCCAAGACCCCAGCGCTCCAGCGCCAACATGTACTTGGCAGAGCATTCCTGGACAGACATGCTTGGTCTCCAGAATGGCATCGTGGGTCCTTCCCTAATCGAGGAGGCCACCATGAAGAAGGTAGAGGACAAAGCCATGCTAATATTGATCAAATACAAGTGCGACAAGAAGCAGGAGAGCAAACAGCACAGGAAGAAGCTGATGGTAATAATGTGGTCTGGGAACAGTAGCAGAGAGAAGGTGCTAGGCTAGTGCCTCACGCAGGATGCCATCAATAAAGTTCATATTAGCCCACAGCTGGCTTGTCCCAAATACAACATAGGCTGACTTACTAAGATAAAGCTAACAGGCTTGCTTACCAGAGCTGGAATTTTCCACTGCTGGTCAAAACTATTGGCCAGAAATTTCAGGAGAAAACTGAAAGAAATTTGTTCTAGGCTCTTTTTCATAAATCCACTGGCATTCAGTTAACTGCATGTAAAGGTGACCTGGGGCTAATGTAAGGAAGACTTGAGTGCCTGGAACCTTCTAGGGTCCCCTGGAGTCTCCTGCCCTGCTTTTTCTGGTGGATTTTGTCCCCTATAAGACAGTGAATTCTGGGGATATTCTGACATTTTTCTCTTCTTTACCACCCTTTTTTCTTTCAGGGGTAAAGTTTCAAAACTGTCTTATTAAACTCCAGGGTCAGTGAGGTGTGTTTCATATGCATTACTTCATTTAGCCAGCCTAGCCACTATGTGAGGTAGGTACTATAATTAACTCCATTGTAAAGGCGAGGAAACCAAAGCCTAGAGGAAGTAAGGTCCTCACCCGAAGTTCTCAATGGCAAGAACAAAACAGAGGCACTAATACAGACGGGTTGTATTCCAGTGCCTGCACTCTTAACCTCAACCCTGTGTTGTCTCTCATTTGCTGCTTCTTAATTCTGGATTAGAAAAGAAATACAATCCAAAGTAAATGAAAATAGAAGGAAACAGCTGTGAATGTGATATGGTGTGTAGGGTTTTTAGTGGGTAGACGGGGAGGAGGAAAGAAGCTGGTGAAAGGTCATGTCGTGGAGATTTCCCTGATGACAGGAAAGGAACCTTGTCCTGCTCATTTTAACAGTCACCACTATCCAGCAGTTAGCAACTGGAAAGTCAACTATGAGAAGAGGAGCTGGGATCTCAGGGGCAGAGAATACCCTGCAAAATGTTACTTGTTTCTTCCCTGGAAGAACTTTCTTTTGCCTTTTTTCTTCTTCAGATTGGCGTGGTACTTTGGGCTTGCCTCCAAACTCTGTGTTCATTATGTGCATGGTACAGAGTGGTCCAGGCTTGCAGGCTGACGGCCTGAGTTAAATGTCTTTTCCTGTGGGGGTTGGTGGTTGTGATTCAATCGAGAGCCTTCGCACTGAGCTCCCCACCCCACTCTTGTTAAATTTTTTCATTAGGGTCTTACTAAGTTGCTATGTCATCCTGGTGGGTATAAACTTGTGATGCTCTGCCTCAACCTTCCAGAGTATTGGGATTACAGGCATGGGTCCTTTGCTAGCTTCCTTTGTGTCCCAACTCTAGATGTGGGTCCTGGAGTTGGGGTCTAAATTTCTCAGATTAGTTACATTATTTATAATGGTAGGACTAGTGTAAAGATACAGCAATATAATGAGTAGGAAGTGTTTAGAGTGGCACTGGGAGGCGATGTGGTTCCAAATAGTGGGCACTAATACTAAATAGATTTCTTTAAAAAGTTGTTCTTTCTAATGCATTTTCCCCCATTGAAGATTTCCATACTGAATAATAGAGTGTGTACCTCCTAATGAGAGGGTGTTACCATTTATGTACCAATTAGCTGGCGCTGCCATAGCAAAGAATCGCAAACCGGGGGGGCTTAGACAACAAAGATTTACTTTCTCACCATTTGGAGGCCAGAAGCCCGAGAGCAAGGTGTTGGCAGAGTTGGTTTCTCCTGAGGCTTCTTTTCCAGGTTTGCAGAGGGCCATCTGTTCCTTGTCTCTTCCCATGGTCCCCGTCTGGGTCTTTCTGTGTCTTAATGTCCTTTTCTTCATATTGGATTAGGGCCCACTCTAATGACTCATTTTTATTGAATGACCTCTTTAAAAGCCCTGTCTCTAAATTCAATGACATTCTGAGGTTCTAGGTGATAGGACTTCAACATATGGGTTGCCAGGGGACACAACTCAATCCATAAAAGCCAATAATTTTTTTTTTCCTCAAAAGTAAACACCAAGACAGGAAATGGAGGAACTTGTTTAAAGTGTTATGGGGAAAGTTATTAGCAAAATATAGGAAGTAGGAAAGTCTAAAAAACAAATAACTTGGTCTCTTCAATGAATAGCAATACTAGGGAAAAAGAGGGAGGTAAGAATCTAAAAAGCGTAAAGAAACTGAAGAGATTTGATGGCAAAATGTAAGTTATGGGCTGCATTTGGACCTTGTTTTGGCTTGAATAGTTCCTCCAAATTTGTGCATTGGAAACTTAGTCTCAAACTTATATCTTAGTTTAAATCTTTCTCTCAAAGTAGTATTTGAGATGAGAGAACTTTGGGAAATGAGTGGGTCATGAATGGATTAATCCTTGAATCCATAGGTGAGCACAGTAATGTATTATTGTGGGCATAGCTTTCTTATAAAAGTGAGCTTTCTCTGGTTTCCATGCTGTCTGGCCATGTGATGCCCTCTTCTGTGTTGCGATGCAGGAGGAAGGTGCTCACAAATGTCGGCAGCAGGTTCTTTCGCTTTCCTTCCTCCAGAAACATGAGCTAAATAAACCTCAGTTCTTTATAAATGACTCAGTCTGTGGTAGTCAGTTATAGCAATAAGAAATGGCCTAAGACAGGTCTTAACTGGAACAAATCAACTAAAAACAGAAGAAGAAGAAGAGGAAGAGGAACAGAAAGAGGAGGAGGAGGAAGAAGAAGAATAAGAACAAGAAGAAGAAGAAGAGGAAGAGGAGGAGGAGAAGGAGGAAGAAGAAACAGAAGCAGAAGCAGAAGAACAAGAACAAGAAGTAGAACAAGAAGAACAAGAACAAGAAGAAAAAGAAGAAAAAGATAAATTATGATACAATGAAAATGAAATTAAATAATGCCTACATAGTGAAACATTACTGCCAGGTTTTTAGATATGTTAACGGTGTTGTGGCTTTGTGTTTCAAAAGACCTTTATTGTTTGTAGATCCATGCTGAAATATTTATGAGTGTAGTTATAAGGGATCTGGCATTTGCTTCATTGTAAGTGTGGTGAGGAGTAGAGAAATAGATTGATTATAGATGAAATAGGTTGACTTTGAGTAAGTAACTGTTGAAGCCAGAAGACATATTTGTTATAATAATCTCATTACTTTATACATGCGTGAAGCATTCTATCATAAGATCAAAGAACATCAAATGACATAGAACATTTTTCTGTGTCATTAGATATTTTCTACACAAGGTTTTAAATGTAGCATTCCTTTATATAAATGTATCACAATTTTTGATACTATTTTCCATAATGCAACTGTTCACGGGTTTACATTTTTTTATTATTAAAAATATACCTATGTCTATACATAACTTTACCAGCTTCTTTAGAATAGATAGCTGGAAATGAAACTGTTGAGCCCGAAGGCAAGTTTTTATTTAAGACTTTGTTCCAAGGTGCCAAAATGCCCTCCATCAGCAATCACCCTCTTCCCCTTTGATGAACGGTGCTCTCCTTTCTGTGTTTGTCCTATTAGTTAGGGTGGACCTGTGTCATCCTCTAGACTGTTGTCTGGAGGGCAATTCCAAAGCACCACCTAAAAAGAGTCCTCTGAAAATATTTCACATCTCTCTGATTTGTTTCTCTTCCTAGAATATGCTTGTAGAACTTTGGTGAAATTAAATGTGTGATACAAAATAATAATGTCTGAAAAGTAATACAAAGACAAATGTAGGCTTAGTTAAGCCTTGCCCTTGAATCACAGAAGAATTCAGAATGAGCACCCAGCAGCCTGCACTTTCTGATGCTCTGCTTCATTAATATGCATGACACGGTTACCAGAAGTCATGTAGGGAACTGCCACTGTCTTGGGTGGAATTTAGAAGGAGGAGTGTAAATACCTAGCTATCTGTTCACTAAGCTGCTGCTATAAGCCTTATCACTGTTGTCACTGTGTGCCTCTACAATGTATCTAAGCATGTTTTTGCTAAGGCTTATATCACCGAGTGCAGTGTAAATAAAAGTTTTGGTTTGCTTCAGCTTTTCCAGGAGTAGGCTGCTGTGTGAGGAGGCGCAGTTTGGCTTATGACCTGGCGCTAGAGCTCTTCTGAAGGCACCGTCACCCAGAGCCCTCTCAGAGCATGGGCTAGCTGGGATAGTCGGTCTGCCTTGGCACCCAGGAGGCATTTAGGGAGCGTTTACTAAGCGTGCAGTAGGTATATGTGGACACAGTGAATTTTTCCAAGACGTCTGAGATGACAGCTTTAGTCTAGAAAAGGCTAGTCATGTCTGTGTAGCCACCTAACCATCCGTCTCTCTCTAGCCAACTATTCATATATAATCAACAAGAGAACAGGAGAGTATGTAGGAGGACAACCACATACAACTGAAATTCTACATCTTTAACCTTGATAATCACCTCAATACTTTTTAATAAGAAAAAGCCACTGTTCAAAGCCACTCTGAAAATGCATTTAGGGGTTTACCCAAAACACACATTGACAAGAGTATATAAGAGGATGCAGGGTCTTAGAAATAGAGTCAGTTTACATAAATCTGTACATGTAGCAAAGCTGTACAGAGCTACAAGCACACAAATAACACTATATAAAACTGGTGAAATAGGAATATTGTGTGACTGTACCCAGTTAGTTTCTTGGTTGTGATTTGTACTTTAGTTATTATATAAGATGTGACCCTTAGAGGCCCTGGGTGAAGCAGGCACCGCTCTGTCTATACATTTTCTCTGGTGAGGATTTGTTGTGAGTTATAATTTTTTTCAAAATAAAGTTTAAAAAATGAGAAATTAATATAGAAAAAGAAATTAGTATTTCTATATACACAGAGAGAAAATCTCCAAGACACTTGCAAGTTTTAAAAAATGTAGTACATTTATATAAAAAGCATAAACAAATATATATGTTCACATATATATGCAAATACATGCTACACAAATATATTCTAAAATACATTTTAAAAAATCTTTTATTCATTTATTTATTTATTTGGTACAGTATCTCACTATGCGGCACAGACTCATAGTGATCCTCCTGTCTCAGCCTTCCCAGCGCTGGGATTACAGGTGTGTGCCACCCTTCCCAGTTTTAAAAAGATCTTGAATAAAACATATAAATCTTGTAATAATGGAGAAGAGCCTGGAGTAGATGGTGGAGTGGTTGTTATAGCAGGAAACTTTTGATGTACTGTTATTGAATTTTTAAAAAGGAGGTTGTATTATTTGTACAACTAACAAGTAAAAAAAAGTAGTTCTTGGAGTTACATTCCAAAAATCCCTCCTAGTATGAGATAGCAAAAGAACCAAATAATTTGGACCTGAGAGAATTTTGATGACTGATTTCGCAAGATTATGGATAGGTAAAACATAATGTTTCACTCTCAGAAAGGGAAGAAGAGCAAACTGTGTGGTTCAGGCAAAAAGTCCCAAATAGATAAGTGATATTTGCAGCTATTTTTTTTAGTTTCAGTTTTAAAAATAGGCCTTTAGATGTTACTCGCTTCCCCAAAACTGCCTGCAGTTCAGGTAGCTTCCACCATGGAGCCACTAATTGCTAACTTGTATAAAAAGGAGAATGCAACTTAGAGCATGACATAAACAAAACAGAAATACCTAAGTGCAATGTGCTATCTTTAGCACTTAGCATTACTAGCTAATTACCATTGCTTACTCTAATTTTAGCTCTCGATGGGACCTGGGATGTTTAGCTTCCTTAAGTTTGAGTCGAATGTCTTTGGGCAGAGATGCTGATGTCCGTCTCTAGCATATTAGAACTCTAGAGCAATTAACTAAAGCTTTTGATCCTTCCATATCAGGTTAAAAAATCGGCTTATAATTTATAACTTTGGGGAGGCAACAATTTATTAACCTTCTGAATATTCTTAATTACTTTTGGGGTACTTATATTTACCTCCTTTTCATTTCTTACAGGAAAAATCCTTCCCACTGCTCCATCCAATTTAGCTTAGCTTGAAAGAGAATGTTTGGTCATCTCCTTCCCAGCGCTACCCTGCCCCGGTGCTGTTTCTAATTGAGTTTTTCTGATAACTTTTTACCAGTTTTATTCTCCATGTCCATTTCCAGTGTATACACACTGGATGAGACTACTAACTTTGGGTTGTTTAATAATCCATGCACATTTCCAAATATTGTATTGTATTTAGGACAGGGTCTATAGGTCTCACTATGTAGATCGGACTCGGAGTGATCCTCCTTTGTTCAGCCTCCCAAGTTCTGGGATTGCAGGTGTGTGCCCCACCATGCCCAGTCTCAATCCCAGTCTCAGCATGCCTTGCGAGCTGGGCTGCCACTCTGGGGATTGAATCCAGGCCACTGAGCTCTGCCTAAGCAGGCTTTTTAGTCCACTGAACTTCCAGGTATTTTAGGAGCTACTGCAATAGGACTTTTTATCATCTGAAAACCTTAAAACCCATTTAAATGAACAGTTTCAGAATAGGACTCTACAAGTGATTTTCTTGTTCATGTCTTAACAAGCAGCACACATATCTGTATTTGTATGTAAAACTAACCTTAGATATTCACACCAGCGTATGTCATAGTCTCATATGGCGAGACAGAAAATAAACAAAATGAAAGCCTGGAGAAACTTCTTGATTTGGAAAATGCTGGCCTATTCAGACTCATTTTCCATACACAGTGGTTAGAATTGAGAAGGCATTAATAGTTGCTTTCACTGAGAAAGTTTTTTTCTTTTTTTTTTCTCCAAGCTCTGCACTCACAGGATTTATCAAACCACAGCCTGGTTTACACTGGGGGAAAAGTTCAACTTGTATACCCTGATGACAAAACTACTTCAGTGGTTTTCCTGGGATTGTCAGCATAGGATGTCACTTCACCTCATTGTATCAGAATCAATTTTGTTTTAAAATACTGTATATGTATGAGGCACAAACCCCAAAGCAAACCAAGAGTTCTCAGAATCTCTGCACAAACTCCTAAAATCAAGATGGAGTAATAACTGCTTCTATAATTTCTGCCAATTAATCCACCCCCACACCAGAAGCCAAAGATTCCAAAATAAGTTAAAAGTGCAGTATTAGTGACTCAGACAGAATGACTTCATCCACATGGCCCCACTGCTGTGGTTTTTGGCTGCCACTGGCATTTCCCTTTGTACTAACAGTGACATTTACCTGGAGAGATTGATGGGGGAGCGATGACTTTACCTCCTTACAGCCCTTGCAGCCGGAGTCTTCAGATATGAAGGAAGCAAACTGGCTCAGGGTGCTGTTTCCCAGGACCTCATGGTTTTCCCGGTCCCAGCCTCTCCTGGCGTCCACACATGTGGACCAGGCTCTGCCTCTCTTGCCTTACCTGTCATTAATTTTTACCCTAGGCCAAACAAAGTGAGGTATTCTAGCTCCCCCCAAATGTCGCATCTTTTGTTCTGGCTTGTGTTGTTGCTCCTTTCCCAACCTCCTAAAACCAATCATACTCATCTTTAAGGCCTATGAACCCTTATGAAATGTGCTTTCTTATTTTTCCAAAGATATGTGCCTTCCTAAAGCACTGGCCACCTCTGCTTTATGATCAGAGTATTGCTTATTTTTGTTAGTAGCTCCTCCCAGGAGAGCTCTGTTGCTTATCTGTTTTTCTGTGCTGGACCTTGACTTAGCATAGTTTGTTTTCAAGGACTCTGTCACTAGTATTTGACTGGAACTTCTCTGCAAGGACTCAGTGAGTAGTTATTAATTTGAACCTCGAACATCAAACTTAACATGTCTGAACCCAGAATTTCTTTTTTCTTTTTTTGCAGAATGGGGGATTGAACTCAGACCCTTGTGCTTGCCAGGCAAGTGCTTATTCTGCTGAGCTATCTCCCCAGCCCCATGAGCCCAGAATTTCTGTCCTCTCCTCGAACCCTGTATCTTTATTCTGAATTTCCTGCCTTGCTGATAGAAGACCCATCCACTTCGCTGCCCACACCAGAGAATTCAGCATCACTCTTACTCCTCCACCCCTTAGTCCACTCATATTTTTTCTAAACTTTTTTGTTTTGAGACAGGGTCTTGCTATGTAGTACAGGCTGGCCTCAAACTCATGGAGGTGCTCCTGCCTCGGCCTACTGAGTTTTGGGATTACAGGCATGGACCATCACGCCTTGCTACCTAAGCCTTATTTAATAAAAATCTGAGTCTGATCAATTCTGCATTCTTTATAACTCATAAATTTATACCTCTGTTGTTTCTTTGCCACAGTGCTGTAGCTCTAGTTCTGGGCACCATAATGCTCATCCAAATGAGCACCTCCTCACTAGTCTCTCTTCCCTGTTGACCTCCCCTCCACTCCCACCAAATCATTGTCCATGCTGCAGCCAGTGGGATTTCTCTAAAAATGTGGATTTGCTCATGAGTCTTAAAGTCTAGTTCAAGTCTTTAATATGAAAAGGTCCTTTATGACCTCTTTCTTTACTAGTTAAGTATCTTCTTTCATGTGAAACTCAAGTTCTATGAATGCTGTACTACATGGATTCCTGGAAGGCTCTTTAGGATTTCTATAAATGCTTGATTCAAATTTATTTCATTTATTTAATTTATTTACTTAGGATTTTTTTTTTGA
>NW_004524698.1:3923811-3925156 GCF_000260255.1 Octodon degus
GTGCTTGGTGCATACATATTTATGAGTGTTACCTCTTCCTCTTGAATTTTTCCCCTAACCAGTATATAGTGGCCTTCTTTATTTTGCTTGATCATTCTTGGTTTGAAGTTGAGACTGTCTGAGAATAGGATTGCTACCCCTGCTTTTTTTCTGAGGTGCTGGGGCATGTAGTATTGTTTTCCGTCCTTTGACTTTCAGCCAATGTATGTCTTTATGAGTTAAATGTGTTTCTTGTATATAGCATATTGTTGGATTTTGTTTCCTAATCCACTGTGCCAGTCTATTTCTTTTAATTGGTGAAGTGAATCCATTTACATTGATGGTTATAATTGAGATGTACTGACTTATGTTTGACATGTTATTTACCTGTTGTCATTTACTCCTTTTTCTCCTGTGTTTAATCGTTTGCCTTATTTAGTAGGTATCTTCTGTTCTCATTGGTGGAGTTCTGATCATTTTGTTCCCTCTCTAGAACATCTTTCAATAGTCTGTGTAGGGCTGGCTTTGCCATCATGAAATTCTTTAGCTGTTCTTTATTTTGAAAGTATCTAACTTCTTCATCAAACTTGAAAGAGAGTTTTGCAGGTTATAGTAGCCTGGGCTGGAATTTGTTTTCATAGAGGACTTGAAGTATTCTGCTCCATGCTCTTCTTGCCTTCATGGTTTGTGAAGAGAAGTCAACTGTAATTCTGATGGGTTTTCCTTTGAATGTGATCTTTTCTCTAGTGTCTTTCAGTATATTATTCTTGAGCTGAATTTCTGGGATCTCAACTATTATATGTCTTGGTGTGTTTTTCATTGGGTTGAAGTTACTTGGCGTGCTGTATGCTTCAGTTACCTGAATGTCAGATTGTTTCCTCATATTTGGGAAGTTTTCTGCTATTACTTCTGCCCATATTTTTTTAATGTCCTTGGTATTGACTCCGTGTTTCTCACTGATACCTATTCGTCTCACATTGTTCATCTTTGCATCGTCTTGCAAGTAATGAATTATTTTTTCCTGCATCCTAATTGTCTTTAAGATACCTTTTCTTACCTTTTCACTAGCTGCACCAGTGTCTTCAAGATCTGAAACTCTGTCTTCACTTTCACTTAAATGGTTTTGCAATCTTGTGACTGAGATTTTAAGTTCCTCTGTATCTTTTTGACTCAGCTTCATGTGATCTATTTCTTTCCTGTATTGCTCATTCACGAAATCCATCATTTTCTAATCTCCTCTATTTTTTAAATCAATGTCTTCTTTAGAAGCAGTTATTAATTCTTTTACTGCAGTGTTTTTTTTTTCAGATTGGGTTTCCTCCCTATGTTTCTGTAGTTGATTCCTTACTTCAGATACTATGAGTTC
>NW_004524698.1:3926882-3930007 GCF_000260255.1 Octodon degus
TAAACATTTTATATTCTTTGAAACTATCCAGTATTGACCTGCTGGATCAAATTGTGTATCGTTACTTGAGAGCCCAATTAAAAAACAAATAAGGCCAAGGCCCCTGGCTGTGGCACACGTATCACACACATAACAGTGTCATATTTTATTAGAGATACTTTAGTACTTACTGTAAGAGTTGGGAGTTTATTGATGACTTTTATGTCATGAGAAATGTAAGCCATTGTTAAGAATTACGATTAAATTTTGAAACTAAAAATACCTTTCACTTCTTGCCGAGTTTTAAAATTAATTCCTTTTAAAAGGTTGGATGCTATGATCAAAGATAGCTTTTAAAAATTTTACATTTGCTTTTATTTATGTGAATTAGGACTCTCTGGTTACCTCAAAACACATAAACAGACTTTAAAGATCCAAAACATAGCCAATGACAGCCAACAAGTAATTTGGATACAGAGATTGCTAGAAAGCAAAATGTGATGCCTGATTCCAAATATTTATATCCATCAAAATTGTCTTCCTATTCTTATTTATGAGTGATTGTTTTAATAAAAATATTAAGATAAATTTATGCTGATAAAATACTGTTTATTTGTTTTGTATATTTGAACCAAAGAAAAACTTCATTTAAAAAACCAGCTTCCACAGGCTGGGAGATAGCTTGGCAGTCTAAGTGCCTGCCTGGCATGCGCAAGTACCTTGGTTTCATCCCCAGCACCCTACACTGTGCTGGCCCCGGACTGCTGGGCCCAAATCTGAGCATGATGCCACACACTTGTAATCCCAGTGCTGGGGAGGCTGAGACAGGAGGATCACTATGAGTCTGAGCTGTGTAGGGAGACCCTGTGCCAAATAAACAAAAAAGTTTTAAAAAACAACAATTTCTAGGTTTCTTTTTATTTTTTTACTTTTTAGAGAGAATAAAAATAGTAAAAAACAAAAAACATTAGAAACAATACAGAATTTTAGTAAACAATAATAGGAATTCAACAACGGTTGATATACTGCATATTATTGTCTTCAAATTAGTTTTGTTTTGGTTTTTTTTGGCAGAACCAGGGATTGAACTCAGGCCCTTACGCTTGCCAGGGAAATGCTTAATCCACTGAGCCATCTCCCTGGCCCCTAAATTAGTTGTTTTGATTACCATATAAAAACATGCAAAATTGATCCAAAAATCAAAAAGAAGAAAGAAAAAAATTAAGGATTAACTGCTTCTTTTAGTAGATGAGCAGAAATCAGCAGTAGGATTATCCAAGCTATCATATCTATCTACATAGCTTTTCCCCTTCCTTTCTTCTTTCTTTCCTCCTTTCCCTCATCCCAGTTCTTCCTTCTCTTTGAACAGTTTCCCTTTCACAGAATCTATTATACCTTTCAGATTTTATTTACTCTTTCAGGCTCTTACACTAGGGATACAACACAATGCATGAGATCTACTTCAGAGAATCAAAAACTGAGATATATTTTTGAAAAATTTATGCACCTCTAAAGAAATCACCAATTGAGTAAAAAGAAAACCCATGAAGTGGGAAAAAATTTTAGCAGACTGCCCCTCAAACAAAGGACTTCTATCTAGAACACATAAATAATTTTAAAAAGTCAGGCCCCCAAAATTCAAAGACCCAGTCCAAAAATGGGCATCTGAGATGAATACACACTTCTCAGATGAAGAAATACAATTGGCAAATAAATATATTAAAAAATGTTCAACATCAATCGTCATTCGAGAAATGCAAATTAAAACAACACTGAGATTCCATCTCACTCCAGAAAGAATGGCTATTATCAATAGGTCAACCAATAGCAAATGCTAGAGGGGCTGTGGGCAAAAAGGAGCGCTTCTTCGCTGTTGGTGGGAGTGCAGGTCCAACCACTCTGGAAATCAGTGTAGAGACTCCTCCTGTGTTTCTCAAAAAATGTGAGAACCCTAACACCTCAGTGCAGACTACATAGCTCTTGATTCCATAAACAAGCTCTTTGTAATATGTCCTGGTGCAGGTGAGATAGCAGCCCCCACATTTCCTCTTCCAGCCATGCTTGTCTCTGGCCCAGATGGAGGCCTAGCTATTCCATGCTGGCATTTCTAGTACATACTCAGCGCAGGAATGGCTTACTCCTCAGGGAATGTGCCCCATTCCTGTCTCTCTTATTAGGTGACACCTCTGAAAAACCTCTGGGAGTAGAGACCGTATTTTTTCTTTTTGCTTCCTTTTGCCCTGCTCCTAAAACACCTTAAAATACATGTGTGTTATTGTCCTATTTCCAAATACAAGAAAAAGAATTTGTTCCACAAAACTAACATATTGCAACTATGTCAGAGAATAGCTTGCTATGCATGTTTCATAAAGAGGGTGCCCCACCCCGATGTGGAATTACACAATTTCTAGGATTTTGTCCCTTCCTAAATATGTCGGCGTGTGTTTTGCTGAATCTTGCCTCCCGTAGAAGGCTAAAGCGATGGCACACTTTGTGCTTGTGAGCAGCAGGGTTAGGCAGTGGCCAGGCTGGTCACGTGCTGCTGTGACCTAGCTGAGTCCATACAGACGTGGATGGTGATAATGCTAATTCCACCGGGTTAAATTCCAACAGGAGGAGCTTACACTGCCCAGATGGCAGTGAGACATATGAGTTTGTCCTTGTCCTTTTGACCACAATACTGGTTGGATTCCTGAGAGCTTTAATTATTGCCCTGTGGACAGAGCTGGCTCTGGCTTGGTGTTTATTGTGCCAGAACTGAGGAAACTGAACTTTATCTCGTGCAGATTAGATCTGTCAAGCCCCATTGAGACCACGGAGTGTAAGGCCTGCGGACGCTGAGGCCCTCACCTCCTGCTCTGGAAAGCCCCGCTCCTTGGAGAGCAAAGCCCCCAGGCCTCCTCCTCTAGTGACCCAGCACCAGGCTGGATAACTAAACTGGGGATTTATTTATTTACTTCTTTCAAGAACCTTTAACTTGGCAAACCTTTTGCTAACTAAAAGCAGATTTCTTTCAAGATAAAGCACTTGCTGCCTCAGGTTTCTGTTCTCTCCTTTTCCATTGCCTTCAGGTTTTACTAACTTTGTACCCAGGCTGGGGGTGGCTGAGGTGGGACAGCATCTGACACACCAAGGAACTTGCTACT
>NW_004524698.1:3930107-3981249 GCF_000260255.1 Octodon degus
AGAGAGAGAGAGAGAGAGAGAGACAGAGACAGAGACAGAGACAGAGAGACAGAGACAGAGAGACAGAGACAGAGACAGAGAGACAGACAGACAGACAGACAGACAGACAGAGACAGAGACAGAGACAGAGACAGAGACAGAGAAAAGAAAAAAAGAAAAAAAGCACCTTCCAGATGGTTTCAATCTGCCTTTACTATCTGGGGGACTTGAGATAGGGCTGCCCAGTGCAGTCCAGGCAGGACTTAAACTCCCAGTGGAGCCCCTGCTGGCCTCCACTTTGTGACCCTCTTGCCTCAACCTTCTGAGTGTTGGATTACATGTGTGTACCTCAAGGCCCAGCTTCTGATGCTTATTTTAAAGGGGCACCCCTCCTGGGCCAGGGTGCAGAGCGTGGACTAGTGCCACAGCGTTTGGGGACAGTGGGTGCCTTGGTGAGGAGGCATGGGGTAGCAGTCCCGGGATGCAGAGGCAGCAAGCCTGAGGTTTCTCTTGTGCTGTGAGCCCCGTCTCCCACAGCATTTACTGTCTCTCTTCACTGCATCCAGTTCCTTGGCCTTGAGCAACCAAACGGCTTCCTCATCACTGAGGCTGTGCCCATAGCCTCGCAGAACAGAAACATTAACTGAGAACTGCCTGCCTTTGTGAAAATTCACCACACCAAGTCCCTGCCCCTGGAATCCAGTGAAACTGCCTCCTTGAGTGTATCTGAGAGTGAGCTGGTGGCACTGCAGTGTCTGGTTATTAACTGTTTCTTTTTGTGTCCTTTCTTCCTCCCTGTCTCCCTCCTTCCTTTGTTCCTCCCATCCTTTCTCTTCCTCCCTACCCCACAGAAGGAAAACTTCTGTCCTTGATGTTGTCACAGACTCCCCGCAGGGAGAGATGTGGGTGACAGTCTGTTTACTATATATATATCAGTGAGAACTGCACACACACACACACACACACACACACACACACTCCTAGAGGCAAGGGGCCAGTGGCCAGACCTATGGAGAGAGAAACAAACCAGAGGACAGGATTTCTGAATCTCATGTCAGCTCACTCATGAACAAATCAGCCGTCTGCTGGCTCTCGACCTCCTTTGGGCCTTGTACAGGGCTGATGAGCTCATGCTTGTAAAGAGTGCAAGCCTTTAATTGAAGTATAATTAATAATCATCTGATAAGTGAATAACAATAATAATGATGTAATCCCTTCCCCCACAGGCCCGCCCCGTTTCCTTGGGTGCACCACTGTGAGAGGATGTCCCAGGGTGCTCAATTAGGTGAATAACTGTAGGTGCAGACAAATCCTCCCAGCTGTGCGCTGCTGGCATGGCCTCAGCTGGCCTGCACCAAGAGACCTAAGGGCACAGAACAATGCAACAATGTTCTCTAAGTGTTGAGGTGATTGGGTAATGGGAAAGTTCTTGCTGTTTCATGACTCAGGTACGAGGACAACCACTTGTTTCTTGCCAACCTAGTGGCCTCCCAGGCAGGACAGCTGAGCCTGGAAGCCTTATAGAGACTAGCAGTCACTTATTTCTCCTGATCCTCTACCTTCTCATCTTTCCCCTGGCCCTGTAAGACGAAGAGACTGTATAAATGTGTCTGGCTTCTGCCTCCACACCAGTGATTATCGCAGAGGCTGATGGACTCCAGCCAACACGCAGGTAGGTGTCTTGAGTACTCAGTGAGCTGAGGGGAGAAGCAATGGATGTTAGAACAAAGAATCTCTTTGGTTCTCAGGCTTCACAGAATTTCATATATAAAATCGAGTCTCCAAAGTAGATGTCAAAAAGCTAAAAGAAATGCTTAGGATGGAAACAGAAAACTATGAAGGAGACAGTTCATCCTCTCCTTTTGACCTAAAGGCTTCTCAGCCCAAGAAGCTGAGATAGGCTGAAAGGAATCTTGAGCTAGGAAAGATAATCATACCTTTCATTTCCAAGGAATTTATAGTTTACAATGTGCTTCATCTAGTATGACTTCATTTGTGCTTCATAACAACTCTCTTAAATTTTGTTGAACCTATTAGCCTTATTCACAGATGAAGAGACTGAGATGCAAAGAGGCTAAAGTGACTTGCTCAGGCATGACAAAATGACATAGTCATGGCCAAAACCACATTTTGAGTAACACAACAGGGCTTGCTCTGCTGTAGGGGCCTTCCATCATCTTTTCTCTGTTAGGAGGATCAATACTCAGTTTATTCAACAAATAGGTAGTGAACGCCCACTCTGTGTTGGGAATAGTGCTAGCTGCAGGACAGACAGCAGTAAATACACACATAAAGTTTGCCACACATACACAGTTTGCTTTATAACTTTTTTTTTGAGACATGTCTCGCTATGTAGTACTGGCTGGTTTTGAACTCACTGTGTAGCCCAAGCTGGCCTCAAACTTGGGTAATACTCTGTTGAGCCTCCTGAGCGCTGGGATTAGTGGCATGAACCACTATACTCAGCACTTCATAACATTTTCCTCACTATATTTCTTTTATATTTTCTTGAATCTCTAGCTGTAGGACGCTTCTAGAGACATATGTAGTAGCTGAGGTTCTTTTGACCACAAGAAGGAAAAGTCAGTTCTAGCCAGCTAAAGAATAAAAGGGAATTTATTGAAAAGACTACAGGATAGCTCATGGAATCTAAGCAAATGTTCTACCCCAGCAATTTGGAAAGCCAGAACAGCTCAAGAAGGGCAGCTTCTAGAGGCTTAGCAGCAGAAGTAGGGATGCTTCTCACTCAGCCCAGAGTTGTACTTGAGTTCTGTCTCTCATCTTCCAAGTTCAAATCACCAGAAGAGAATTTCTCTGAACACCGGGGCTCAAGCTCTCCATCATTGGAACAATCCCTCAGGCTAGCAGAGCAGAATCATAGAGATCAGACATTACACTGGCCAGCTTCCAGGGAAAATAAATTACCAGGCACTAGGGAAGTCACTCCAAGTGTTTAGCACATCGGAGTGCTAGGAGTTGGATGACACTGTGGTGCCAAGGAGGGAGGAGGGATGGAGGCCAGAAGCTCTCAGGCCCCACCTCTCTATGGCTCGTGTTCTTTCCATTTTTTCTCTAAATTCTGTCAAAAATGTTATAAGTATATCCTGAAATATTTATGAATGAAATGATAAAATATCTGGGTTTTTTCTTTAAAATATGTTCAGAAATTAAATGTGCCTCAGAGGCCTATATGTTAGGTTCATTTTCCAGTTTGGTGCTGTTGGGAGGTGGTGGAGCCTGTCCAAGTGGATTCTAGTGAGAGGACTTTCGATCACTTCAAGTGTGTCCTTGAAGGGGACAACGGGGACACAGCTCTTCCCTCTTCTTCATTTTGGCTTCCTAGCTCACGCTGTTCTCCCTTATATGCCCCTGCCAACAGGCCGGAAGTAACAGACCCAGTCTGTCATGAACCAGAACCAGAATTGTGGGCCCAAACACACCACTTCTCTTTGTCAGTCAGTTATCTCAGTTATTTGTTGTAGTAACAGAAAACTAACAGAAAATACTCCAGGAAAGAAGGAGGAGTGGGGCCAGGAGAAACAAGATGGAGACATTCTAACACTTGTTAGGGCTGGGTAATGAGCACTGTTCTTTCTACTTCTCTGTATCATTGAAAATGTGTATTTATTTATTTATTTATTTATTTATTATGTACTTAGTACAGAGTCTACAGGATCTCACTACACATATTGGACTTACAGTGATTCTCCTGTTTTCAGCCTCCCAAGCGCTGGGATTACAGGTGTGCACCACCATGCCCAGTCTCAGTCGCCAACTCAGTCTGCCCCGGGGTTGGGTTCAGCATCCACACGATGGGGATTGAACTCTGGTCCCCATGTCTGCCTAAGCAGGTGCTTTAGTCTACTGAGCTATCTGGCCAGCCCCTTGAAAAAATGTCTATTTAAAAAAAAATGCAGAGTTGGAGGTGTAGCTCCGTGTTATAGTGCTTGCCGAGCACGCACAAAGCCCTGCATTCCATCCCTAGTAGAGAAAAAGAAGGAAGGAAGGAAGGAGTGAAGGAAAAAAGGAAGAAAGGAAAGGAAGAAAGGAAGAAAGGAGAGAAAGGAAGGAAGGAAGGCAAGCAAGCAAGCAAGCAGAAAAGTACAAAGAGATGTTTCTACATAATTGGGCTTCTTCCTTTGGCCCTTTCTAAAGAAATGTACTTTTCTGCATAGATGCTCTTCGAGTGAGTCCCTACCTGCCTTGTGACCTCTGTTATTTGATGTTTCACCAGTTTAGCCGCTGTGTGGTGAAGTGCTCCTGTGGGTTATGCCATGTCTCTTGCTTACTGGTAAACTCGTAGCTCTGACCGCCTGGGGTCTCTACCTGTGCCTTTTCTTCACCTTCAGCCCTTTGTGCCACAAAATGCCATGACGCTTCTTTTGGCTGTTTGGTCAGCACTCCTGTGTTGGTCCTTTTATGGTGGAACCACATTACAATGAGGGAAAATGGAGTGAACACTCAGGAGGCTCCTGGCCACTTGTACCTGCAAGTAACATTTTTTACCCTGGAATCTAATGCCCAGGATCCCTTTAGACACCTAGCGATTGTTCTGGGGGCCGAGTCAGGTTCTAAAACACATTGAAGAACAAGTTTTATTTTGACCCGATCAACAAACAGAAAAAAGCAAGACAGTTCCCTTGGGCCTGGGCAGGTCAGCCAGGGCAGGCAGCCTGAGGCAGGTGCCCAGTTGGATTTCCAGCAGTTCCATTAACAGTTGGCAAGTTTCACTCACTTTCAGCATTTGTGACATGTAACTATTGACCCAGCTAACACTGCCGCGTGCTCTTGGGCCTCTGTGTGTGTTACACGCTCAGAGCAGTCAGTATTCAGGGCCCACAGGATCTACTTTCTCTGTGTGCTGTGTTTCTATAGGGCAGGGAGACAGTTTAGCCACCCCTATCTCTTTTTACCCAATCTTCCCACCAAAACCCTGACACCCTCATTTCTTCCTTTCTAGATTGATGTTAAGCTCTTAATTTAATTACCTCACAGGAAAACCAGCCAAGGTGTACAGTCAATCATGATGTGGCCTCGGATTTCAATACCAGCCAGGCTTCTTTTTAAACGCTCCTTCGCAGGGTGTGAAATCAATCACGTCACGGTTTGGTCTTGTGCAGAACAGGGGACAGCATTTCATCTTATACAGCCAGGGCCTCAGCTCCTCCTCGTCCCTTCCTAATCCTTTCTTGCCCCGCCCCCTGTCCTTTACCCTACCACTGCCACTTGGCCCCTTGCCACAGGAGTTTGTCTTTGGATTGGCAGCTTGCTCTATGATTCTCATTTACTCTTCACAAGGAAACTGTGACCTAGCTGCCTGCAGTTCCCTTCCTCTCCCTGATGTCCACTTGTGCCTTGTTCTTCCTTGTCCTGAAGCTCAGCGTGTGCCAATGGGGCCCCAGTTCTTGAACTCTGGCTGTTTTCTCTGCCCTCCACCTTTCCACCTTTGAAATACTAGGTTCAGATCCACTTTGCATTGCCCCCAAACACTCTCTATCTGCCCTACAGAGCCCTGGAGTAGCCGTGGGAAAAGGGGAAGTTGGTGACTGTCCACTCTTGCTGATCTGTTGTATTACAGTGTGGGACCAGGACTGAACAAATATAAATTATCAAAATACAATTTAAATCCATAAATAAGCAACAGCTAACCTGATGACCTTCCTTCTCTAACTTGTATCAACAGTTAGCAACTAAATATCAAGGCACGCTTTTACCTACTGCCCCTGCCCTACTATGATCTGCTGTGTTCCCCACTGCAGTACAGGCGTTGGGAACAGCCCCCAGTCCAAAGTGTTGGGAGGCGAGGTCTTGCAGACATGATTAGGTCATGAGGGCAGGGCCCTCATCTCTGGACTAAGGCTCTTGTCTCAGGAGTGGGTTCGTTATTAAACATGGTCTCTCTCTTGCCATGTAACACTGTCCACTGTACTACAGATTTCACAAGAAGGCCTTCACCAGATCCCAGTACCTTGACAGTTGCTTCTGAGCCATAAGACCCTTCAGCCAAGTTAATTTCTAATATTTATGAGTTAGTTAGTCTGCTGTCTGCTGCTACAATAAAGCAGTCAGAGACAGCCAGTGATGCAGCAGGATGACATCCTCTATTAGGGACATGTAAGCAGAGAGGAAAACAGGGATGAAGTGGGTGGTGACCTACAGGCCACACAAACAAGCCTCAGCTGCGCTGTTTTGCTCACTTCCTGGCCCTGCTTTATTATCCCACTGCTGCTCAGTGGGGCCCCAAAATCTGATATGTGGTGATTACTCCCTCCCTCTGTCCTATTTAGTGTGGGGTCTCCTCTTCCCATCAGTGATGTATGTGTTCTTATGACCCAGCAGGTAAGGATATGGATATCACTCTGATTTTCAGAGAACTACAGCACACACACATTGTGCTTCTTGTTCTGACCTGTTCCAGTCAGCTTAGTGTGGCCTCAAGCCTTTCCACGTGTGCACACACATCCGATGTGCTGAACTGCTGCCTTTGTGCTGTCCTCCAGTTGGTAACTTTCAATCTGAATGTTACTTTTCTCCCCATCTGTCATGAGGTAAAAGTTTGTAATAACTTACCTTATCATGGTGCTTATGACTAGTTCAGAAGAATAAATATAAAAAAGTTAGGTCAAGAAGATCTAAGTACTTAGCTATGCAGTGGTACATGAGGCTCTTTATTCTGGTCAGTTGTCTGTTTTTTGTCTTTTAAAGACCATCATGTAGATCAGCTTTGATCTTTGTCTACAGTTCATATGATGGGCAGTTCAAAATATGTTGAATGGAAACATAAGAGGAGGAACATGACACAGATACCATGGAGTAGATGCCCTGCCAACTTCATTTGCCAACTCATAGATGTAGTTGAGTGGAGCTCTCTAACCATTCATCTATTTCTCATATCAGAGAAGGGTGGACTCATCCTTTGTACATAGGGAAAATGGGAGGTATGTATAATTCTTGCTCTCATGGAAAGTGAGGAAACAAATTTTAACAAATGTTAATTAAATTGGGCCACAATTACATGATAAATGAATGCTAGTATGAAAAGACATGGATACTGCGTGGCAGTACAGTAATCTGTTCTCTATTATTATAACAAAGTACCTGATGCTATTTTTTTTTTTTAAATTTATGTAATTGGTACAGGGTCTTGCTATGCAGCTGGGACTTGTAGTGATCCTCCTGTTTCAGCCTCCCCAGCTCTGTGATTACAGGCATGTGCCACCATGTCCAGTTTTGGTGGTCGGCTCAGTGTGGGACTGGCATGGCATGCGGTACCAGGGATTGAACCTGGGTCCTTGCACTTGCCAAGAAGTTTCTTAGACCACCAAGCTATCTCCCCAGCCAGAGGCTGAGTATTTTTATAAAGAGAAAAGGAGGCTGAAAGTTTAAGCAGCATGGCACTAGCTCTGGCAAGGGTCCTCATGGCTGTGTTACATCATGGTGCGGGGCAACACATGGCACGACAGGAAGTTGGAGACTGGGGAGGGCCATCTTGCTCTTTTATAACAGTTTTTTGACAATCAGGGCTCCTTAATTTTCTCCAAAGACAGTACCTCCAGTGATCTAATAACCTCCTACTTACCTTCACCTCCTCCAGGGCCTGCCGCTTCTACACCCAAACACTAATGGGTGGAGGACAGCACATAGCAGGCTAGGGCTCCAGGGGGCGTGGTAATTCTACAGAGATGAAGAGATAGTAGAGGAGATGGTGAGAGTAGGGTGGGAGAAGACCATTATAAGATGCCAAATGAATAGTCACGGTTGAGATTGTATTTTGTAATCTCCAGGGGAAAGCTAATGTTCTTCAGACATTCTTGGGTATTTTCATAAGCAAATTTGGTAAATATGAGTCTAATTAATAGCAGTAATAATGACAACACTAACACTTACTAAAATCTTGATTATGTGTCAGGCATTACTCAAACTGTCAAATGTCACCTGTGTGATTCTAGTCGCTGTGTATTCTAAATAACAACCACCCAAGTCCTAGCTCCTTCAGTCTGCTATCCTTTCTCCTAGTTCTTGCCACCTTCTGATACTCTACCTGGCTTTGTCTACTTGCTTATTGTCTGCTTCTCTGGAAACTTGCATGAATACAGTTACTTTTGGTCACTGCTGTTTTCCTTGGTGCTTGAATATTGCCTAGCACACATTTGCTGGCAAGGAAACATATTTATACTGAGTGCAGTGGTGTGCACCTGTTACCCCAGCTAATTGGGAAGCTGGAGCAGGAAGACTGTCTGACTCCGAGACTTTGAGACTATCCCACGCAACATAGCAAAACTGCATCTCAAAAACAAATGTAAAGAAATATGTATTTCTTAGATTAATAAGTAGATACTATTCATTTGGTCCTTACCACTTTCTTACGATATGGCACCATTTCCCCCCTATTTCAGAGAGAAGTTAGGTCCTGCAGCGAGTAGTGGTAGAATCAGGATCCAAACTCAGCCTATCTGACCGAAACCTTGCATCGCGTGGAGAACTGCAAAATGAAAACAACTGTCAAGAGTGCACTGATTTGACTTACTCCCTTTATTTGGTTAAGTGACATTCTGTACAGATCTAGACTGCTATGCTAGTAAGAGAACTGCATGCACAAAACCATAAATATGCAAGAAATTTGCATGCACTTCAGAAAATTAATCCAATTCAATTTTGCAGCTATAAACACTTCTAATGTTAGAAAGCGGATATCACTGAGCAAGTGATATACAAGGCCTATCTTAATTATAGGAAGTCTTGTGCCAACCCACGGAACTTGCAGTCCAGATAAAATAAGGAAGTGTTGAGCCATAAAACACTTTCTGATCCTATGATATAATCTATAGCCAGCATTGCTAGACAATTCCTTACAACTGATGTGGTTACTAAGGATATAAAATATGGAATATAAATGCCTGGTTTGCTTGGTAGGCTTTTTTTAGGTGAATTAAAAAATTATAGTTGTTGCCTATGTGTTTAAAAACTAAGAGCTTGGAGTAAAAGAGAAAAAAAAAACCAAAACTATCTCATTAGTCCAGATAACAAATTTGACATTTACATGCTGCTTCTCAACACATCTTCTATCAATCAGGGCAGAATTATTTCACCCTGTGGAGTATAAGATTTGCTCCTGAGGCAGTTTTGGTGGTTCTTTCCTTCTTCGTGGTTATTATTTTTCTTCTTTTATTGCCTTCTTCTTTTTTTTTTTTGGCTTTGTTTTTTTGAAACAGGGTCTCACATGTAGTCCAGGCTGGCTTCAAACTTGTGACAAACCTGCAATCTCAGGTTCCCAAGTGCTGGGATCGCAGGTGTGTGCCACCACACCCAGCTATTATTTTTTCCGCCACGTGTCTATTAACAGTTTTCTCTTCCTTGTATAAGAACTGCTTTATGTGTGTATAGTTGTCAAAGAAAGAAGTTTGCTTTTGAACTCAGAAACTTTAGCTTTCCCACCCATGTTTCCCTGAATCACTCAATCCTTAACCTCTTTTTCTAAAGAAACTACTTAGGTGGCTTGGCATTTGTTTTGTCACCTCTTTGACTACACACCATGTAAGAATCTTTGAGCAGAGTCTGGTCTTTTTCCATGTCTCTTGACATTGTCATTCTGGGTCTATCGCTCTGTGTTTAGGCCTGTGCTGAGGCTGCCCTCACCCCAAATGCACCACGCTGTCCCACAACAGGGACACACTTAGATTCACAAGCAGAGAGATATTCATTAAAGGCAAGTATGATGGTCAAAGCTTAGAACACTGAAGATATGCACATTTTATATGCAAATTAAATCCCAATAAAAGGATTTGTGTTTACAAGTTTGCCACAAATTTAAGGAGAATGTAATGTATTGATCATTACTCCCAGTGATCTCTTGGATACTACTATTTTTTGGGTAAGGAAAACAAGGCAAGCCAATGCTTGTTTCTATCAGAGATGTCCTAAGTAACCATTTCTCATCAGTTACAGTACTCAAATTTTATCACTATTCCATATACTATTAGAGCCATGGGAAACCTATTACCACCAGGAACTTGTAAACCCTACAGTGGTTTCATTTAGTCTTCACAAGGTTGTTGTTATGAGAATTACATTTCATTCAGCTAAGCAAATATTTAGTGTCCACTAAATCATGTCAAACTCTGGGCAAAAATGAAGAAAGAGACCTGCACAGGAAGGAGCACCAGTATATGTATACTCACAGGTGAAATATAGTCACATCTAGGTGACTGGGATGCAGAGTGATCCAAATACAAATAAACCGAACATTAATTCTGACTGATGCCATTGACGGAAGATTGGTGGAAGGTGCATTTGCCAGCTGTATGTTACTATAACAAAATATCTTAAGATAGTCACCTTATAAAAAGAAAATGTCAAGTTTGACTCACAATTTTAGAGATTCTTATCCAAGAATGTGTGAACCCATTGCTTTAGGGCTTTGATGGCAATGTTGGGGAGCTCGGGGTCAGGAAGCAAAAAAGAAAGCAGAAAAGCCTGGGGTCACACAATTGTCCTCAGAGGCACATCCCCAAAGACCTAAGGGTCTTCTGACAGACTCCACTTCCTAAAGGTTCCCAGTGATGTCACCCTAGGGATCCTACTTTTAATATATGGACTTTTAGGAAACATTTATAGAACTTATAGCAGAAGCGGAAGCATTTTGTTTGTTTGTTTGTTTGTTTTGTTTTGTATTTAGTACAGGGTCTATAGGGTTTCACAACACAGATCAGACTTTTAGTGATTTTCCTGTTTTCAGTCTCACTGGAGCTGGGATTACAGTCATGCGCCACCAGTCTCAGTCTCAATCACCCTCTCAGCATGTCCTGGGGGTGGAGCTGGCACAGCAGGCTGGGGATAGAACCCTGGTCCCTGTGTCTGCCTAAGCAGGTGCTTTAATCCACTGAGCTATCTGAGTGGCCCTAGAAGTGAAAGCATTTAAAGAAGAGTTTAAAGGAAGATGTTTTGGAAGAAGGAATTTCCAAGTAGAGGGAAAATAAAAAGCAAAACAGAGAGGATGCCAAGAAAATCAAATGAAGGGCTGTAAACTGCAAAGTATTATTGAGTTATAAAACATTTAATTGTTACTTCTATTGGGGTCAATACATTTTATATTAGCTCTGGCCTCTCCAGGTAATTAGGTACCACAGTAATTTAGAGATAAAATAGCTTGCTAGCTTGCCATCTTACAGAATTTGGGAGTAGGTATGATTGTGTTTATGGAATACATCAATTTCTTAGGAACTGATGGTACATCTGAAGTGCAGCTCTGAAGAACAAAAATCAGCCAAGTATTAATGACATAATTCTGTTTCCATCTTTCAGCATCCCCTAGTTCCCTCTCTGTTTAGCTCTGCCCATCACCACAGCGACTCCTTTCCCTTTAGCCAACCGGGATCAAGTCCTAGTGGTGGTGATTTCTAGCTAGGTAACAGAATGCAGCTTCCTTTCATAAATATAAGGCTTACATTTTACACATAACGAAGGTTTGTATGTCCCTTGTCCTTCAAAGGTTCACACTCTGGAAGCTTGGTGGTATTGGGAGGTGATGGATTTTTAACAGATGAGGTCCAGTGAAGCTATTAGGCCCCAGGAGCACAGCCTGAGGGAAGGGAGTAATGCAGGACACCAAAGGGTTGGTTGTTTCTCTTGAGGCTTGTCCCACCAAGTGACCCTGGGCTCTCCTCCTCCTCCTGCTTTCTTGTGTACCTGCTGTCTTTGCTGCGTTGCTTCCCTTTCTAATTCTCTACCATGACACATCCACGGGGTGGGAGGAGGGAAGCTTGCCAGATGTGTCCAACGCTGCCTGGACTTCCTTATTTTAAAGGGCCTTCTACACAGTTCAAACTTGAGGTGATCCTCCAGCCTCAGCCTCCCAAGTGCTGGGATTGCAGCCGTGGCCACCCCATCTTTTCACTGTGCTTCATGTAAACTCTCACAGAGCTTTATCCAGCCAAACTGCTCCACCTTGTAGCTACCCTCAAATTGGGGCCCAAGCTATCTTTTTATTTTTTAAGGTAATGTGGCTGAGGGTGTTGTACTTATTTGTTTGTTTGTTTGTTTATTTGATACAGGGTCTCACTACTCAGTTCAGACTCAGGGTGATCTTCCTGTCTCAGTCTCCCCAGCTGCCTGGCAGCTATTTCCCCATCTCTGTTTGGATTTTCTAGCCACCAAAATTATGAACCAAATAAATGTCCTTTATGAAACATTCAGTCTTGATTATTTTGTTTTAGCATCACAAAATGGATCAAGAAACTTACGTAGAATAGTAGTATTCACTTCTTAGAATTGCCAGCAATAGTAAGTAAAATATAGTAAATACAGTAAAATGCAGGAAATACATAAAATAAACATTTTCCCATAAAGTTAACATTGAATTTAAGCACTGAATTTGATTTGGTTCTCATCCAAGTTGGTTTGCAACCAAAATCTTGAAAAGAGTTAAATTTGTGAACTGTGGTACCAGTATGTATTTGAAATAGCATTTAATATGCTATTATGATTATAATTAGAGGAGAGTTACCAGACTGGCTTATGTAAAATCTAAGAACATTCACTCAATTTTGTATTGCCTAAGTAGCTTTCTGCTGCTGTGGCAGAGTTGAGGAATTGTCACAGAGGCTGTGTGGCTTGCAAAAGTAAAATATTTAGTAGCTGATCCTTTACAGAAAAAGTTTGCTGACTTATAATGTAGAAAGATGAAAAAAGAAAAACTTGTTAGTGCTACATTCCCCATTAGGTAGAGGGCTTTGTCTCCTTTTTTTTTATTGCTCTTCTTGGGATCTTGTCAGGCACAGCAGATGTGTCTTGGTGCTGGAGAAGTCCTCATATGCAACCCTACACTCAGGACCCCAGTGCCCCGTTCACATAATCTATTTACATCATCCAGAGTCCACATTAATAGGTTAAGATACATGATCAATGTAGTAGAGGTGGACAAAACTTCTGGTCCTGATTAATTATGCCATAATCTTAATGGAAATTGCATTGTATTTCTAAGATAAAAAAGAATTTTATATGTTACTGGGTTACCTAGTCTGTCACTGAGCAGATAGCAAGTCATAATGAAAGGCTGAGATTTCCCCTGGCCTCCCACTATGTCCTGAGGCTATGCCACTTAAATGCCATACAAGTTTCTTTTCCATATTTCAAGGTATGTATCAGGCATTACTGATCTTATGAAAAACACAGAAACTTCGGTAGGAAGGGACCATGCATTCAGACAATAGGATTTCATTACTGGTATATTCAGAAGCACACTGAACTTGGGGTCAGAAAACAAGGAATTGTAGAGGTCTGTCCCCCCACTTTTCTGAGGCTGGCATATTTCTCATTAAGAGCAAAATATTACTATAGGAAGACAACCAATGAGCTGTGTATTCATAGGTATGTATTTGTGTGGAAAGGATGTTCTGTAAGGGAAATGATTATAAGCTTTGTTGAATGTTAAATCCAACAAGGAAATATCCTGAAATGGGCTTCAGTTGCTACTATATTCACCCCTTACCCACCAGGCCATCAGGATGTTTCAGCTTGTTGGCCCCACGGAATGTTGTCCTGGAGCCCAGATCCTCACCTTGGCATGGCATAAACCCAGTGTGCACTTCTCTACATTTTGACTCAAGCATGTCCATTCTTAAAATAAGTGGCCATGGGAATTACCAGTGAAAAGAAGTTGTTCTCAATTTTATAAAATCAAATATTTATTCATTCAAAATAATATTTGTTGAGCAGGCAACTATATTCCAAGCACTGAGATAAGTGCTAGGGCCAAAGAGAATGGACAGTCATTGTCTTGCAGTGACTCAAATCCAGTCCTAAAATACTGTTAAACAATTCTATCCTCATAACATGTTGTTCTGTTCTATTCTATCTAGCCACTACTATGCAGGTGTTTGACTCCCTCCTACCCATCCTCATAAGTCTTCCTCCCAGAGCCTGTATCTCCTTTGTGTTCTCTCTTCTCCCAGTTTCCTTCTCCTTTTTAAATTTCAGTACCATTTAAGGTGCAGGTCACTGTCCATAGTTCAGAAAATGTTTTTCCCTGGGACTTGGATTATAGCAGAGTTCAATGTCCTTTCAGGAGTGCTTCTTCCTGCTAAACCTAGATTTGCTCTCTTGACCCAGCTGTCATTACCAATCAAGGTTGGCAGTTATATTGAAAGCTACTTATCATGGTTTAAGCCAAGGCTGGAATTTCAAGGGTCAGATAGCAAACAATAGTTTGGTCTCTTCTTTTCTTGCAGAGCAGTTTGGAATGGAAATTTCATTTTTTTCCCCCAGAGCTGTGAGAGTTTAGATGACACAGGTAAGAATTTAATTGAATTATGTAGGAAGTCCCAACTTAGCTAACAGCATAGCCCAAAGGTGAAAATTACCATGTGGAAATATTTTCTACCAAAATGTATATCAGAGATGATCTTACTGTGCTAAAAATCTTGCTATAGGAAATAATGAGGGTGGCATTGACCTCCTTATAAAGGCATGCTCACCTAAAACCCTGAAAAATTAAGTAAAGATGTAGCAGAAGCACTGTGACTTTGAAGAGCCCCTGAGGTGTTCTAAGGTACTCAAGTGAATAGTTTACCTCAAGAAAAATCTTACTTGACTGTTGTAGAACAAACCAATGAGCAGCTCTATTCTAGAAAGTTCTACCACTTCAATCCCCTTGTTTGGCAAGCGCTAAAGTCCAAGGAGGAAAATGAACACTTTCATTAATTAGGATCAAACTTGCATTTATGTTGACAGTGACTCATTTTATAATTTAAATGCTGCTCTTCCATTTAACATTATTTAAATGTTGAAATGTTCATTAAACTTGAGTGCTTGCTGGGTTAGACTACATTGTAAACTTTTCAGTACAGCTGTAGAATTTCAAGTACAGCATTATATACTCATGACTATAATAAAAACAAGAGAGCTTAGGAGTTGACAGAACAATAAACATCTCCCTGGTGGATAGGCAGGCTCACTGTTCCTTCCTGGGAGGGAATTGAGATGTGTCAGGAGATAGAACCACTTATGATATGATTTCTGTCCTTCGTGAAGGCTTAGGCTAGACACAAGCAGGCCTGCCTCAAAAAAATTTCTTCTCATGTACCAACTGTGAATCTGTGACACTCTTGTCCAGTGATAGAAAGTATTCCAGCCCCTTTTCTGCGAGTGTGTGTGTGGCTGCCCCTTAATATACCATAGAAAACTGTGTGCTTGAAATATATACATTATATTTTTGACCTGGCATCCCATTATCCACTTAAAAGCATCATCTATTAACTGTTTTGGTCACTAGCATAATTATTTCCTAGATGACTGCTTACAAATTCCCATTTTCCTTGAACTTGTATTTCTATTATCACTGTTTTTTTACTCTCAATAATTTTATGATGAATTTTTCACTGATTTAAACATACGAATAATTATTTTTCTATGTAACTTACAAATGCACATGTCTATAAAAAGTATTAATAGGTTACAGCTTATAAAACACCTCCAATATTTCAATCATATTTTATACACAAAGCCTAACATCAGAAATAGATATATCCATAGGGTCTCTTTACAGCAAGGTTGTCCTTGGACCATTAAATGACCCTACCTATCATTTTGGGAAGAAGAGTCAAACTTCTTACAGCATTCTGAAACAAGTCTTTTTTCCCAAATACATCTATTCTGAAGTGAAATAAGGTGTTTGGAGAACAGGCATATGTCCCAACTGTACCAATAACTCAGGTTGTCTTTTACTAAGAAGGGTATTTTGGGACCTCAATTTTTCCCTGCAATGGAGAAGACAGTATTTTTCTTACTAAATGTCTTATGTAAATAAATAACATTGAATAGCAAACTCTTTTAGAGAAATGATGGGTGAAGCCCAGTGCTTTGTAAGACTTTCGTTTAACATTTCACCACACTATGGCCTTATAACAGCCTGTGTGTCCTAGAAGTGCCCAGATACTGATGGTCAGTGGCCACTTGCACATTCAGACCTGCCCAAAGCCAGGCCCGGGCTTGCCTGGCAGAACATTTATTAAATACTCTCTGTATCATCTTGTTTTTTATTGATTTTAATTTTAAAAAAGGTAAAATAGCAATGAAACAGCTTCAAAACAGATTAGTAGGACAGTTATAATAATTGATACACTGTAATTGTTGTCTTCCTAGTAGTTATTCAGAGGACAAGATGCAGACATGCTATCTTGTCTAAACAATATTAATGCAAACCTTTCTTCTCATTGAACTAAGAGAAAGTAGCTGTATATCTATCCTATCTTGTAAATACATATTTTTTTTTCACAACAAGACAGTCCTTTATTTGTATCCCCTTTTTTTGTTTTGTTTTGTCAGAGATGGGTGTTCCATTGCTGTTAGAGAAGCTGTATTTGGAAAAGTCTTCATCTTTTTTTTCTTTGTCTTGTCCCCCATTAACATCTTTTCCTGATAACAGCTCATCCATTTTCCATGAACAACCATCTCTTCCCTACCTCTTAATCCATGTGATTGAATGGGGCTTGCACATTGTGACATATGGTCAATCAGAGGACCACATTCTGTCTGGCACAATGAGTGGTTCTAGAATGATTCTAAGATAAAATCAGGCAAATAAAACCTTGATTCTAAAATTTACTGGGTAGGGTCTTTCTTTTCAGTAGTAAAGGAAGTTAGAAAGTAAGGCTGGCAGCGCCAATAGTCACCTAATTAAAACAGGGGCTGAACTGCTAAATCTGACTATAAGCCAGCTGTGGAAACTGACACGCGGAGCAGAGAATGAGGCCACACACATCCTGCGTTACATTTGAGTCCTGCTCCTTTCATGTAGTTGTAATTTTCAATTATGGAGCTCATAGGCTTCCTTTTTGAGTTTCTGTCACTTCAGTGACAAAAGCCCCGACTGCAAGGTTCACTTCCTGTTCTGAATGAAAAGCCATGAGTCATGCCTAATAGATGGGTGAAACTCTAAGTGCAGGTGATGCCTCTACATGGCCTTCATTCTGTCCATCTACATGTAGCCAGTCTGACTCACAGACCTTGAGCCTGAGCCTACAGAGCCCAAGTTCTTCCTAGTGCCACAGCTGTCCCCAACCCCAGCCAACAGGTAAGTTGTTTTTCTCCTCGGATGATACCACATTTGAACCTTAATGTATGAAAAGCTTCTAATAAATCATTGAGTCTTTTCTGATATCTCAACTCTTTCTGAACCCATCTGAAATTTCTTATTGCTCATAGGATTCTTAAATGTCACCCAAACTTACCCCACCCCTGTTGACTCCTTTGTATTCTGGTATCTGCTTGGGTTGCATTTAAATTCATGCTCTGAATGACTTCTAAATATAACAGGAATTTGAACTCTTGATCACTATTCACCTCTACTGTTCTTTAGTTAGTTGTCCCTGGCTCCTAACTGGACAATTATTGATTACCCTTTATTAGTTATTGGGGATGATAAAGCAACTTTGTTTATAGACTGCAGCTGTCTTTTCTTATAGGGAAATGGCTATAAGTCCTGTGTAAAGAGGAGAAACTTACTTGATTCAGTTTTGAAGACTGAAAGCTCAAGACTGGGAAGCCCCTGCATATCAGCTTCTACTGTGGGCATCTTGGCTCTCTCACAAGTGGCAGGCAGAACCACTGTGCAGGGTGTGTGGGAAGGAGAGCTCGTGTGGTAAGACAGCAAGCCAGCAAGCAGAGAGGGCCAATCATGCTGTTTTATATCAGCTTCACTCACAGGGAAACTAATTCCAGTTGCACAAGGGCTATGTTAGTCTCTTCTGAGGGCAACTTCCCAGGAATGTAGTCACCTTATATCAAGCTCCACTTCTGGAAGAACCAAATTTAAAACACAAAAGGACACACTCAAACCATACCAAAACTCTGATACAGTTACCTTGAAGCTACTTCAGAACCTTAAGTGTACTTATGAAACTAAATAAGGCTCTCAGCTTCCTACGTGACCAGTATCTATCTTCCACCCACAATTGTGAAATCAGAATTCTTTCTGGACGTCTCTGGCCAGGCTCTACTTTGAAGATCAGCAAAGGTAATCTCTGCAGTGGATTAGCGCGGTTCCTTTTATGGTAAGGTAGACAGAAATCATGTGAGTCTGATAAGACCTGCCCTGTCCTTCAGCACATCCTCAGTCTGGTCCTTTAGAAGCAGGACAAAAGGAGAATGTTCACTAAAAACAGGTGGAGGTTCTATCTCTGAATTTGCCCTGAGCATGGCTTTAAGTGGCTGTGGGTGCTAACCATTAGGATTTTGATCATTTCCTCCCCCCCCCCCCCAAACCAGCGATTGAACTCCAGCCCTTGCGCTTGCCAGGAAAGCACTTATTCTACTGAGCCATCTCCCCAGCCACTTTGATCATTTTTGATGCAGCCTGGGCATAAGTGTCCCTTGGTTCAACTCTGATTCTCTTTCTCCAGTTGGGTTCTGAACCTCCTGTCACCTGACAGCATGGTACTGCATTCATTGCTAGAATGTGAGGAGATCCCAGACTCAGCCTGTCTTGTCCTTGCGGAATCCTGGGAAACCTTCCCAGTCCAGCTCACTGAAGCAGCAAAGGGTTTTCTCCTCTCTTGAAGGCCTGGGAACATCTGCTGTTGTAAATGTTACCAGTTTTTGGAGCTTTTGTCACTACTAAGAGATGGTGGAGCGGACATTGATTTAGAAGAATCTAGAGCACTCCCAAGGCAACTTCAATGGACAGACGTTGACTCCCAAATCAGCAGTCTCACGAAGTCTCAAAATCAAAAGGGGGATCAATTGTTTCCTAAAAACCTAAGTGCTAGAGGTACAAAGGTGCTAAATGAAGAGGTAACTGAAAAGCCCAGAAGCTGTTGTAGGAACCCACCTCCTCCATCTCAGCCCTTCCCGTTTCTCTACGGTGGCAGAAGTAGCAGGTGGGAAGACCTGGTGACTGAGCTATCATGGGAACCCTTTGTAATACATTCCATAGAAACAATAAATGCTAGCTACGCCCTGGGCTAGACCACGAAAGTCTATTCAACACCCAATATAGGATGCAAAGTCTTATGCCTACAACAAATTTGTTCCAAGTTTAAAAAAAAAAAAAAAACCAACAATGAACTTGAGTACACACCTTCTTTGTAAAGTTCGAGACAACCTGTCCTGTACTTGGGTAAACTCAATATGGTTTTGAACATATGGTATGTGCTCAGTGACCACTTTGTGCTTGAAAGATTATTCTGTGAAAGTGTCCTCGTGTTCTTTTTCTCTTTCTATAATGCATCTTCAATTAACTTTAGCAGATGTCACTCAGGATCCAAATGGCAGACACATTTTAAAGATATATGACTCAGATGTCACGGCCTCTCAAGTTTTCCTTTTCTTGGAATATGTTTGCTTCAGTGTTAGCTCTGTATGTCTACCTATCATCTATCTCATAAGGCAAATTTCTTTCCTTTGAAAGTTAATGGAAGTCTTGACTTTTATCATTTCACAGTAAAATACAGAAATTCCCCAAAGGTAAAATTTTCATTTTAAAAAAGGTAATAATAAGGACAATTTTTTTTGATAAAAAATTCCAATAGTTCAAAGTCTCAGGAAAAGTCCAAATGGAGCATATTTTCTCACTGTGGAAAGATGGCAATTTTCAATTTTCTGACTGTTTTTGAGACAGTCAGAAAAACTCAGCGGGCACTCACGGTGGCTTAGAAGCAGCATGTTCTCATGTTGTTTTCTTGCTGGAGGGGGACAGGTCACTTTCAGAAGGCTTGAGGCAACGTGACCGGCCTGGCTCACTTTGTGGAGGTGGCTTTGCTGTGGAGAGTCACACAGATGGCCATTCATGCCCAGCTCTTGAATTTCAGCATATTTCATTTCTGAAAAGACAAAAAACAACGATTGTGAGCTATGCTGAGCTCAGATTTGCAGTCTATCTTGATTAAATGATCTATTCCAACCACATTATTGCCAGTTAAAGATAACACCGAACTTGACATGATTTCAGCTGAAAAAAATTAACAAAACAAAATAATAGTAGGCAACAGACATTTCCCTGAATTTGGTGTTTTTCAGCGCTGTCACAACTTACCAGCGCTGCTCTCCTTTGCATACTCACTCCACCCCTGCTGGGTGTCGCTATTAGGCTCATCGTTAAATGATTAGAGTCTGCTGTAATTCACCTCTGTGTCTTACATCAAGAAAATTTGTTTCCTAGGGGGCCTGAGCCATGTCTGACCCAACTGTCTTCCATGCACTGAGACAAAGGAGTGCTTCCAATATGGTATTCAGTACATGTTGCCTGGAACTTTGTAATTGCACGGAAGTCGACCCTGCCATCATCGATTTACAATCAAAACACAGTTGTTGTTTTCTTTTTTAAAATGTATTTAGTACAGGGTCTATAGGGCCTCACTACACAGGTCAGACTGATAGTGATCCTCCTGTTTTCAGTCTGCCGGGTGCTGGGATTACAGGCATGCGCCACCATGCCCAATCTCAATCGTCCTGTCTTAGTGTGCCGGGAAGGGGCAGAGGAGGTGGGGGGCAGAGGAGGCAGGGGGCGGCTGGCATGGCAGGTCAAGGATCAAACCCCAGTCCCTGCATCTGCCTAAGCAGGCGTTTTAATGAGCTGAGCTATCTGGCCGGCCCTTAAAACACAGCTTTGGTGGGACTTTTTTCTCTCCTGCTCTCATTCTCCAAACCCAACCTCTAAATTCCTGTGGAAGTCCAGGGACTCCCTGCCCTGATGGCCAGTGCTCCGCACCTTCTCTCTACCTGTCCTGTCTTCTTGTGTCCTCTGGGCTCTGGGCCATGTGTTTAAGATGGGTCAGAAGTGTTGAAGTCAAGGCTTTCAGTATTTTAAGACATCTGTAAGTAATAGCCAATGTCATGATTTGTGTCTAGTTATCCCCCCAAAGCCTCATGTAAGTTATGGGGCAGACCCGGCTTGAGGAGGAGCAGAGAATGGCTCAAGGGGTGTGGCCAGAGGACCAGGGCAGGGCTTGAGGGGCGGGGCCAGAGAGGCGCTAACCTTTAAACTGGCAGCATGTGCTCTGCCCCTCGCCTCGCCCCCTGGCCAGCGGCCTCCCTTGGAGGTGCGGAGTGGGTCATCCTGGGCACGGTGGCACCCCAGCCTATCCTCCAGACCCTGTAGTGTGGGGTGGCAGTGTCGGTGATTGAGATCATCTCAGGCAGAGAAGAGCTGTTTGGAGAGGACAGAGGCACTGACCCTCTTTCCTGAGCAAATAAGGCTCCAAGGTCTTTCTATATAATTCAGGCTGTTTTAAACTATGAAACCTCCAGTAACTGTGAACTAAATAAGCCTTTCTTTCCCTCATTTTAAGTGTTGGGTATTTGTCCCAGCAACAGAGAAGAGTAACTAAGACAACTATTATACAGTTACCTTTTAAGGGGCACACCCTGTATACCAGGTAGCATACAGGACCCATTTAAAACATGTTATTTATTTCCCCAGCCTCAGGCCAGAAGAAGCATTTCCTTTGTTAATTCACTTGTTTAAAAAATATTGAATGGTGAAGACAGTGAAGAGCCCTACTTTCATAGAGCTTATACTCCCATGGGAGCAGAGAGACAATAAATATGAGAAGAAGATCATTTCAGAGGGTGAGGACTACTAGGGAGGAATAGCGGGGCAGCAGTGTAACGGGCACAGCTTTGACTAGCAAGACCACAGCATACTTCTCTTAAGGGCTGATGTTAGTGCTGATACGGAACAGCATTCTCACACTGGAGCTAGCATTCAGCCCCAAGGAGGATGTGAGCTCCTCACGTGACCTATCAATGGCTCTGCTTTCTCTGCTAGATGTTATCCAGCACACTTGGCTCTCAGGGAGGACAGCCTTCCTCCTGGCAAGTGGCTCCTGGCCCAGCTGGGACGTTACTATTTCCTGTAACCATCTATGTCCTTCCAGATACAGCCAAAATCTCATCCCAGAGTGGACCACTTTGGTGACTCCAGGGAAATCCATGCAGATATGCTTGCTCTTTGGCTCACTTTTCCATAGATAACAAGCATCATCACACATGTCCCAGCACCTGCCAGTGCTTCTGGGCTCCGAGGAGGTCACCCATTCCAGAGTTCCCAGGCCTCTGCCTCAGGCCAGGCACTGGACTAGGGCTTAGGGTATAACAGTGCACAAAGGTTGGGCATTCTTCTGGAAAGATGCTAATTGTGATAATTGGTTTGCATTTTAGGAAGCTCTTTCCAATGATAAAGTGGGTAGCTGGCTAAAGGACAACCAAACAGGGTACATTTTATATATGTATGTGTCTTAGTTACTCTTCTCTTGTTGCTGGGACAAATACCTGACACTCAAAATGAAGGAAGGAAAGATTTATTTAGCTCACAGTTACTGGAGGTTTCAGTCCATACTCAGCTGGCTCCAAGGCAGAGTGGCACATGGCAAAGAGCAACCTTTCATGGCAGCGGCAAAGAGCAAGAGCACAAAAGAAGGAGTAGCAGCAGCTCAGGCTGCTAGCTTCTCTCCCCTCCTTACATTGTAATGCAAAATACCTGACCCAGGGCTGGTGCAATATCCACACCCAAAGCAATCAATCACAAACTCCAAAGGCCGCCCCAAGACTGCATGAGGCTTTTGGGGACAACTATACACAAACCATAACAGTATGTGAACGTGAATGCCGTTCCTCAGCAGTAGCGTCTGCTTCATTTTTTTTCCTGCCAGAAAAGAACATTTTGTTCTTTATTCATTAACTACCCTGTACACACACACACACACACACACACACACACACACACACACACACACTTATTCCAAGTGGTTGAATGGTGCTGATCGCATCTCTAGGTCCAAGGGCCAGGTGATGATAAGTCCCAAATGACAAACACTAGATAAGTTAAGCTTTTTTAAAGAAAGAAAGAAAGAAAGAAAGAAAGGAAGACTGGGTTCTGTTTCCCTGGAATTCTTAAGAAGATAGGAGGTAAACCTGGTGCCCTGGCAGCTATTTTGCCATCATGTGAGAAGAGTCTGTGAGAGGGAAACCCCAGTACAGGGGAAACCAGCTATATGAGATAGAAAGAGCAATGATGGACTCCTAGATTTAGCTGGACATCCCGATCCAGTTATGTAAGCCAAAAATTTCTGTTTTGAAGCCAGTGTGAGATGGGTTTTCTATTATTTCTACCCCCCCAAATTCCCACATAATATAAATGAAAAAGCTGATGTGCATTTAAGTTACTTACCAAAGGTCTCTTTCTAATAAGGAACACTTTAAATCCAAAAAAGCTATCTGCAGGATATTTCCTGTAGATGGCCTCTGAGTTTACCGTGGGGATGGAGAGCAGCAGATGGAACCTGGAGATCTGAGTAGCTAAAGCCATGGAATGTGGAACTGACTAAGGTAAACAGGTAAGGTGATCCAAGCCCCTGGGAGATGATGGAGTTCGTGGAGGAAGGCAATGCCAAACGGAGAATGTGAGTAGGAGGTGGTGCAGAGCTGGAGGTAGTGAGCTGAGTTCTGAGTGCTCTGAGGATGCGGCCTCCACAGGACAGTCATGCCACATCTCGGACTGCTGATGAGAAGGTGTTCTAGGTGCCTCTAGTTCACGCTGTCATCCTTTTTTCTCTCAAGTCTGGGGCTAGCTGAGAAGGCTATATGAGAGAAGTCAACAGTCAGAACATTGTTGGATGTGTAGAGCTTGTGTTGAAGCTTAAGTGTTCAGTAGATGAGTGATTTTTGAGTCCATATGGGTGAATGAGAGCACCCAGAGTCTTCTACAAGGTGAAATTAAGTGGATTTACAGGTGCATCCTTATCTGTAATTATCCAACATGAAAGTGGTGAAAATGAAGGGAATTCACAGCACACCACATCTAGAGGAATGCCTCATGACTAACAAGCCTTACGTATTTCTCAGCTATGGTGAGTGTGAGGATGCTGATAGGGTTGACAAAGAAGATGCGGTGAAGAATGGAGACGCTGGAGCACAGTGATGGAGGTCGTGGTTAATGGAAAACCAGGAGCCAGCTTGTGCTTATCACACACAGAAAAATGGTGATAGACAAGGAGGGTTAAGGACCAAATCCTTCTTGCAGAAGAATTCCAAGTAATTTGCAGAGCTCCTCTTCCCTCCAGGATGGGAGCTTAGTGCTGCACCCCCACATACTTGGAGTACAGTGACCTGTGCTAAGTGAGTTGCTTCCAAAGATCAGAACATGGAAAAGGGGAAAAGTAACTTTATAGAGAGAATCTGGCAAGTACAGCAATCTGGGCAAGGTGCTAAAGGTCAATATCTATAGCTGAAAGTAAAGCTGATAACCAGTGCCCTTCCAGGGAGGCAATGAAAACAGAACCTCTGGGACCTGTCTCCCTCTTATGCAGCCTACCAGTGAGACAGCATCTGCACAGCCCACTGCGGGCCTTCCAGCAAACCACCTACTCAGGGTCTCAAAACTGCCAGGGTCATCCAACCCAAGGGAAATCTGAGGAACTGTCACAGCCCAGGGGAGACAAAGGAATCAAGGTGACTAAATGCAGTGTGGGCTCCTGAATGAGATACCGAATAAAAAAGGAAATTCAAGAAAAAATCAAAATGGTGAGGTCTGAGTAAAGACAGACGTTTAGTTAATAGTAGTGTGCCAAAACTACATCTTACTTTGGGTAAATGTGTTTGGTAATGTAGCAGGAAACTGGGAGAGGAGTACATGGGGAAACCCATTTACTATCTTTACAGCATTTCTTAAATATGAAATCATTCCAAAAATGCAGTTAGTTTTAAAAAATGAAAAATGCTTCCATCAATAAAAATGTCTATTGTTCCATGCACCTATAATATTTAAACCACAATGGAAAACCCTTCTCTGACAAAACTAAACAAAAAAGGGGGATACAAATGAATAACCATTTTCTATCTGTATATTCAAAATAGTTAGGATGGATATACAGCTGCATTCTCTTAATTTAATGAATAGAGATTTGTTCTAATAGTGTTTGTGGACAGGATATCATGTTTGCATCTTGCACAAGGAATAACAACTAAGACAACAATATGCAATATATTAATTATTGAAACTGTGCTAGTAATTGGTTTTGAAACTCTCATTGCTATTTGTTTCTCAATAAAATTATTTTAAAAAATTAAAAATAAAAATGTCTATTTACAAGTATCTATGTATATTAAAAATTATATGTATTTTCATCCTTTAAGTTATACTCAATTATGTTATTCTAATACTAGAAATTAGAATAAATCCTTTAGGCCCACAGGAGTAAGGCCTCTATTTTTTAGTGCTGTGTCCTTCTCCCCTCTTCAGTGGAGCTGCCTACGGTCCTATGAGATCGTGACTACAGCCCTGCTTCACTGCTCTCTGAGATCTGATGGAGCCAGGGACTGTCCACTGCATAGTGTCTTGGCTGCTTTGTGATTTCAAATGATAGATTTAAATCTATGGCCAATGATGCTCTGGATCTTTTGCATTTTTTTTTAAATGTCTTTAGGACAGGGTCTACAGAGTCTTACTAGGTAGGTCGGACTCTAGTGGTTCTCCTGTCTTTAGCTTCCCAAGCGCTGGGATTATAGGGGCACACCACCACACCCAGTCTCAGTTGTTATCTCAGCGCACCCCATGGGTGGGGCTGGCAGAGCTTGCGGAGGATCAAACCCCGGCTGCTGCACTCTGCCTAAGCAGGTGCTTTAGACCGCTGAGCTATCTGGCCAGCCCAGTCTTTGCATTTTGATTCTATATTCTCTCAGCCAGTTAGGCTTGGTAATGGTGAGACCCAGTGTTATTACAGATTTTTAAAGTATATTCTATAGACAATGAGAAGGTTTTGGAGGGCCTAAGTAAGGGAAGTATAAAATCAGCAGACGATGTCATAGAAGAGATGACTTTAGGGAGGCTGTTATGACAGAATAAACAGGAGGTGACATTATTTCAGGGTAAGGTGCTGATACTATTGGTAAGAATTTCTGATATGACCACAGTTAATAATCCTGACAATGCTATAAACATTTGTGTAATCCTTTAGAGTTTACAATGCCAACACTGTTATATCCTTTGACAATTAATGCTTATGACTGGGTAGAATTTTTATTTTGCCAATGAGAAAAACTGGAGCCATAGAAAATTAAGTGCATTGCTCAAGGGTAAGAAGTGTAATTTTAACCTAAGTGTTTGGATTGCAAATTCAGTGTGCTTTCCAGTAACTGGCTACAAGATCAAGGGTGAGATACATTTTAACAGTTTGGCCCTTTACTCTGAGTTAATGGTTTTCCAAATTACTATTGTTACCAGCTTAAAAATACAGAATTCTGGGCCCTGCCCTGAGATTCTGACTCAGTAGTTCTGAGGGGGGTGGAATTGGGTAACGCAAGGAAGGGGCCCATGGGCCACATCTTGAAAACCAGCCCTACCAAGGGGGTTTACTGGTTTTTTTTGTTTCCATGCACAGGTAATACTGAGCCTCAGAGATTTTAAAAAAGATTATGTGGGCAGCCATCTTTTCTTGTCTGGAGAGAATTAGTGTAACGTATGGAATGCCCTAACTTGCATACGCCCGCCCTCCCTCTATATATCAAAGTCCTAATACTTAGGGTTTGGTACTAGGAGGCAGGGCCTTTGAGAGGTTGTAAACAGGATTAGGGCGGTGATAGAAGACAGCCCAGAGAGCCAGCTCGTGCCTTCCACCACGTGGAAGCACAGCCTGCAGGGTGTGGACCTTCACCAGACACCGAGTCCTCTGATGCCTCTTGGACTTCCCAGCCTCTGGCACTGTGAGAAATACATTTCTGCTGTGTAGAAGCCCCCTAGTTGATGGCATTTAGTTACAAAGGCATGGATGGACTACAATAATCATCAAAGTTTGCTTTAAAACTAAGTTTGGCATTTAGCAACAGCCTTGTCCCTTTCATTGCTTCCGGAGGAAGCCCTCTGCTATGGTCACTGTCTACCGGCTGCAGGCCCCTTTCTTTAAGGCTCTGTTTCAGTTACTCTTCTTTCGTTGCTAAAAGACAAATACAGCTTAAACACAGACACCCACAATGAAGGAAGGAAAGGTTTATTTAGCTCACAGTTACTAGAGGTTTCAGTCCATACTCGGCTGGCTCCAGGGCAGAGTGACACAGGTCAGAGAGAATCCATTCTTGATGGCAGCAAAGAGCAGAGAGTAAAATGGAGGAGTAGGGGCCACAATGGCAACAGAAAGGAAATCTGTCTCTCTTATGTAACATTCAGGCTATCTGCCCCAGGTTGGGGGAAGTACGCACACCCATAATCCTGGCCTTGGGTCACCCATAATCCCAGTGGATCATGAGTTAATCTCAAACTCTAGAAGTCCCCACCCCATGACTGCAGGAGGCTTTAGGTGGACAACTAGACACAAACCATAACAGGCTCCCCAGCAGCAGGCCTCAAAGCTATAGTGGTGGCAGCAGCCTCCAGCCCTTCCTGCCCTCACCCCAGCAATGCCTGCCATGCAGCGACTTCTTTACACAGAGACCTGAGCAACCCAGTGCCAGTGCTTTTCTGAGCTTTTGCAGCTCAGAAAAAGGTTCCAGGAGAAGCTGGCTTCATTATTTCCCATCTTTTTTTGTTTTTGTTTTTGTTTTTAGGACAGGGTCTACAGGGTCAACAGGGTCTCACTGTGTAGATCAGATTCACAGTGATTCTCCTGTTTTCAGCCTCCCAAGTGCTGGGATTACAGGCCTGTGCCACCACTCCCAGCCTCAGTCACTGGCTCAGTGTACCCCAGGGGCAGGGCTGGCACAGCAGGTCCCGCTCCTGCCCCTGTGTCTGCCTAAGCAGGCGCTTTAATCCACTGAGCTATTTGGCCAGCCCGCTATTTCCCATCTTACAGCACCTAGACAAACTGCATCAAGGACTTCAGCGCAGTAAGAAAAATAACTCCATTGTCCACAATCACTCCCTGTCTTGTTCAGCCTGAATACCGGATCTTCTTTCTATTTTGTTTAGCTCTCTGGCATAACTAAAATCAGATGTACTTCTTTATGTAACTGCATTTTGTTACTACTCTCTTTGGAGGCTTTTTAAGCTTGCTAGTTATGAATTTTATCTATTTTTTAATCAGTGTATGAAAATAAATACGCTTGCATTTGAAATTAAAGTTACAAAAGAACTCCAGTTAAATAGAGTTTAGATGCTTTGAAGAGCAAAACCATAGCAGCCTGTCGATGTCTTATTCTCACAGCATGGCTCTGTCCCAACCAGCCCGCCCTGACGTTCCTGTCTCTGCTCTCCATGGGAACATTTTTCTGCAAGGTAGAGTCAGGCAGATGAGTAGGAAACCCAAGGAAAACTTCTCTCTGTAAATGGTGAAGGCTTCTCACAATCCCCCCTCTAGATGCAGGGCCTTACTGGGGACCCAAATGGATCCTGGATGATTCCAGGGGTTCCTCTGCGCCATCTGCGACGGTCTCCAGGAGGCTGGAGCTAGCTGTGAGTGCATACCAAGTGGCTGCTGTGGCCCGAGGACTGCAGAGCCACTCCACAGCCTTTTCCTCAGTTACAGACATCTCTTTCTCTCAAGCAGATGGATCATCTATGATTGTGGTCAGGGGCAGCTGAAAACTTAGCTTCCACAGGCCACAACCAGCTGATACAACCCCAGTTGATTATCTGCCCCCAACTTCGGATTGTTCTCAAGACATTGTAGCTTTTACCTTTTGAGTCTCTCCTGATGTAGTCCGTGGCATAGTTTCCTTTCATAATCACTGTCCTACAAACTCCACCCTCAGATATTAGTGAGCCTAGACACATCCTCGGCATGGACCATCATCTAAAAGATGAGCCCTACATCTAATTTTTCTTTTTTTAGTGTATTTGGTACAGGGTCTCACTATGCAGTTCGGATTTGTAGTGGTCCTCCTGTTTTCAGCCTCCCCAGCGCTGGGATTAGGGGTGTGCGCCACCATGCCTAGTCTCTGTGGACGGCTCAGCAGGCCCAGGGGTGGGGCTGGCACAGCACTGCATTACCAGGAGTTGAACCCCGATCCCTGCGCCTGCCTAAGCAGGCACTTAGTCTGCTGAGCTATCTTGCTGGCCTCCTCCATCTGCTTTTTTTTTTTTTGGTCTTTTTGAAAGAGGATTTCATGACACAGTTCAGGTTGGGCTTAAACTCACTTTGTAGCCCTAGTGAGCCTCAATCTCACAGTAATCCTCTTGCCTCAGCCTCCAAAGTGCTGGAATTATAGGGTTGCTCCATCAAACCTGGTTGCTTTTATAACTTTTAAGACAGTGGGTCAGGGGCTAGGGAGATAACTCAGCAGTCTAAGCCTCTGCTTGGCAAATGCAAGGACCTGGGTTTAATCTCTGGCACCAAATGTGGAGCAAGCCCTGGAACCCTGGGCATGCCGTGCCTGCCATAGAAACCAGGTGTGGTGGCACATGCCTATAACCCCAGCACCTGGGAGGATGAGACAGGAAGATCGCTAGAAGTCTGAGTTGTGCAGCGAGACACTGTGCCAAATAAATAAATAAATTTTTAAATAGTAATATTTTTTTTTTTTTTTTTTAAAGACAGTGGGTCAGAGGGGAAAAGATGGATCCAGGGTTGGTCTGAGCTGGCTTCTATGAAGGCCACCTTGAAATTTAGATCATGACCCCTCAAAGGTTTAGTGAACTTGGACCTAAATTCTTAGGTATCAAAGCAGAAAGGAGGTGGTATGGGGTAGTTAGGTTTCTAGAGAGAGATATTCATGAATGGCTGTGTAGAAGCGGGGTCTGTCTGGGCCACCAGGGGAGAAGCAAGGCCCCTCACAGAAGCTGAGGGGAGGGTTCAGTGACAAGCCCTCCGTGGGAAAGACAGCATACTCTGGCAAGGAGAAGGCAGATGATCGGGCCCAAAGCCAGGCAGCTGCGGTTTGGGGCAGAGTTCCATGGCTACTAGGGACTGTAGCCCAAATGGGATCCGAGCAGGCGCCCGGTCATATGCCAGGCTTGGCGGCCGTGTAGGTTGAGGCAGAGCATTCGGGCAGGACATCTGGGTGCCAAGAAGCTTTCCTCAAGCGGCTGGATCCCGGCCTCAGGCAGCGAGCCTGGCTCCCCTCCCCCACCAGAGGCGCGGGCCTGCGTTATGAAACAAGGGGGCTCCTGTGGGACCTGCGCAGTGACTCGGCAGGACAGCGCAGGTGTTCCGAAACTATAGTTCAGCCTTCTTCCCTATGACAGGCTGCCATTCCTCCAAACTGAGGGAGATGAGGTCCTCCAAGGCTTCTGCTAATTTTGTTCTGAGTTTCTGAAATACAGTAATACAAACACAAGAGATTATAGATGACGTTTGTGTGGCCCCATATATACCCACAGAGACATGCACATTCAGACAAGTCTGATTACATGTAGCGATGGATACCTAAAAAGGTATATTCAGGGGCTGAGGAGATCGCGTAGCGGTCTAAGCACCTGTCTGGCAAGCGTAAGGGTCCGTGTTCAATCCCTGGCACCACATGCCATGCTGGCCCTTGTAGCAACACCATGTATCAAAGAAAAAAAAGAAGGAAGAAAGAAAAAGAGAGAGAGAGAGAGAGAGAGAGAGAGAGAGAGAGAGAGAGAGAGAAAGATTATATTCAAATTTTGTAAATAATCTCTATTTGAAGTTTATCAAGGTATCATTCCCCCAGTGGATCTGTACAATCTTTAATAGGGGATAGACAGTCTAACATTTTCTCTTCTTTTCTCACTTTATTATAGAGATTCAGAGCCTGAACTTCCTTATTTTCTGATATAGTTATTTTCGTCCTTTAACACATTTGTTACTTGTCTTTTGTCTATTAAGTTTTTGATATAATAATTTGGTGTATATTTATCACGTACAACTTTCAATGATTTTGGAAGAAAAATGTATAATTCAGAAGAATAATGTACACATAATAAACAAATGAGTTGAATTTTTTAAAAGAATCTTTTAAGGAAAAGGAAATTCTTTTAAAAGAATCTTTTAAGGAAATCTTGTCAATGGGTGGATTACTAAGTTTTGGAACAGCAGAAGACTTATGTTGAAATACGCACTCTCCTATTACGAAAGCCGCCTAGAGTCGTGAGCGCAGGGCTTACGCTCTGCGGTCGTGTGTGATAGTGGGTGCACTTCTGGATAGGAGGGGACTTAATCCGCAGGGCTTTGCGGTTGGTGGAAACTTCTGGTTTCAAATGTAAGCTTAGTATGCTAGCGCCTCTCGCTCGGCACCTATTCCCTGAACTGCACTTGCAGACACACCTAGGAATGTTGGCCACATCCTCCCTGGGCAATTGGCACAATGGCTCCGCAGTCCTTTATCTGACCCACTTGGTCAACATGGCGCCTTGACTCAAAGATATCAGGGAGAGAAAGGCCTCAGTGTCACTCTGCCCATTCCTCAGGGTGGGGCAGGAGTAAGAAGCAACTCGACCTGCCCCTTCTGCCTCTGGGGAGAAACAGGCAGTGAAATCTCCCCTTTCTACCCAGAGCAAGCAACTGGCACCGGCTGTCGCAGCAGGACTCTAATTTCATTTTTCTCTCTGGCCTCTCCTGCTCACCTATCTTCACTTCGCCCTGTTCTTGGAGGTCATTTGCAGGAGCAGGAATGTGTGCTTGGGCAATCGAGCCCGCGTGCTCCACATGACCAGGAATGGAGTGCAGCCCAGCTGTGCGAGTCCTGGCCACAGAGGCTGGCACCCAGAGGCGCGGCTGATCCTCTGTGTAAGAGAGAGTGGCAGGCAGCACTGGCCTCCAGGAGATGCAGCAACTCTCGCTCCATGCTCCAGACAGAGGCTTTGCTGGAGAATGACTGTCACAGCCTCAGCAAGCTGGAGACAAAGTGGTCCCTCAGGCCTTGTTTCATAGACCAGAAATGGGAAATCCAAGGGACAATCTGGAAGTGACCTTAAAACAGTGGGAGATTAATGTGGAAAAAAGAGATTCAATTTGTTGTGTATATTTTTGGAGATGCAGCACATGGCCTGCAAACATACCTTAGAAAAAATCAGAATTGGGCTCAAGATAAGGCAGGCTTTTCTACTCCATAGCATTGTGCAAAAGTGGCTTGGGGCCAATGGGCGAATGAATGGATTTTAAAAATAAGGTATAGAAACACGGTGGAATATTATATAGCTCAGAAAAGGAAGAAAATGTTAATGCATGTTATGACATGGACAAACTTCAAGTACAGGATGCTACATAAAATAAACCAGTCACAAACAGACAAATACTGTGTGACTTACACATTGTGTACTTATATACAGATAATAGGAGGTAAGTGCCACAGTGAAATTCACAGAGATAGAAGGTCGAATGGTGTTTGACAGAGGCTGACACCAGTTAGGAAGAAGCAGAAAGGGAGTTGTTTAATTAGTAGGGTTTCTCCCTAGGATGGTGGAAAAGTTCTAGAAATGAATGACTGTGATAGTTGTATGCTTCCTGTGAAGTATGACTACTTCCTGTGAAGTGTGATTGTGAAGGCGGCATACATGCGAATACTTTCTGCCACGGAATTTACATTTAAAATGGTGAAAAGGATAAGCTTTATGTTAAGTATATTTTGCCACAATTTAAAAAATAAACAGCATTGAGAGTTAAAAGGCCCTATGAAAGTGACAGGAAAATGACAGTACAGCACATGAGTGAAGGTGGTTGCTGCAAGTTTTATCAGTGAAACAAGGATACTACCTTCTTTTATGCGAGGAAGAAGAGGTCCATGAGTCAGAGCTTTAAAGACAGGAAGTAGAGGCCCCAAGGCCATTTCCTGTAAGAAAGGAGGGCCATGCCAGTAGGAGATGTGGGCTTGGTTGTCCTTCATCGGATGGGTAAGTGAGGGGCAGGGGTGGTGGGAACACACTAGCTTGGGAGGCTGGGCGGTATAGTGAAAGCTCTGTGATGTTAAATGAAGAGGCTTCTTAGGCATTGTATGGCTCTGCTTTTAAAATTTTAGTTAAGTTTATTGGATCACATTTACCATAGAGAATTTGTACCTGTATATGATATATTTTGAATCCTACTTTTTCCCATTTATGTATCCTCCTTGCAATCCCTCTTCCCCTCATTTTTTGTTTTCTCCCCTCCTTTTTGCTTCTATTTTATTTTTTCTCATTTTACTCTCCTCTCTTCTTTTTTCCCCCTCCAGTTATCCTTTTCTTTTGAACAATTTCTTTCTATTTTACAATATCTACTAAATATTTTGGTCCTTATTTACACTTTCATTTTCTCACACCAGACAGTCAATATGACATTTATACATGTGTGCCAAATTTATTTCACTTAAGAATATTGTTTCTGGTCCTTCTATTTACCTAGAAATGTCTCCAGTTTATTCTTCTTTGTGACTCAGTAATACTCCATTGTATAAAAAAAATCTTTTAAAAGTTTTTTTCTTTTTTAAAGAGAGTAAAAAATGGTATTAAAACAGAAACTTACAAGTGATATATGATTTCACTTAACAAAGTAATATGAATTTCACAGTATTTGTTGTAATGCATAGCATTGTCTTTCAACTAGTTGTTCATATTCCAAATACATACATGTAAAATTGGAAGCAAGAAAAAAAATAAGAAATATATAAGAAATTAAGAAGAGAAAAAGGTCAAAGAATTGAAAAACAGGAGGCAAAACAAATTAAACATTAGCTGCTCCTTTCCACAGACCAGCATAAACCCACACTACAGTTGTCCAAACCATCTTGCTTACATACATAGAGATATCTCCCTCACTACCTCTCCTGTCCTACTCAACTCAGTAATTCCTTCCTTTTGAATAGGTTTATTCTTTTTTCCAGTGTCTATTATACCCTTCAGATTTAAAAAAAAATCATATCTTTTTTTATCCATTCATCAGTTGATGGGAATTTGGGTTGTTTTCAAGATTTAGTTATTACAAACTGTGTAGCTATAAGCATAGACACATATATATCGCTGTGGTATGATACTCTTAGTTCTTTCAGGCAGATATCAAGAAAGGGAATAGCTGGGTCAAAAGGAACCTCTAGTTTTAGTTTTCTGAGGAATCTCTACCCTGATTTCCATAGTGGTTGTCTCAGTGTACACTCTCACCAACAGAGGAGAAGGGTTCCTTTGGCCCCACAGCTCCGCAAGCATTTGTTATTGGCTGACTTGGAGCTTCATCTTTCATGTCAGTGTGGTAGGAATCATACCCATTTTTCAGAGAAGCAAAGTAGTGTTTGAAAGCACCTTTCCCATTGCAGTCACCAGTGGTAAGTCATTCTTGGAATTGTCCCCCTACAATTATGCTTTTAATTTCTTTTTTATGTATTTAGTGCAGGGTCTACAAGGTCTCACTACACAGATCGGGCTCACAGTGATCCTCCTGTTTTCAGCCTCCCAAGTGCTGAGATTACAGGTGTGCACCACCATGCCCAGTCTCAATTGCCATCTCGGTGCACCCTGGGGTTGGGGCACATATGCCGGGGATAAAAGCCCAGTCCCTGTGTCTGCCTAAGCAGTTGCTTTAATCCGCTCATCTATCTGGCCAGCCCTTAAAATTTACTTTTAAAACACCTTTGACCATGATTTGTCTATCCATGATGTGGTTCATGAATGTAGTTGATACAGCTAAACACATCTTTGTTTTATGCTGACCCACCAAGGTAACCCTTTACAATTAAAAAAAAAATTATTCATATAAACCTGCCATACATAATGATCATGTTCATCATGGAGAGCTGGTACATGTACATAACACATTTTAATTATTTTTATTTCTCCTTCCCTCCTCCTATCTTATTAAAAAGACGGAGGACTTCTTGGGCTAGTTTTGAGATCACCTCTGGGCACATCAGTAACAGAGCTGGACTTTGGACCCAGGAGACCTGGGAACCATGCCTGAATTATAGCCCTTTCTTGGGAAGGCCCTGGAGGCACCTCATCAGCATGCTGCATCTCTGTGAAAGGACACCTTCACAGAGAGGTTTGGAAGTGCTCAAGGGGAGGGGTGAGGGCAGGAAGGCTTTTCTCCAAGAGAAGCATCAGCACTTAGAAGCTGCCAGGGTTTCCTTCCCTAGATGTTCCTACAGGCAATCGCCTGTCATTGTTGAGAGAAGAATCAGTGAGCAGGAAACATAGGGAAGCCTCCACAGGATGTGAGGCACAGGAGCACTGTGAATGTGTAACTGCCACCCTTTCTCATACGCAGCAGCTTTTACCTAGAAGCACTGAAAGGGAGGTTTGGAAGTGCTCTGTCACTTTCCCGGTCCCACTGCAGGACAGACCACAGTGCTGGGAAGCAACAGAAGTCCAGGTTAGGGCTGTCCAGCCTCAGCATCCAGTGTTCCAGGCTTGGATTTTGCTGGGTGCTCACCCACCAAGGCTCAGCTCAGCTTGACTTCCTTGGTGCCTTGTCTCAGATAGGGGTAGCTACAGCTTTGGAGGAAGGGAAATAAACTTAGTCTCCATGAACTTTACAATTTTCCCTGTTTTTCACCAATATCTTGGTGTTCATTGTTATTTATTTATTTAATGTCTTTTTACAGGGTCTCACTACATAGATTGGACTCATAATGATTCTCCTGTTTTCAGCCTCCCAAGTGCTAGGATTACAGGCGTGCACCACCATGCCCAGTCTCAATCGCTGCCTCAGTGCACCCTGGGTGCAAGGCCAGCACAGCTTGTGGGGGATTGAACCCTGGCTGCTGTGCTCTGCCTACACAGGCACTTTAGTCCGGGGAGGTGTCTGGCTGGCCTTGGTGTTCAATGTTAAAAGTCTGCCTAAATCCATTGGTGACAGAAAACAAATTAAAACTAACTTAAGCAATTAGGCTCTATGAGAGATCTCACAGTGAATTTAGGTGGCTGGACCTAGGAGACTAAATAATGTTATCATGTAATATTTTGCACTGTCTTGTGTCTCCATTTCTAAGGCTGTCTTCCCTTTTGTTCTTTGCACAGAGCAACAATGATGCCTATCAAGTCTCTAGCTTTATATATCATCACAGCTGACAGAGAGAGCCTCTTTTTCAATTATTCCTGGAAAATCCTTGAATCAGCTACTCTAATTGCTTAATTTAAATCACTAGCCCAATTTCTGAGTCAAAGTATGTATCAATCCACCAAAGTACAGTAAAGGGAAAGAAAGTCTTAATCAGACAAAAAAGCATTTTTGACAGCCTGGTATGTGCAGCCATATTATTCTTACCATACTTATGTTGTTAGATATTTCACTTGTAAATAATAGAATATACTTACTGTGGTCTGTTCATTGATTTCTTTGAGAGAGGGAAAACACCATACTTCTGATTTTATTTTTATTTTTATTTTTATTTATTTATTTTTTAAAAAGACACATTTATTCAGCATCGTGATCAGACTATTACATTTAGCAATCAACAGCATGGGTGCAAAAAAAGGTCTCCATTAAAACCCTTTGTTGGAATGCTTTACACTTTCCACAGAACAGAAACTAAAATAACCTGTTATACAATTAGGCACAAATACAGTCCTTGAGTTTTTTGCCCATATGCATGAGTATTGTCTAAAACATGTCTTCTTTGTAGCAGCTAGGCCCTGCCACCACTGTGCTTGGCTGAGTTCACAAATCTGTTGTAACCTGTAGCTTCCCTGTCACTTCTCTGGCTCTCCTCTCCTGCTAAGCTTTGTTTCCTGGAAGTGTTTAAAACCTTCTGCCACTGCCATAGCTGCTGCTGCTGCTGGAGCCACCACAGCCACCTTGATTTCATGGTTTGGTAAAATATTGGCCTCCATGACCATAGGGCCCAGAGCTTCTGCCTCCAAAGTTTCCTCCCTTCATGGGTACTAAATTTGAAGACTGACTGTTGTAAATGCCAAATTCATTATAGCTTCTACCACCTCCATAATTACTTCCATCATTACCAAATCCATTGTAGACATCTCCACTGCCACCATATCCGCCCCCACCACGGCTGCCACCAAAGCCACCTCGACCACTGAAGTTTCCTCCACGACCGAAACTGTCATTGCCACCAAAACCTCCTCCACGACCACCACCAAAGTTTCCAGAACCACTTCAACCTCTTCGGCTAGATGAAGCACTAGCCATCTCCTGCTTGGACAGGGCTTTCCTCACTTCACAGTTGTGGCTGTTCACAGTGTGGTATTTTTGAATGACAATCTTATCCACAGAGTCATGGTCATCAAAGGTTACAAAAGCAAAGCCTCTCTTTTTTCCACTGCCTTGGTCAGTCATAATTTCGATCACTTTGATTTTTCTATATTGTTCAAAATAATCTCGTAGGTGATGTTCTTCAGTATCTTCTTTAATGCCACCAACAAAGATCTTCTTCACCGTTAAGTGGGCACCTGGTCTTTGAGAATCTTCTCTTGAGACGACAGCTCTCTTTGGTTCCACAACTCTTCCGTCCACGTTGTGTGGCCTTGCATTCATGGCTGCACCCACCTCCTCCACAGTGGCATAAGTGACAAACCCAAAGCCCCTGGAACGCTTGGTGTTCGAGTCTGTCATTACCACACAGTCTGTGAGTCCCCAAGTGACTCTCATCAGTTGTTTCAAAGCTCAGCCCTCCGATGAAGAGCTTCCATAACTGTTCGGGCTCCTTAGGAGACTCTGACTTAGACATGATGGCAGTCGGAAGAGAGCCTGATGATGCTTCCTCCGTGGTGTCCCCATGCTTCTGATTTTAGAAACAGATGAAATGAAGGAAAGGGGAAAAAAATAAGTATACAGAGATGGGTGGAATGACTACATTTCATTGGTGGTTTTAAAGAGCAAGGTGGGAAAATGATTTGAAAGGTACTGAATTTCTTCCAAATCATTTTTTTTAATTCAGAGAATACTTAATTAGTTTCTGTAATTCAAATCATTTTTTTCTAACCACAAACATTCATTATAGAGAATTGAAATACTTCTGCCAGTAGCCGTGATGGAAAAGCAGGGAATGGATTTATCCTTCTGCCTTAAATAACTAGGAAACTGAACAAAATATGTGAAAAATTATTTTCAAATGTTAGGGCAGAGGCAGAGCTATGCCGATGCAGGTGGTCCCTGCAATTTCCCCAGTGCGGGCCTGAAGGCACTTTCCACACTGCAGTGCTGTGGGTATAAGCAGAGTTCAGCAGTCTCACTGAGGAGCTAGAGATCCAGCCCAGGAAGATCAAAGGCTGAATACCTATGTATGCACACTAGAAGAGTGAAGAGAGAGGAGTCACCCAGGAGCAGCAGGGTGAACAGTTCCTGAAACTCACACGAGACAGGAGTAGCCTGCATTCCCAGCAGCCAGAAAGCTCTGCCAGAGGCCTCAAAAGGGGAGCCCTTCACAGTTGGCTCCATTTCAGTAACGGGATAAGTAAGCTGTGGGTTAAAAGCTGCTCCAGAGTCAACATAACAAAACTTAAAAGCACGCCTTGAAAGGACCCAACTGATCCCAAGGAATTTAATTCTGTGCTGGAGTAATGCGCAGCATTATTTAAAAGAAGGTAACAAAATCTAGCAATCAACAACGTAGACTCACAATGTCAGGTATTTAGTCAAAAATTACCAGGCATACAAAGAAAGCCACTAAAAAATTGACCAATACAAATATCACCAGAAATTATAGAAATGATGAATTAGCAGACAAGACCATTAAAACCTCTGTTAAATACGCTCCTCATAGCCAATAAAGTAAAGGAAAACATTAAACCAAGAACATGTTATTTTTAAGACTCAGATAAAACATGATAATCATAGTACCTGAAATGAAAACTGCTGAATGAAATAGTTAATCAAATACTAAATGACATAAAAGACACAGCAGTATCCAAAATGAAGCACACAAGCAAACAAACAAACACAAAACTAAAGAAGATTAACAGGGTCTGGCAACTCATGAACCTCGTCACATAATCTAAGTGAATTACATGTGTAAAATCAAAGTGCTGAGAGGCACAGGGAGCAGATGGAATTGACGGGGGTGATGGTGCCCCCTCCTCAGGTGGGACCTGCCCGACTTGAGGAACTCAAAAATGTCATCCCTGAAATCTGTTCCCAGTGGGGGAGAATACAAATGATGATTATGCTGCAGGGGATGGAAAGACAAGGGGAGCACAGAGAGGAGGAGCCAGGGAGTCAACTCCTGGAAGGGGGCTGCAGGATGCACCCAAGGACCAGGCCTTCCAGGAGAGGCCGCAGCTGTACAGAACCTTGTGAGGGCGCCTCCCACCACAGGGATGAAGATAAGGCCCTTGTGCAGAACCCAGGGTAACTCTGGCTACAGTCACACAATGCTGAGTGAAGAGAGTACATCAAATAACCCCAGCCTTGTGCAAAAAGAAATTGGAGCTGCCAGTAAGCAAGCAGTTCAGGTTGACAGGATCACACACATCCAGAGAGACTAGACTTCTAACTTTTTTTTTTTAACCTTTGGGGAGATTTGAAAGAGGACTGTAAAATGGTCAGGTGACCTCCAAAAATTCTGGTTTCTCATTTCCCTCCGTGAATCCCCCACCTCTGGTAAGTACGGTGATTATCTTTGTCTCGTTCTCGAAAGTCTGGATTCTTGTAGATTGTCTGAACGAAAGACTCCTCCACTCCATCTCACGGCTGCGGGTGTCAGCATGATCTTCCTGCGGAAAGTGGTCATCTTGCCTGGGTCCCAAGATCACGAAGGAAGAGGGACCATGTCAGCCTTCAAGGGGGCAGCTCTCTAGATGAGAACAATATGTAGAAGTCATTCTACATATATTACAGTTTTAAGCAATTTACAAATCCAGGTTCTTCACTAAATACTTCATTTGTTTATTGTTGTTAACTCTTCATTCTTAACCCCAGTTCTGAGTCGGCATGTCCAGCTGTGACTCCTCAGCTACTTAAGGTTAGAGCCTACTTCCTGCTTTATAGCAGGAACTGGAGGTGAATCTGCTCGGGAATGAGAGTGCCCTTGGGGAAGGCGACACTCTCCTCCACTCTCACATCTCTCTTTTTCTACTTACTTGACACCCATACTTGTCACCATGCTGCACACATAACTAATAAATATGACAATGTCATGACCACAACACCACATACTCAATGCCTAATCCCATTTGCTTGTGTCTCACCAACATGCTTATTCCTAAATTTGGCTCACTGCATGCAATCTAACACAAATCTTTGCTTCCTCCCTGCCCAACCCATATCGCAATGTGTTGATGGCAAGATGCCACTCTGGACTCGTATATGTTCATCTGCCTTCATTCTGACAAATATCCATCACTCTATACTTGAGAGGAAGATGTGTAATTATTCAAGAGGAGAAACTCCACCGGGGACAGGAATATCTCCCCGCTGCACTCACACTCTGTACTGCAAGCTAACTGGTTTGAGCACATAGTCAAAGATAATTCTCTTCCATTTCTGAACATGAAAACTGTTCCATCTGATCCCTCCTTGTTCTGTATTCACTTTTATAACTGAATCCCAAATGATAGATATCTGTAAGGGCTGATGGGTCCTCAATAATGACAAACAGTAAAAGTACAACTGCTGGGAGGATATGGAAACACATAGCTGATATGTAATCACCAGGAGCAAAAACCAACATTTCACCTATAGCATCATTTGGACCCATTTGCTCTGCATCAAATAATTTTTACCCTCCCCCCCAGAAGTGCCAAGAAAATCATGGGAAAGAGGAGAGAAAATGTACTTGAAGGAACAATAAATAAAAATGTGCCAACTTTGATGAAAATTGTGACCTGACCAATTGAAGGAGCCCAACAAACACCAAGTGGAACACACGTTAGGGAAAGCAGGCTCAGGCGCACTGTGATGAAACTGCTGAAAACTAATGGTAAAGCTGAAAATGCAGAGGCAGCCAGAGGAAAAGCGACACGCACGCACGTACGTACGTAGGAACGCCATCACCCCCAATGAAGAGAACAGACTACGCACTCCAGAAACAATAGAGCCACGTCTTCAAAGTAATGAGTGAAAAACTATTGCTATAGAATTTTATATCTAGCCATATACGTTTCAAGAATAAAAATAAAATTAAGACTTTTCAAACAAAACCTGAAATAATTCATCACCAGCAGTTTATATTACAAGAAATACTAATGGATTTTTTTTCAGTCAGAATACCTGACTGAAAGGTCAGGTCTACACAAACTCTTAAAGAGTGCCAGGAGTAGTAAATATGTACTCTCTTTAAAAGATGACTGATTGTCCAAAACAAAAATAACTAGTGTATTTTAAGGTTCATAACTCGTGTTAAAGCAGATGTGGCACAATACCACAAAGATAAAGAAGAAAAAATAAAAATGTACTCTTTCTTGTAAGATGGTTACAGTGTAAAGTGTACTAATATTATTTGACATCAGGATTAATGAGTTAACGTTAGGCTCAGTAAGTTGTATATGTACAAATACAAAAAATATTTTACAAAATATGTTACATAGATCAAATCCCATTAAACTCCCAACTGCTATTTCAGTGATTTTATGATTCTTAAATTTATGTCTATTTAGTCTTGCCATAGTTACAATGACATTTATAAATTTCAAAATTTAACCTTTTTTGTGGCTTAACATCTGCTCCTCTTTTATTAAATAATGACAAATAACAGCAGAGGAAATATTTTCAGCATCATGCTGGTCTCACCCAGCTAAATTTGGTACTGTGGAATTTGTTGGTGAGGACGAAAGATGTGAGAAGTCCTATGCTTGAAGTGGTACTGGCTTTGGGCCATTACTTTTTAAATGATGAATTTGGAACAAATTGTGTTTATACTGATCCTGTCATTTACAAACAGTACTACTTTGTGTAGGGAAAATATATAATGTGTGCAACTTGGAAGTCCTGTTCAATGCACACAGTAAAGAAATATACTTTATTGGTGCCCTTCTTATTCACTTTAAAATGAACAAGATTTTGGAAACTACAATAGAAAATTCGCTTACTGAATAAATAGCCATTCTTGTGAGCTGAGTAGAGGAGAATACTGACCTCATTTATTTTTCCACCAAAGAATCTCCCTATTAGGGCTAAAGTGGGGCATATGTGCAACCATGAGCTTCAAGCAAGGTCTGTTACTTAGAGGGTGGGTAATCTGATAGTGCTATAACAGGTTAACTGAGAGTAATAACAGGTTAAGTTATAGTAATAGATAACTTAGAGAAATTAGTTACATGGCTAATGAGTATGTCTAGATAGACTCAGGCAATCTGGCTTAATGGTAAGGACTAGTAGATTATCCAGGGGATACAAAGAATGCCCCTGTTCTGCTATTTGCTAGGCCTAAAGCAAGATCATTTAACCTCTGTGGGTCTTGTTCTTGCATTGGACTAGCATTGTTTCCTTAAGGGGAGTAGCTCTTTGGAGTACAGAAGGTTTGGCTATTCTTTTTAATATATATTAATGTCTTGTAGAAAATCTCACTATGTACAAATAAGTTCATTAATGTTATTGATGAGGATGAGTTAAAATATAAAAATCAAATCACTAAAAAGACATAATGTTATATGAGTTATCATTCAGGCAACATTAAGATGAAAGAAAATACTCAAAAGATTTATAGCTTCAAAACACCAAATGGTGGGTTCAGGAGGATTTTTCAAAACATACACAGTATTTTCACATAATAGTAAAAATAAATTAAGTATCATGCCAACAAAATTTTGAACACAAGCATCACATGGACATAGGATAACTTACTTAGCACACTCAGGAAAAGTGAACCCTAACTAGGATGGGTGAGGCTGAAGAGCAACTTGATTTGCACCCAGAACCTCTAAAAGACCTGGAAATCCATAGCCATTGTTACCTCTGAAAGAGAAGAGGAGAAGTGAAAAACACAACCATGCTAAAGTTTGCCTACAAAGGATAAGACCGTTTTGTCATTCCCCCCAAGCCCTGCCTCCTCACTCAGCCGGTGAGAGACATAGGATAGAAATTTTCCCAAAAACGAGAGTGTTGGGACGTCAGGGTGTTCAGATGAGATAAGCATTATGCAACCATCCACAATTTGGAGCTCAGAAGTGGTAAGTGTAGAAAACTTTACCAAACAAGCTATAATACTACTGTTAACTCTACAAAAAAATTTCCATGGAAAACAAGTAACTGTACAGAAAAGAAAAGAGTCATAGTTTACTATGTTTCAAATGCCAATAACTTTATTTATTTATTTATTTGATACAGGGACTTGCTACACAGCTCAGATTTGTAGTGATCCTCCTACCTCAGCCTCCCCAGGGATGAGATTATAGGTGTACGACATCATGCTCAGTTTCAGGCCAGCATGGCATGCGGTATTGGGGATCAAACTTGGGTCCTTGCACTTGCCCCTGAGCTATCTCAGGCGGGCACTTAGACCCCTGAGCTATCTCCCCTGACTTGCCAATAACACTTTAATCATTAAAATCATATCCACTGGACATTGATTTTGCCCAAGTGTCTATGATGGAAGAATGGAGAAAGATGAGAAATAGGGTGACAGTGTAAATTGGGTAAGCAATACTGAAATTAAGCTTAATCCAAATCTTCGGTAGGAGCATACTAATAGATAATGCTAAAAATTTAAAAATCATTTTAAAAATAGTCAAATGTGTGGTGCTTACATGTAAACGCAACACTCAGGCAACTGAGGCAGGAGGATTACAAGTCAAGCCCATCCTGGAGAATTCAGAGAGATCCAGTCTCAAAAATTAAAAATGGCAAGAAGTAAAGTTCGGGGTTCAAGGTCCAGTGCCACCGCCACTTATTGGGACTTATTTTAAAAATGAAGAACTAAAAGTTAATATGAAAATAGTAAATAGAAGCACCAATGTGGTAACTTCAGAGAGAAGGGGAGCTTTTGTTCTCTTGTAACAATATTATAGAACTATTTAATCTTAACTATATGTAAGACAAATTTGATATTTTAAGTTCCACTTTAAAGTTTTGAAAATATTCTGTAAATCACTGTAAATTGCAAAAACAGTGTGGGTTTTTACTCTGAAAGGGAGGCTAGAGTTGGAGGAGAAATCCCAGTGTGGCCCCTGAAGCATGTTTGAGAGTGTTTAATCAGCAGCCATTTAGGGAGGAATTCGTAGTTGAGGACTGAGCTACAGAACAACCGCGCTTTGGGGTGTACGGGAGCACCCTATGTTCTAGTTTATATCTAAATGTCCCCCAGGAACCCTATGTGTTTAAGAGCTTTTAGAGGGTGATTAGATCGCAAGGGCTTATGGTTGGCTTGCTACTAGGCCGTAGGGTCCAGTCAGAAGAGGCTCTTCCCTATATTCTTTCTGCTTTCTGGACACCTGTAAGCAGGGCTCTATTGCCATGCCTCTTTGCCTCCGCCTTGGAGCCAGCCAACTATGTCCTAAACCTTTACAAACAGCAAGCCAAAATCACCTTCTTCCTTCTTAAATTGTGGGTGTTGGATGTTGTGTGCAGTGATGAAAAAGTAACTAAGACTGATTTTGGTACCAAGCATGGGGCCGCTGCTGTGATCCTGGCGGTGTGGTTCCGAAGCCGTTGGAACGGGTCCCTAGAGAAGTTTGGAAAAGTTTGGAGATGCTGGTGGTGCAGAAGCCCTGGGATGCTGCATGTCAAGCTTATGAGAGATTCTTCTTAGATCCCACAAGACCAGAATGCTGATAGAAATGCAGATAACAAAGACCAGGCCCAGGAGGTTTCAACTGGGAACAAGGACTCTGTTGGTAGTTGGTAGTTGGACTCCATGTCATACTCTAGTAGAAAATGTGTCTACATTTTGCTCATACTCTGAAATTCGCAGGAAACAGATTAATGGTGGCAGACTAATTAATCTGGTAGAGGAAATTTCAAAGCAGCCCAACCTTCAGGCTGTGGTATGAGGCTTTTAGCTAGTTTTACATTGAGAATCAAAAACAAATGTTACAATTGAATAATTTAAAAAGTTTTGAGTTTGGCCAAAAAGGAAGTTCCAGTAAAGTTGAGCCCTGTGAAATTGGAGCAGAGGGAAACTTTGTTGCTGAAAAGATTAGCATTAAGAAGAAATGAAACCAAAATATAAATGAGGAGCAAAATAAAAGATACAGTGGTACCTCAGATACAAACTCAATTTGTTCCAAGATTCTGGAAAACATAGCTACATTAATGTTCATGAGGAAAGATGGCTGCAGTTGTGTTTGTCATCTGATGTAGAGTTTTCAAACAAACACAAAATTTTACCAAGCCCTTCTATTTGTGAACCAAATTGTTCATGAACAAAAGCATTTGTGAACAGAGTTACCACTGTAATAGGAAACAGGGAGATAGATCTTTTGCAAATGGGAAGGGTTCAAAAGATGGAGGGAGGGTAAGGAAGTGGAGGGGAAAGGTATAATAAAAAGAATTCTGATGTATTGTGTGCATGTACCAACTCCACACGATGAATGTCATCATTATGATATATTGCAAATAGGTATTAATAAAAAATTTAAAATAATGAAATAGTGTTACCATTCTCCAGTGCAATTTGATTTTTGCTGTAATAAAAACGGCTTATGTCAAGTGAAGCTAATGTTTAAATTATAGTGAATTATTTGGGGGCGGTTGCTCGGAGGACTATAAAACAGAGACATTATAGGTTTTCATAAAACCTATAGCCTGAAGATACCTGTGACACTTAATGACCTTCAAGTATTCATTCATACTAGTGTACTTATGTAATTTTGCCTAGTACAATGCTACATTCCTCCTCATCACTCCCTTTTTTTTTTTTTAAGGTACAGATGATCTTTACAATGGATTGCACTAGGATGTAAGGCTTTAATAGTTTCATTTAATGATATTGCCTAAATTAATTAAAAATATCAGAAGGATGTGTATGTGTCTATTATTAAATGAGACAAGTGTAAAATTCCAGGTACTAAAGGGATAATTGCTGCTTTTGCTTCCACCTGCCCCCATAGGAAATGAGATTCACTGGCTATTGCCCAAATATAACTGATCACTTCACGGTTCCTTGATGCTGGGACTCGAGTAAGGGTTGAAATGTAAAGAGCTTCTTCAACAAAACAGTTGGACAGCTAGAAGGGTATAGAAATACACTGAAAGAAGGGGAAAATTAATGGGTAATACTAGATTTTACATGTGATGGTTGGGATGCCCCTGCACCAAGTGCCTTCTGATGGGTGATTTCATAATAATTAGGCCCAGCTGTGTCTGAGCAATTTAGGTCCAGCCAAATGCCAAATCCCAACCACAACACTTACTGGAAGATCTTTGTTGCCAGAGCTCCCAAATATCCTGCAATCAAAAGAAGGTATACTCTGTTATCTCATCTCACTAGGTTGAAGTAGTTTTCCTTCTGACTGCTGAAAATTTTTCCAGTAGTCACTTGCACTCCACATTTCAGCTAACACTATCAGTGTTCCATTGCACTTAAATGGAAGAATTCTTGCTATCGCTTCATTAACAATCTACCCATAATTCTGGAATTTGTGTGGGAATTAATGCCCATGTTGATGAGCCAAACCAACTTCCCATAATTCACATATTTGTGAACCAATTAAGATGAACTCTGTACGGCCTCTCTGAGTTGAGTGGAGAGGAACTGTGTGGTTGGGGCAGATAGGGAGATTTTATACTCTCACAATTTTTGAGTTTAAATTATGCTCAAGAATTTTTATTCCCAAAAGAGTCACTGTTCACACATTTTTCTTCAAGAGAAGAACGTGTTTGTTCACTGTCGGCTTACCTTTGCTACAGGAGTTCCAGTTGACTTGGACTGTACCTCAGAGACTTGAACATTCTTTTCCTCTAGGTCATTTAAATTATATTCTTGTTGTTCACTTATAAATTTCCTGGAACATTTAAAAATGTTCATTCTTTCACCTCCTGCTGCTTTTCCACTTCTACTTTGGACTTTGTTTTCTAAGTAACAGCTTAAAGACATCCACTAGAGCAATACAGTAGCCCATCATGTTTTGCTTACAGTGTTTGGCACTGGTAGCACTAGTAAACTAGACTGTAGAACATCGTTGGGGGCTTAACTATTTCACAGGCTCCAAGCTTAATTCTGGACCACTGGTTCTTTCCTCAATCCTGTTTCCTTCCCAGGATCTCTTGTTACAGTTGCAAAGGGGGTAAAGCAAGAGTGCTCGCCCTCAGTGCAGTTTGTGATGGTGGCTAACATGGAGCTCATCAGAGAATTCCCCCACATGCCTGAATTTGACTCACCTCCATCCAAAACCCTTGGGCTGGGCCTGGAACTGAGCTCAGCTCCCTGGGGCTGCCCCTGTGATCTCCAGCCTAGAATAATCTTGTCCGGACCAGCCAAGGATTCTTCTTGGTGATCTGTGTCCAACTTGCTCTGAGCAAGTTGGTTAAATCAACTTAAATATACTAAGATGGAAAGAAAGTTCAGAGAGTAAGTTTTTACATGGATTCAAGACCTATCTTGATCTTGTGACCTGTAGTGCCAACAAAATAGCTTCTTGCGTCTGTCCTGGAATGGACCTTAACATTACAGGTACAACAGGAAGCAGATTGTCTTTAGAAAGGCAGGGAGCTCACACCCAATCGGATCCCTGCTTTAACCACCATCAGTCATGCTTCCAAATTCTTTCAGGTCCTGCAGCAAAATAGAGAGATAGAAAAATATGCATTTATGCTAGAAGGCTCTAAAATGAAATGGTTGCACTGGTGGATATTCAATACTTAACTTTTGGAGAAGAGTAAAGAAGCATTCAGATTTAGATGTACCTTGGTCTAAAATAAGAGAACAGTTAAACTTTACTAATATTTAATAAATAGAACAACATTGGTCTCTTGGCCCACATGTCAGAAAGTCAAGTATTCTAGAAGATAGAGGAAAAAGCCTCGAGGAATCCCATCAGTGGGATAGAATACTAGCTTCACCCTGGCTTGTTTTGGTCTTTGGTGTATTGGGACATAATGCCATCTATGTGTAGTAGGTTGTTGAGTGAGTTTATGGGTTCATAAACTAAGTTTCAATAAAATTAAATCTGACAAAAATAGGTTAATGATGAAAATATTTTTCTGACAAACAAACAGTAAAACTAAAGACAAAATAGAAGCATAAGTTAACAGGAAATGTTGCAGCAGCCATGTCTCTTATTTATCTGTCATGTGAGTTAAAAATAAGGACAAAGGGCCAGGGAGATGGCTCAGTAGAATAAGCACTTCCCTGGCAGATGCAAGGGCCTGAGTTCAATCCCCAGTTCCACAAAAAAAAAGGACAATTCAGTTCAGCCTTCTGAGGAACAAGCTCCCCTCACCGTTGATCATGCAGAGTGAAAAAATCAGGCTGAGGACCAGAAATGCAGTGAGAGTGAAATTTTATTTTTCCATCTTGCAAGTGGTGCCTACCTAACAGGCAGGCAGGCCCACCCAGGGTGGTGACAATGAGTAACTTATCCCCCAGTATATAGGTCCCTGCCTCCAGTTCCTCACTGACTGAGTACAGTGGGGCATACAACCTTTCTGGATGCCACCAAGATTTCATTAGGATATACCCTTAGCTTGTTCCTTCTGCATCTTGTGAGTTTAAAGGCAAATGATTGCTGGGTGTGGTAGAGCACACCTGTAGTCTTAGCAGTTGGGAGGCCGAGGCAGGAAGATTGTCACAAGTCTGAGGCCAGCCTTGGATACAAAGTGAGCTGAAGACCAATGTGAACTACATAGCAAAACACTGTCTCAAAATAATAATAATAATAATAATAATAATAAATTAAATTATATATTAAATTAAAATAAGGCAATTGATTAAGCCACAGGTAAGTAATTACCAAAACTTTTTCAATCAGAGTTAGCATCATGAAGCCATATTTTACTATTGATCCCTTTCCTCTTTGTTTAGGGACCTTTCAGGTATCTGTTCTCAGTCATCTCTGCCCACACTGTGACAATTTGTCTCCTTCACTCAGAGTCAAAGGCTTTGATTTTGAAAATGGATCCCCCTTTAAGTTTCTGTTTCTTTCAAGTCACATGGTCACAATTAAAAATATTAATGAGAGCAGAGTTAAGGGTATTTTGTTTCTATCTCATCCTTTTGAAATTTCTATTTTGTAAATATTTTCACTATACATAGTATGTTTAAAAACATAGTAGAAATATACAAGTTTTTTGTATATAGTTTTGTAAGAAATTAAACCCTTCATGAGCTAGCATGCTTAATTTTTAAAATGATGCTATGTACAACCAAAACAATTGGAGATCACTGTTAAAGAGGGGCACTCTGGCTAACTAAACAAAGTTTTGAAAAGAAGAGCAAATTAAAAGAAAGAATACTTTAATTATTCCCCAAAACTCACAAAGCAATTGAGTGAGAGCCAGAACTCATTTCTGGCCTCCTCATGTCCCATCTAATGACTGCTTCATTTCTCGGGGTCTCTGTGCAGTCTACACTCCACCTTCTTCAAACAGTATTTCCAAGACTGCATCTCATTAAATTCATGAGGCAGTAAAGCTGTGCTGTGAAAATGCAGTTCTGGAGCTAGACAGCCATGGGACACAGGCTCAGCCCTGAGACTTACCAGCTCTGTAATCCTCATAGTGTCAGTTCCCCACCTGCCCAATGGGCTCCCCAATTCCTCACTGAAATGTTGTGAGGACTAAATAAATATAGTCATAGATAAATATTTACTTTATTAATAAATATAAAGAATTTGTCCCTTCCATTATGGCTATTGTATTTTAATTATAATTCATGAAATTTAACCCTAGAGAGTGAGGTTGGTCCAATGAAGTCAATAATCTTATAGCAATAGACCAATTTCTTCATACCTGATATATTCACATAGATTTTGCCCTCCACCCCAAGACACTTGCCCTGAGAGTCTCCCATCTCTCCACACTAAACCCCTTGAGGATGATTTACTCTGCCAAAGAGAATGTCCAGTTTCTGTAACTGTCTTGACAATACTGATCAACCATGTCACTAGGAGCCTAACACTGAAACTTTATCCTAGGGAATTACATCAGAATTTTAGAGGTAGTGATTTGATGAAGTCAATCAATATAAAGGTAGGGTATAAATGTATATATGTAAATAAAAATGTGTGTGTAATAAAACTGTGAAAAGTAAAACTTAAGCCATTTTGGCTGGTGGGGAAACTTCGAAGAATGTGTGACTGCAATGAGGTTGTAGAGTCAGGGAAGTCCCTCTGAACAGGAGGACAAGATCTAGGAAATGACTGGCAAAAATGGATGTGCATTTCAACAAAGATGTTCAGGTGACAAATAAACATTTAAAAAGATGTTCAGCATCATAAGTCATTACAGATACACAAGCTAAAACTATAGTGAGATATCACTATGTACTTTTTAAATGATTTTAAAAAGAAAGCAAATCAGAAAACAATAAGTCATGATGAAAATTAAATTTCATAATTTTTTACTTAGGATTCAAAATGGCCCAGCCACTTTGCAAACTGTATACCTAACATGTAAGAATTCCACTCCTAAGTGTTTACCAAAAGTGAACTGAAAGCTTATGATGTCACTCATATACATTTATTTTAGCTTTCTTCATAGTCACCCTAAAGTGGGAAGAACTTAGATGTCTGTATATGGTGAATGGATAATTTGTGAGCAAATATTTGATGGAATGCTAATCAAAAGGGAATAAAACTATTGATCCATAGAACAACATGCATGAATATCAGATACTTTCTACTTAATGAGAGAAATCAGAACCCAAAAACCCTATGTATCATATGATTCCACTTAACTATTCTTTAAAAAGCAAAACTGTGAGGAGAGTTGCTGGGTGGGGCCAAAAGAGCGACTACAAACAGACAACACAGAGGCATTGTGGGGACAATGGAACTGTCATGTACGTTGCTATGGTGGTGAACACATACTTGTGTATCTTTCAAGAGCCATACTATCATACAGTCCAGCAAGGGAATTTTACCATATATAAGAAAAAGGAATCAATGAGATAGTAAGAGACTTACAATGGAATGCAGACTGTGGTAAAGAAAGTTGAACATTGTGACAAATATAAAATGTCATACTGAAAGGGAAAGGCAAGAGAGGAACAGACCTCTGCCACTTCGGAAATCATGTCTTGAGTAAACACTGTAAGGTAAAACACCAAAGACAACCATGTACAAACACTATGCTTTCGTGTCTCACAGGAGGTAAGGGTTAGCAATTTTGAAACTACTTTTCCTGTGTACTATGGTAGAACAAATAAACAAATATAGATAATGAGAGCCACAAATAAGCAAAGGAAGACTGCTACAATGAGCTGCACTGTGCTGGGCTGGAATCTAGTTGTCAGCGTGAACTCTTTTAGAGTTGTGTGTTTTAAAATACATATGCAAGACCCAGTCCTAGCCCAGGTCCGGTGAGTGTGTGGAGAGCTTCCTGCTACCCTGCGC